>NC_057809.1:529364311-529710980 GCF_018294505.1 Triticum aestivum | reverse complement strand
TTATAAACTTTCTGTTAGTGCCATTAGTTTTAAAATTTTGAATAGTTTAAATTTGTAATTTTTTAAAATTTGTGTGAATCACTAGTTTATGAATAACTTTACTATAAAAATAGATTTTTTTTCTTTTTTGCTATTTATTTTTTATTTATACTTATAATTAAATACTTATAGTTTGATTTTAGGTCACAAAAATTATATTCTTTTTGCTATTGAAGAATATTATAGTTTTATTTTAGTTGATCATAACATAATATTTTAATTGATTGTTTTTATTTTCATAAAAGTTTTGTAGTTCATTCTGTTTGCTATTAATTCATTCTTTGAGCTAAATGACTCTGAAATTGGAAAGCATTTAAAAATGAACTCTGAAAAGGTTGAAAGTTGGCATGGTATCATCATTTCACCCACATAGCATGTTCCAAAAAGTAGAGAGGGTTACAACAAAAACTTGATGCACTTCGTGTACAAAATGGACAATCACTTTCGAAGTATCAAAGTTTCGGACAATAACTGCGCCACATCATTGGCTAGGACGAATGGTTCGTCTGTGTACCCAAGATTGTTTAGATCCACTGTTGTCATACCGTACTGTGGGTCTACCTATACCCCGCCTCCTGACATATTGATCCATTTGCCTCAACACATAAAACCTTGAACCGTAAGACATGAAAGCATTTCAAATGAACTCTGAAAAAGTTGAAAGTTGGGATGGTATCATAATTTCATCCACATAGCATGTGCATGTACAAAACGGACAATGGTAGCATGTTCGTCTGTTACAAATTTGGCATGGTATCATCACAATAGTTGCGGGAGAAAGTCTTCACTTTTTCTTCGCTTGTGTCATTTGCTTATTGTGCCGTAACCATGGATAATCTTCATTGTTTATCGGGATGCTTGGGTCAGCCTTGACATTGAAGGGAGGAATTTCATGAAACTTTTCATAATCTTCAGACATGTCTGTCTTGCCGTCCACTCCCAGGATGTCCCTTCTGAAAGAACTATGTGGCGCTTTGGCTCATCGTATGATGTATTCGCTTCCTTATCTTTTCTTTTTCTCGGTTTGGTAGACATGTCCTTCACATAGATAACCTGTGCCACATCATTGGCTAGGACGAACGGTTCATCAGTGTACCCAAGATTTTTCAGATCCACTGTTGTCATTCCGTACTGTGGGTCTACCTGTACCCCGCCGCCTAATAGATTGACCCATTTGCACTTAAACAAAGGGACCTTAAAATCAGGTCCGTAGTCAAGTTCCCATATGCCCACTATGTAACCATAATATGTATCCTTTCCGCTCTCGGTTGCTGCATCAAAGCGGACACTGCTGTTTTGGTTGGTGCTCTTTTGATCTTGGGCGATCGTGTAAAATGTATTCCCATTTATCTCGTATCCTTTGTAAGTCAATACAGTCAAAGATGGTCCCCTGGACAACAAGTACAACTAATCACAAACAGTGTTGTCACCTCTGAGACATGTTTCCAACCAACTGCTGAAAGACCTGATGTGTTCACATGTAATCCAGTCGTCGCACTGCTTTGGGTGTTTGGAGCGCAGACTGTTCTTGTGTTCATCGACATACGGGGTCACCAAGGTAGAGTTCTGTAGAACTGTGTAGTGTGCTTGAGACCAAGAATATTCGTCCCTTCATATTATTGACTCTCTTCCAAGAGTGCCTTTTCCAGTCAGTCTCCCCTCATACCGCGATTTAGGGAGACCTATCTTGTTAAGGCCAGGAATGAAGTCAACACAAAACCCGATAACATCCTCTGTTTGATGGCCCATGGAGATGCTTCCTTCTGGCCTAGCGCGGTTACGGACATATTTCTTTAGGACTCCCATGAACCTCTCAAAGGGGAACATATTGTGTAGAAATACGGGTCCCAGGATGACAATCTCGTCGACTAGATGAACTAGGACGTGCGTCATGATATTGAAGAAGGATGGTGGGAACACCAGCTCGAAACTGACAAGACATTGCGCCACATCACTCCTTAGCCTTGGTACGATTTCTGGATTGATCACCTTCTGAGAGATTGCATTGAGGAATGCACATAGCTTCACAATGGCTAATCGGACGTTTTCCGGTAGAAGCCCCCTTAATGCAACTGGAAGCAGTTGCGTCATAATCACGTGGCAGTCATGAGACTTTAGGTTCTGAAACTTCTTCTCTAGCATATTTATTATTCCCTTTATATTCGACGAGAAGCCAGTCGTGACCTTCATACTGAGCAGGCATTCAAAGAAGATTTATTTCTCTTCTTTCGTAAGAGCGTAGCTGGCAGGACCTTTATACTGCTTCGGAGGCATGCCATCTTTTTTGTGCAAACGTTGCAGGTCCTCCCGTGCCTCAGGTGTATCTTTTGTCTTCCCATACACGCCCAAGAAGCCTAGCAGGTTCATGCAAAGGTTCTTCGTCATGTGCATCACATCGATTGAGGAGCGGACCTCTAGGTCTTTCCAATAGGGTAGGTCCAAAATATAGATTTCTTCTTCCACATGGGTGCATGTCCCTCAGTGTCATTCGGAACAGCTAGTCCACCGGGACCCTTTCCAAAGATTACGTAGTGTAAATCATTGACCATAGCAAGCACGTGATCACCGGTGTGCATGGCGGGCTTCTTCCGGTGATCTGCCTCGCCTTTGAAATGCTTGCCTTTCTTTCGGCATTGATGGTTGGTCTGAAGAAATCAACGATGGCCCAGGTACACATTCTTCCTGCATTTGTCCAGGCATATACTTTCAGTGTCATCTAAACAGTGCGTGTATGCGTGGTATCCTTTGTTTGTGTGTCCTGAAAGGTTACTGAGAGCGGGCCAATCGTTGATGGTCATGAACAGCAACGCCTTAAGGTTAAATTCCTCCCGTCTGTGCTCATCCCACGTATGTACACCGTTTCCATTCCATAGCTGTAAAAGTTCTTCAACTAATGGCCTTAGGTACACATCAATTTCGTTGTCGGGTTGCTTAGGGCCTTGGATGAGAACTGGCATCATAATGAACTTCCACTTCATGCACATACAAGGAGGAAGGATATACATACATAGAGTCACGGGCCAGGTGCTGTGATTGCTGCTCTGCTCCCCGAAAGGATTAATGCCATCCGCCTTAAAGCAAACCATACATTCCTTGGGTCCTTTGCAAACTCATCCCAGTACTTTCTCTCGATTTTTCTCCACTACGACCCGTCAGCGGGTGCTCTCAACTTCCCATCTTTCTTTCGGTTCTCACTATGCCATCGCATCAACTTGGCATGCTCTTCGTTTCTGAACAGACGTTTCAACCGTGGTATTATAGGAGCATACCACATCACCTTCGCAGGAACCCTCTTCCTGGGGGGCTCACCGTCAACATCACCAGGGTCATCTCGTCTGATCTTATACCGCAATGCACCGCATACCGGGCATGCGTTCAGATCCTTGTATGCACCGCGGTAGAGGATGCAGTCATTAGGGCATGCATGTATCTTCTCCACCTCCAATCCTAGAGGGCATACGACCTTCTTTGCTGCGTATGTACTGTCGGGCAATTCGTTATCCTTTGGAAGCTTCTTCTTCAATATTTTCAGTAGCTTCTCAAATCCTTTGTCAGCCACAGCATTCTTTGCCTTCCACTGCAGCAATTCCGGTACGGTACCGAGCTTTGTGTTGCCATCTTCGCAATTGGGGTATAACCCTTTTTTGTGATCCTCTAACATGTGATCGAACTTCAGCTTCTCCTTTTGACTAATGCATTGCGTCCTTGCATCGACAATGACCCGGCGGAGATCATCATCATCGAGCACATCGTCTGGTTCCTCTTGATCTTCAGCAGCTTCACCCGTGGCAGCTTCATTGGGCACATCGTCTGGTTCCTCTTGATCTTCACCAGCTCCCCCGTTGCAGCATCACCATATTCAGGGGGCACATAGTTGTCATCATACTCTTCTTCTTTGCCGTCTTCCATCATAACCCCTATTTCTCCGTGCCTCGTCCAAACATTATAGTGTGGCATGAAACCCTTGTAAAGCAGGTGGGAGTGAAGGATTTTCCGGTTAGAGTAAGACCGCATATTCCCACATTCAGTGCATGGACAACACATAAACCCATTCTGCTTGTTTGCCTCAGCCGCATAGAGGAACTCATGCACGCCCTTAATGTACTCGCGGGTGTGTCTGTCACCGTACATCCATTGTCGGTTCATCTGCGTGCATTATATATAATTAAGTGTCCAAATTAATAGAAGTTCATCATCACATTAAAACCAAAGTGCATACATAGTTCTCATCTAACAACATATAGCTCTCCAGAGCATCTAATTAATTAAACCATACATTGAAGCTATGTAAAACATTTCGATGCGAAAACAAATGCGATCATAATCGCAACCAAGGTAACAATTGATCCAACGGCATAATGATACCAAGCCTTGGTATGAATGGCATATTTTCTAATCTTTCTAATCTTCAAGCGCATTGCATCCATCTTGATCTTGTGATCATCGACGACATTCGCAACATGCAACTCCAATATCATCTTCTCCTCCTCAATTTTTTTTCCTCAACAAATTGTTTTCTTCTTCAACTAAATTTAACCTCTCGACAATAGGGTCGGTTGGCATTTCCGATTCACATACATCCTAGATAAATAAAATCTATGTCACGTTGGTCGACATAATTTTCATAAACAATAAATGAACCAATAGTTATAAAGATAATATACATACCACATCCGAATCATAGACAGGACGAGGGCCGACGGGGGCGGATACCAAAACCATCGCTCTATATAAGATGCAATAATAAATGTAAGAAAATGATACAATTGCAAGTATCTATCTAAACATACAAGTAAGAATATTTTTCCTTTCAGAAAGAAGATAAGAGCAAGAGGCTCACCACGGTGGTGTCGGTGATGAGATCGGCGCGGGTGATCGACGGCGGTGAAGACGGGGACGGGGCGTGACGGACCGCTAAATCTAGACAAATCTCGAGTAAAATGGAGCTTGGAGGTCGAGCTTCGAGAGGAGAAAGTTTAAGTACTGTGGCTCGGGCATTCCATCAAACACCTCATGTGCATAGGAGGTGAGCTAGAGCACCACAAAGCCCTCTCCCCCTCGGCCAGAAAAAATAGAGCACTGTGCTCTGCTCTTGCGCGAGGGGGTATATATAGGCACCTCATTGGTCCCGGTTGGTGGCATGAACCGGGACTAAAGGGGAGCCTTTGGTCCCGGTTCAAGCCACCAACCGGGACCAATGGTGGTGGGCCAGGAGCGAGGCCCATTGGTCCCGGTTCGTCCCACCAACCGGGACCAAAAGGTCCAGACGAACCGGGACCAATGGCCCATGTGGCCCGGCCGGCCCCCTGGGGTCACGAACCGGGACCAGTGCCCACATTGGTCCCGGTTCTAGATTGAACCGGGACTAATGGGCTGACCCGGCCTGGACCAAAGCCCTGTTTTCTACTAGTGTCCCCAATAGCTTGGTGTGCTCCTGCTTCCCTCATCAGAAGTGCTAGAGGGACTAGTGCCCTCACTCATATGAATCTTCTCCTCACTCTTGTTCTGGCTGTCACTTTGATCAGACATCTTGCAGGCAAACTGTCAGCAAACCCAGTGAATAGATTGTAGATGGGGTAGAGTAGATGAGCATCACAAAGTGCAGAATTTTTGCAAAACAGATGACTTAAAACTTAGTTTTAGTTCTTCACAGAAAGCATTTCGGATCTACCAATTTGTAAACTTGGTGATACCAAAGCAGCTTTTGGAACCTAAACTAGTGAACTCGGTCAAACCGAGTCACAGTTCGGTGGCACCGAGACTGCTAGGGTTTCATAGAGAATCGAACTCGATCTCACCGATTTGCAATTTTCGGTCAGACCGAAAATGCATGTGCAATGGCCTAAGCCAAATCGGTGAGACCGATTTCTACAATTTGGTCGGTCCGAGATGAGTTTGACGGAGACCTAACCCTAAATTTTCAAATCTAATCTAATCTACGGGATGCTTTCGCTGGACAGGATGATTTCATACGTGGCAAGAATCATGGCAAAGCAATGTGCTACGAATCAGAGTTAAGGAATAGCACAAAGATCAAGTTCATACCCTACTTCAGCGGTGAACTTGCTACCATGGCAACGGCGGGGCAGATTGCCATTGACGCCAGTGGAGACCAGCGGCGGGTGGTGGTGAGAGGACGATCCAGAGACCCGAGGAGGCAGAGCAGGTCACGCGAGGGTGAAAGGTTTCAGAAAATTTTCCAAAATTTGACCCGTCGGTATATATAACCTGACCCTGTCGGTGTGACCGAGTGGAACAACTCGGTGGCACCAAGATGCAGAACTACAAGCGGTTACTGCAACTCGGTGTGACCGAAAAGTTCTAATCAGTTGCACCCAAATTGAAAACCTAGATCAACTTAGTGATCTCGGTGTGACTGAAATGGATGACTCGGTCATACCGAAATGCACAAAGAGGGTTTGGAAGTTTAATTCTATGACAAATCAGGGACTCCGAGTGCTCCTCACACAGAGTGGTTTGAATCTGACTTGATCAAACTTTGTGATGTAGCATGAATAGAGTTTGAGACGAGAAAAGCATAGATATCTAGAGGGAGTTCTTAGGCATTCTTGTCCATCCATTTGGCAAAAGAGAAAAAGGCAAACAATCAAAGAAACAAATGGATGTCCTCGAATGAGTAAAATATGCAACCAACATGCTCACACAATAAGATGGCAAAAGAAATATGGACAAAGCATGCACAAACACTCTAGCATCTACAAAGCAATTTGGCAATGACTAGGTCATCTATATATGAGTATATTGACTTAGGAGTCAAATGAGAACATTTGATCATAGGTCATACTCATCGTTTAAGCACAAGTGGGGTTGCCACTTTTACACAAAGCATTGGTGTGTTCACACCATTAGAGTTATTTTAGCTCAATTGATTAGAGTAAAGCTCCCCCTAGATGTGATATCCCCCCTAAGAGGGATGAACTAACCTTGGGTTTTGTCGATGATGACTTCATGTAGGTGTTGAAGATGTGGACGCTCAATGTTGACATAGATCCTTTGGAGCAATCCTTTGGAGTGAGTTGCACATTCAATACCTACATGGGTTAGTCCCACAAGGAACAAACAAGGATATCCATAGACATAGAGTGATATTCACATGAGATGATGTTCATGAATGCATTAGGTTACCTTCTCCCTTGTCTTACCAACAAGAGGGTTTGTGACTCCTTCAACTAGTGCAAGATATGGAAGTTGTTTGCACTGGTCCTCGCCAAAATGATATGAGTGAAGTGTGTTGGCGGAGTCACCCTCAAGAACTCTCTAGTTCTTCTTCTTCGGGATCCACACCATCTTGATGGGAATCCTTGGAGTTGTAGTCGTACTTGATGAAGTAGAACTTGATGTAGTCTTGGGAACCCACTTGACCAAGGCTTTGGGAGCTTCTTCAAATGCATCAATCTCCTCTTGAAGCTTGTCCTTGCATTTTTGATTGTGGTCTTGTGGTGGAACATCATCTTGAGCTTGTGTTCCTTGGAAAGAAGTAGGATCATCCTTCTCTTGTTGAGTAACATATTTCGTCTTGGGGTATTGATCTTCTTCCCACTCAACTCCATTGGCATTGAACTTTCGTTCAAAACTAACACCTTGATTCCTCTGGTGTCTTCCTTGCTTGCGTACAATTTGCTCAAATTGCTTACTTCCAGCAAGGCTCTTGTAAACACCTTTCTATAGAATTCCCTTCAATAAGCTATTTTCTTGCTCATGTGTAACTTGGCTAAGAGAATCATTAGTGGAATCAAGAGAACTACTAGAAGCAACATCATTGAGTTTAGCATGGTTATTGTTACTACTAGAAGAAGAATCTTTCTTACTCTTGTTGCTAAATTTAACTTGTGGCATGTAAGTAGACAAAAGTAAACGCTTGACAATGTAAGATGAACTTTTCTTGTGAAGATCATCATTGATCGCTTTTAAGAACCCATGCTCTTTCTCAAGGTTGAGCTTTTCGAAGCGTAACTTATCATGAGTCTTTAAAAGCTCTCGATGATTTTCCAAGGTAGTTTCATGAGCTAACTTAAGAGTGTTTAGCTATTTAGTTCGCTCAATCTCCTTCTTATCATTGTCATTCGATTTGTCTTGATTACCATGATTAATAGCAAGTTCATCATAATTTTCATCACTAGAATTATCAACAAGTAAATAATCATCACCTAGCAAGTCATCTTCATCACTATTGAAATCAACATACTCAGGGGGTGATACCTTTAGGCCTTTTGCCATGAAGCATCTTCCAATCCCTTCATTTGGTGACTCAAATATGTCGTAGGAGTTGGTTGACACAAGTGCTAGACCGGCAACACCTTCATCTTGAGTATATTCACAGTTGGAGTGATAACTTCTCTCAGAGTGATCGTCGGAGTCGGAGCCGGATAACCATTCACCAACGTGAGCTTGATGTCTTTGTTTTGTGTAGCCCCTTGATGATTTGTCCTTCCTTTATGAATCCTTGCTTCTTTGTGATGTTTTCATTCATAACGGTCATCTCTACTCCTTCTCTCTCTTGGTGGTGATTCTTCTCTTCTACTTCTTCTTTTAGGAGAATCTTCTCTTCTTATGTAGGGAGCTGTACACTCATTGGAGTAGTGTCCTGTTCTTCCACAATTGTAGCAATTACATTCATGACTTGAAGATCTTTTGTTATTGTAAGACCTTGACTTGGAACTTCTTTCCTTGCTTCTATTCTTGTAGAACTTGTTGAAGTTCTTCACCATTAGGCTCAATTCTTCATTGAAGTTTTGTGTCTCACTTGATGATGTGGGAGCATCACATGAGGCTTTGTAAGCACCACTTGACTTGTTGTGAAGCTCTTCCTTATCCTTGAGTGATATCTCATGATCAACAATCCTTCCTATGACTTTCGTTGGCTTGAGATCTTTGTAATTGGGCATCATTTGGATCAATGTGCACACGGTATCATATTTTCCATCCAAGGCTCTTAGGATCTTCTTGATGATGAATCTATCAGTCATATCTTCACTTCCTAAGCCGGTAATCTCATTTGTGATGAGAGCAAGCCTAGAGTATATTTCAGCGACACCTTCACCATCCTTCATTTTGAACTTGTCAAGTTGACTTTGAAGCACATCCAATTTGGATTCCTTGACGGAGTCGGTGCCTTCATGCATATCAATCGAAGTATCCAAATTTCCTTTGCATTCTCAAGAAGGTTGATTTTGTTGAATTCTTCGAGGCACAGTCCGTTGAAGAGAATATCACAAGCTTGAGCATTGTATTGCAGCATCTTCAACTCTTCCGTGCTAGCCTCACGGTTCGGTTCCCACCCATCAAAGAATTCACCTTGCAAGCCAATACACACAATAGCCCAAACGGCGGAATATGCATTTTCATCTTATGCTTCCAACTAGCAAAATTAGTACCATCAAAATAAGGACCTCTACGGTGGTAATTTCCCTCACTAGACGCAATACTCTCCTAGGTTGTGAAACCAAGGCTATGATCACCAAAGCTATGGAAATCAAGGCAAATGGAGACCAAAGCTCTGATACCACTTGTAGGATTGAAAGTATGTCTAGAGGGGGGTGATTAGACTACTTGACCAAATAAAAATGTAGCCTTTCCCCAATTTTAATTCTTGGCAGATTTTAGCAACTTAGCACAAGTCAAGCAAACAACCTACACATGCAATTCTAAGAGTACAACGGCGGAATGTAAAACAATTGCATATGAAGGTAAAGGGAGGAGTTTGAACGGAGCAAACACAATGTAGAAACGGAGATTTTTGGCGTGGTTCCGATAGGTGGTGCTATCGTACATCCACGTTGATGGAGACTTCAACCCACGAAGTGTAACGGTTGCGAGAGTCCATGGAGGGCTCCACCCATGAAGGGTCAACGAAGAAGCAACCTTGTCTATCCCACCATGGCCATCTCCCACGTAGGACTTGCCTCACTAGGTTAGATATTCATGAAGTAGGCGATCTTCTTGCCTGTACAAACTCCTTGGTTCAACTCCACAATCTTGACGGAGTCTCCCAAGTGACACCTAACCAATCTAGGAGACACCACTCTCCAAGAGGTAACGAATGGTGTGTTGATGGTGAACTCCTTGCTCTTGTGCTTCAAATGATAGTCTCCCCAACACTCAACTCTCTCTCTCTAGGATAGGATTTGGTGGAAAGACGATTTGAGTGGAAAGCAACTTGGGGAAGGCCAGAGATCAAGATTTATGTGGTTGGAATGAAGTATCTTCACCTCAACACAAGTGTAAGTGGTTCTCTCTCAGAAAATGTATGTTGGAAGTGTAGGCATGTTCTGATGGCTCTCTCCGCGAATGAACAGTGGGTGGAGGGGTATATATAGCCTCCACACAAAATCAAACCGCTACACACAAATCACCAAACTCGGTGGGACCGAATCATATAACTTGGTCAGACCGGCTTAGTTCATAATGTGACCGTTGGGGTTTTCAATGGGACCGACATGTCAACTCGGTCGGACCGATATCATTAGGGTTATGGCAGAACGTAATCTCGATGAGACCGATTACACAAACTCGGTGAGAACGATTTTGGTAATAGACTAACGAGAGAGTGGGTCAGGCAATCTCGGTGGGACCGATTCGCTCTCTCAGTAGGACTGAAACGTTACGGAAGGGAAACAGAGAGTTTGCATTGCAATCTCGGTGGGACTGATCGCTCATCTCGGTTGGACCAAAACGTTATGAAGGGAGACAGAGAGATTACAATCCCATCTCGGTGAGACCGAGATCCCTATTGGTAGGACCGAAAAGACTAGGGTTTGTGGCAGTGGCTATGTCAAGTGAACTCGGTGGCGCTAGATAGATCAAATCGGTGGGGCCGAGTTTGACTTTTGGTTTGGGATATATTTAGATATGATAAAGTGGTTGAGTGTTGTGGAGCATATCACAAAGCACTTTGAGCAAGAACCTCATATTAAGCAACACCTCACCCCCTCTTAATAGTATTGGCTTTTGCTTTGGACTCAATGTGATCTTGGATCACTAAAAATGAAATGTAGAGTCTTGTGCTTTGAGCTTGAGCCAATCCTTTTGTCCTTAGCATTTTGAGGAGTCCACTTTCTAATCCATGCCATGCCAATCATTGAGCTTTTCCTGAAATATTTATCTTCAAGTAGCATTAGCTCAATTAGCTATATGTTGTTAGGAATTACCAAAACCACCTAGGGATAGTTGCACTTTCATCTACTGGTCGGGGTGAAAATACCCAGAACAAGCCCCTCAAAGGATTATGTTCCATAGTAACAAGTGACAGTAAATTTTAGCACACTATGTAAAATTTTCCTTACCAAATTCCACCTACCAAAGGAGCTTCACTCCCCGGCAACGGTGCCATAAAAGAGTCTTGACGACCCACAACTGTATGGGATCTATCGTAGCCTTTTCGATAAGTAAGAGTGTCTAACCCAATGAGGATATAAGGAAATGATAAGTGGTTTTCAGCAAGGTATTTTCTGCAAGCACTGAAATTATCGGTAACAAATAGTTTGGTAATAAGGTAATTGATAACGGGTAACAAATAGTAAAAGTAAACAAGGTGCAGCAAGATGGCCCAATCCTTTTTGAAGAAAAGGACAAGCCTAGACAAACTCTTATATAAAGGAAAGCGCTCCCGAGGACACATGGGAATTTTCGTCAAGCTAGCTTTCATCACCCTCATATGATTCACGTTCGGTACTTTGATAATTTGATATGTGGGTGGACTGATGCTTGGGTACTGTCCTTCCTTGGACAAGCACCCCACTTATGATTAACCCCTATTGCAAGCATCTGCAACTACAACAGAAGTATTGAGGTAAACCTAACCATAGCATGAAACATATGGATCCAAATCAGCCCCTTACGAAGCAAGGCATAAACTAGGGTTTAAGCTTCTGTCACTCTAGCAACCCATAATCTATTTATTACTTCCCAATGCCCTCCTCTAGGCTCAAACGATGGTGAAGTGTCATGTAGTCGGCGTTCACCTGACACCACTAGAGGAAAGACAACATACATCTCATCAAAATATCAAACGAATACCAAATTTACAGACTACTTATAGCAAGACTTATCCCATGTCCTCAGGAACAAATGTAACTACTCACAAATTATATTAATGTTCGTAATCAGAGGGGTATTAATATGCATAATGGATCTAAACATATGATCTTCCACCAAGTAAACCAACTAGCATCAACTACAAGTAGTAATCAACACTACTAGCAACCCACAAGTACCAATCTGAGGCTTTGGGACAAAGATCGGATACAAGAGATGAACTAGGGTTTGAGATGAGATGGTGCTAGTGAAGATGCTGATGGAGATTGACCCCCTCCCGATGAAAGGATCATTGGTGATGACAATGGTGATGATTTCCCCCTCCTGGAGGGAAGTTTCACCGGCAGAACAGCTCCGCCGGAGCCCTAGATTGGTTCCGCCTCGTGGCGGCAGAGTTTCTTCCCGAAAGATTGTTTATGATTTTTTCCTCGACGAAAGACTCCATATAGCCAAAGACGGGCATCAGAGGGCTGGCAAGGGACCCACGAGACAGGGGGCGTGCCCAGGGGGTAGGGCGCGCCCCCCACCCTCATGGGCGGTGGGTGGCCCCCCTCTGGTACTTCTTTCGCCCAATATTTTTTATATGTTCTGAAACTTGCTCCCGTGAAGTTTCAAGACTTTTGGAATTGTGCAGAATAGGTCTCTAATATTTGCTCATCTTCCCGCCTAGAATTCCAGCTGCCGGCATTCTCCCTCTTCATGTAAACCTTGTAAAGTAAGAGAGAATAGGCACAAGTATTGTGACATAATGTGTAGTAACAGCCCATAATGCAATAAATATCGATATAAAAGCATGATGGAAAATGGACGTATCATACCCCTATTATCTACATTATGATCTCCCTACTGGCTCTGCGCTCTCGTTATCATGGTTTGGCAATAAACTTTCTGTGCGGTATATTATGAGCCTATCATCTACCAACTATCCTTACATCTGGGGGCCCCAACAGGGAGCCTATTTTTTGTGTAGTTGTGCCAGATTATATTAATCTCCTCACCATATTACAGCACACATGGGCTCTCTCATCAGAATCCAGTGATAGCACACTAGGGTTTATAGGGAGCCTCTATTATATTACAATATCCTCTGCATTACAAAGATAATCTCACTACTATTTGTGTTTTCATGCTTTACAGATATTGTACGTAATCACAATGAATATAAGAATGCGCACATCAGAAGAATATTGCGGAACAGTTCAATGGGTAACAAACTTGCCATCAAGGGATTGAGGTCCATTGTGGATGCAATGGAACCCACATGCTCCTGACCTATAGATTCGTATTCAGAATATGATCCTAATGACTATTCTCAGCTCAAGGAGTCAAAGGCAGATGGCCTATCTTGTTCACCCAATAAGGTGCCTGTTCTAATTTGGCAAGGTTTTATTGGTTGCACATATCTTGCATAAGGTGTCTTGCATTTCTTTTGCTTCGTTGCACCGCCATCTGCTTAGTTTACTCATGATATATGTGAAGATGCCATGCCCATCCATTATCAACACCTATTCCATTTGTCGTCATACCATGTTTTTCCATTCAAATGATGTTCTTGTTTTTCAGAAATCCAAAAGGAAGAGGGTGATTGCAGAACCTGAAGGAGTACAAGCAAAGTCCTTGAAAAAGGTGGTGCTACCGGAAAATCACATACCACCAGACGTATATTGGCGATATAACCAGCGCCGCAAAACCTAGGATATCGCAACTATGTTGGTCGCTGATTTGCTCTTGTGAGTACCTATTGTCCTATCGCTGTCCTTACATTCATACCTGGTGGATTATGTGACATCATTGTGCATTATAGCTTACTTATCCACTGTTCACTCCAAATTATCAGATCTATATTAATGCTTAAATTAATGTAGTATAAACCCAATGCCTATGAAGAAATTTAGTTCTGCATTGTTCTTGTAAGTATCTGTTGTCCTTATATTTGTCAGCTAGTTCTTCATGTACACTTTGCAGCTTATTTTCCCTTATCCTCAATTTTTCTACACATCAGATCTACATTTACTCTTGCCAAAATATTGAATAAAACCAATGTTACTGAAGAAGTTTAGCTCCGCATTGCTCTTGTCAGTGCCTTCTGCCTGTATGTTGTATTTACATTTGTACTCTGCATCTTAAGTTAAATAATCGCCATTTGTTCCTATATTTTCACATCTATATTTACTCTTAGCAAAATATAGAATAAAGGCAATACTCTTGAAGAAGAGTGTGAGGTAAACTTCTTGAATTGCCCCCCCCCCCATCAATATGGACAAGGCCTTTATAGAGCGTGTCTTCACTACAAATGTAAGTTTGTTCTCCTCGAGCCTTCAAACTTTGTTGTTTATATTTGGATAGCTATGAGTGCAAATGCTGTTTATTTTTGTCATCTGCATCAAATTGCTTGTTCAAAGTTTATAAAGTAGAAGTACATAAACATAAGTTTGTCATTCTCAATTTCAGTCTTTAGTTGTACAATCTAGTTCCTTATTCGTACCATGTAAATTAAACTAAACATAGCAAGTTACCTTCTTTAGCACTATGTGTATGCTTGTGTTCTTGATCTGTAATCCAGTGGTGTGGTGAGACTACCAACAATAGCACAATGTCATATCCTTCTATGTCTCAACTATGAACAATGCCATATTATATTAATGTTATTTAAATCGTGTCTCTTTATTTACCAATCTGAAATGGTCTAAATTGACAGTACACTCACCATTCATGCTTATACGTTGTTTACAACTACATCTATGCTTGTGTTCTTGATCTGTAATCCAGTGGTCTGGTGAAGCTAGCCGCTCCTCTACAATGCTATTTCCCGCTGTCTTAACTATGAACAATGCCTATTATGTTAATGCTATTTTAAACCGTGTCTCTTTATTTCTGACAAATAAATGAGATGAATTGACAGCGCTGATGCTTATACGTGCAAAACCTGTTATCTACCTAATTGTTTCCCTTTCAGGGTGACAACACTGCTGCTAGGAAGAACTACCACAATGATAGTGAGACGAACCCATTGTTTGTCCCTCTAACACATATTCCAGAGGAGAAGGCAAAACATATTGAGGGTAGTGTGGTACCCCGGCTCAGAGAAACTGGAACACCCCGTATTCCAGCCCAGAGATTGAGGAGAAGTCTTCTAGAATACAACACTGCTTAGCATAGAACAAACCAGCTTTCTATTATTACACGAATTTGAATACAAGGTCTCCGATATTACAATGAATAACATCGGCACGGCGACACTATGCCATCCTGATTTGCTCTATGCAAGCAGCAGAACAAGTCAAGGCAGCGGAACAACTACTGGCAGCGGAACAACGACGACGGTGGTGAACTACACTCCGCAGGGACTCTGGCTGGAACACTTATCCTAGCTCGCAAACAAAGAATCCACGACAAACAAGCATTCAAATCCGACATGACCTGCAAACTGGCATGACACGCCAGGTCAATACATTGAATATACTTGCAAGCTCACAATAACCAGAAGCATTCAAGACAAACAACAGCATGGCAATTATAGGTTAAGCAGGAATTATCATGAGATCATCAGGATAACATGGCATGAACAACATGACATAATGCAGCTAGAGCAATATGATCATGGGATGAACATATAGATCTGACGATACAAGCATGCAACATGATGACACTATATGCACCACTTATTCTGCTCGGGTTACCTCATAACCATCACATACATCACTTACCAACCTCGGACATCACATGATCATCTCAGGATCAAATCAAGCTTGGTATAAACAATACCGTAGTAATCATTATATGACCACAAGGAGGTTGATCTTTACCCATGATTCTTGCACAACATCATGAATATCCAACAACTCAGTATCCTCGATGCCATGGTGATCATTCACGGATCACAAACGGAACCACTCTGGGCTCAATGGGTTACCTCGTAACCAAACGGTGATCAATTCACGATCACCACCAATCTCTTTCTCATCAGCGAACTAGGGTTGATATTAAGCAAGTTATTATTATTACTGTTGACCCATAGTGTGACCGACACGAACTGGGCCCTTATCCGCGGGCACGGCTATCGATAGATTTAATATACACTCTGGAGAGGTTAGCACACTATACCCACACCAGGGAACCCATGGCCTCGCACTCCCATTCGGGTGGACCAATGGCGTTCCGACAAAACCGATCTACTACCATGACACTCTCCTGGCCACTCCGACCAACTCCCCTTTGGACTAAGTCATGGGTGGCCCAGTGCCTACCAAAGACACCAATGACCACCGTCGTGGCAAAACATAAACGGTCCCAAACGAGGAAAAAAGCATGCAAAACAACTCGGGCACACAAGGCTTATGTCGTCCTACCCGGCCAAGGTAGCTCCCGCGCATAACCTTCCCTCGTTCGAGGCACCGGCGAAAGGCATGACAATAGACCTAGTTAGGACCTTCCCACTAGGTAAGCGTGGTTGCACTGGTTAGCTCGATATGGTGGCACCATGACTCAGCCAACAGTTGTTTAAGTTCAATTTAATTCGGTTAAACTTGAATGCAATATGCTGAGCCATGATAAAATAACATGATGCTATTACAATGCATGAGCATGATATCAACATAAGCACGGGGTGCAACATAACTATCCACCATATCAGCAATGGATCATATCCAACTAAGCATAGCATAATGACGAGCATGAATATCGCAACTACAACACTACTCATAGCATAACATGACCACTAGCATCAACCCTAAATACCATGAAAGAACTCATCAATAACATTATCGAGTAAACACTTAACCCACTAACAGCAAAGGAACAACGCATATTACAGGTACTCGGTAAACGACGGCAGTCACGCCTCAAAGAATGTGACCAACCCAACATGTACTACTATTAAGCATGACCAATATGAAAGTAACACTAGCAGGTAGAACATGATAACATAGTGTAAGAAACATTGCATGACGGTAATCACCGCTTCATAAACATAACCGAAAGAACGACAACAGTAGCAAAACAACCATCAAATTATTAAATATTCAAGTTTAAAACCAATCCTTCTGCATGGCTATCATGAAAATGGTGGTTGTGGCTTTCCTGGGGTGGAAAAATCACCGGGGAGATGTGCGGAACGATCATGGAACAAATCACCGGAAAAGTTCTCTCTTAGAGGGGGCTGATTAGGGGCAAGGGAAAAAAAGTTCATTTTCACAGTTTCAAACCATAGTGAAAATGAAACCAATAGAACGGGCTCGACGAAACAAAGACGTTGGCTTTGGATTCACCTCAAACGGAGTTGCGAGCAAAAAGTTGTAGCCCGACGAAGTTTAGGGACCAATCTGTAAAAAGATTTCTACAAACAGGCCCCTGAGTGAAAAAACAGAAAGCGCTAAGGAGAGAATACTTTTTCAAACTAGGAAAGTGCACTTACGGCTGGAGCAGAAGAGGAATACGCTTTTTGAAGACGAAAACGTACTTTCAGAAAGTACGTTTCCACTTATCCAGCGTGGCAGTGGGGGCCCGTGGCGCTGTGCAGCTGACGAGTGGGGCACGCCTTATCCTCTCTCTCTCTCCTCTCGCGTGGCTCCTTCTCCTTCCTCCCAATCGGGAATAGAACAAGGCGAGGCAGAGGCGAGGCAGAGTGCTCCGGTGATGGCCCGGACGACTCCGACCATCTCCGACCGAGGCGCTGGCACCGGCGGCCTCAGCGCGGAACACCGCATCCATCTCGGCCATATGCGGATGCCGGGGAAGGCCAGGGCTGCGGTGTCGCGCGGTAACAGAAACCAGGAGAGGCAGCGGCCGGTCTTGGGGACGGTGACCAAGGGGCTCTAGCAACAAGGCGAGCGTGTGATGCCCCCGATTTGACCGTACACTAATCATACACGCAAATGTGTATAATCAAGATCAGGGACTCACGGGAAGATATCACAACACAAATCTACAAATAATATAAGTCATACAAGCATCATATTACAAGCCAAGGGCCTCGAGGGCTCGAATACAAGAGCTCGGTCAAAGACGAGTCAGCTGAAGCAACAATATCTGAGTACAGACATAAGTTAAACAAGATTTCCTTAAGAAGGCTAACACGAACTGGGATACAGATCGAAAGAGGCGTAGGCCTCCTGCCTGGGATCCTCCTAAACTACTCCTGGTCATCGTCAGCGTCCTGCACGTAGCTGTAGGCACCTCTAGTGTAGTAGGAGTCATCGTCGATGGTGGCATCTGGCTTCTGGGCTCCAATGTCTGGTCGCAGCAATCGAGTATAGAAAGGGGGGAAAAGAGGGAGCAAAGCAACCGTGAGTACTCATCCAAAATACTCGCAAGCAAGCAGCTACACTACATATGTATGCATTGGTATCAAATGGAATAAGGGTACCATATGTGGGCTGAACTGCAGAATGCCGGAATAAGAGCGGGATAGCTAGTCCTGCCGAAGATTACGCTTCTGGCCACCTGCATCTTGCAGCAGAAGAAGAGAGTAGATGGTAAGTTCACCAAGTAGCATCGCATAGCATAAACCTAACCGATGATCCTCCCCTCATCGCCCTATGAGAGAGCGACCACCGGTTGTATCTGGAACTTGGAAGGGTGTGTTTTATTAAGTATCCGGTTCTAGTTGTCATAAGGTCAAGGTACAACTCCGGGTCGTCCTTTTACCAAGGGACACGGCTATTCGAATAGATCAACTTCCCTGCAGGGGTGCACCACATTTCCCAACATGCTCGATCCCCTTTGTCCAGACACAATTTTCTGGGTCATGCCCGGCCTCGGAAGATCAACACGTCGCAGCCCTACCTAGGCACAATAGAGAGGTCAACACGCCGGTCTAAATCCTATGGCGCAGGGGTCTGGGCCCATCGCCCATTGCACACCTGCACGTTGCGTGGGCGGCCGGAGAGCAGACCTAGCAACCTCCATTACAAAGGAAGTTGCTTTACGCGGTCCAACCCGGCGCGCGCCGCTCAGTCGCTGACGTCACGAAGGCTTCGGCTGATACCACGATGTCGAGTGCCCATAACTGTCCCCAGGTAGATGGTTAGTGCGTATAGGCAAGTAGCCAGACTTGGATCAAATACCAAGATCTCGTTAAGCGTGTTATTTTGAAACAACCACGGACGCCGACCAGGGCCAGGCCCACCTCTCTCCTAGGTGGTCTCAACCTGCCCTGTCGCTCCACCACAAAGTAACAGTCGGGTGCCTTCAGGAACTCAGGCCCACCTCTACTGGGATGGAGCCACCTGCCCCTTCAGCCCCCAACATCGGAATACTCGCGGGTACTCCTACGAGCCGACTCGACTTTAATCACCACAAGTATCATATATAATATATAAGTATATACCCGTGACCACCTCCCAAGTGATCACGGCCCGATAGTATAGCATGGTAGACAGAAAAGAATGTAGGGCCACTGATGATAATCTAGCATCCTATACTAAGCATTTAGGATTGCAGGTAAGGTATCAACAGTAGTAGCAAGGACAGGCTATGCATCAGGATAGGATTAACGGAAAGCAGTAACATGTTACACTACTCTAATGCAAGCAGTAGAGAGTAGAGTAGGCGATATCTGGTGATCAAGGGGGGGCTTGCCTAGTTGCTCTGGCAAGAGAGAGGGGTCGTCAACACCGTAGTTGTACAGGGTAGCAGCGGCGTCAGTCTCGGTGTCTAGCGAGAGAAGAGGGGGAAGAAACAATAAATATAATACAAACAAAAGCATGACGATGTATGACATGACAAAGCGCGATGCTAGGTGTGCCCTAACATGGTAAGAGGTGGTACCGATGAAGGGGGGAAACATCCGAGAAAATATCCCTGGTGTTTCGCGTTTTTGGACAGATGAACCGGAGGGGAAAGTTGTGTGTTCGCTATGTTAGGGATGCGTGGCGGACGAACGGGCTGCGTATCCGGATTCGTCTCGTTGTTCTGAGCAACTTTCATATTGAAAATAATTTAATCCGAGTTACGGATTAAAAGATATGATTTTCTAAAGATTTTATTAATTTCTGGAATTTAATTAATTATTTAATTTAATTCGAAATTGGACTGCTGAGATCAGCATGATGTCATGCTGACGTCAGCAGTCAACAGGGATTGACTGGGTCAAACTAACTCGTGGGTCCAGTGGGACCCACCTGTCATACTCTGTTAGGTTAACTAGGGTTTAGTTCATTGATTAGGTTAATCTAATCAGGATTAATTAACTTAATTAATTAATTAATTAATTAAATTATTAATTATTAATTATTTTTATTTTTATTATTCTTTTTTTAAACGTCCTGGGGCGTGGGCCCCCTGTGTCATAGGCAGGGGGTTTCTTAGCGGGTTTGTGTGCTGCGGGCGACGGGTTACGGGCGCGGATGCCCATGAAGGCCGGATCTGGGCACGCACGGCACTAGGGCGGCTCGGGCTCCCGCGGGGCTGCCATAGTCGGCCGGAAACGGACTGGGACAGCAGGCAGCAAGGAGGCTGTAGGCGAGCGGCATGAGGAGTGGGAAGAGCGGGTGACGGCGAGAGGCAGCGTCGCAGCAGTGAGCGGGGCACGGGCGGAGCGGCGTAGGGGAGCAGAGGGCAGCGGCGGGGTGGGACAGCAGCGCCGGCCAGCAAGTAGCGGCGGGGCGAGGCCGCAAGGAAGCTCCGGCGAGGGGGGTATGGCGCGGGGCGGCCGGAGACGATGGAGCAGCGGCAGTTGGATGGAGGAAGAGACGGGCGCGTGCGGGGTTCGGGCCCAATGCGGTGAGCGCGTGCGTTGGCTTGTCTAGGGAACAACGTGCATGATGAATGAGGTGGCCGAGGCGGCCATGGCCAGCGGTAGGATCGGGCGGGCACGGCGTTGAGCACGCAGGCGTGCACGGTAGGGCGGAGGAGCGAGGCGAGGCACGCGCGAGCTCGGTTGCGGGTCGGCACCAGCGGACGCGGTGAGCGCGCACGGCGCCAGAGCACTATGGGCGGAGAGGCAAGGAGGAGAGGGTGGCGGCTCACGGCGCGTGCAGGGGCGTGACAACAGTTGTTGAGGAGGAGTCGGGGACGACGACGCCGGTGAGGAAGAAGGTCGGCGAGGCGGCGTTCCGGGCGGTGTCGTCCTGGCGCGAGGCGACGGTTGGCACGGTTCGAATCGGCGATGGGGTCAGGGCGTCGTTCCCCGATCCAGATCCAGTGGGGGAGTGGGGGTGTGGGGCGACAGGGGGGGAAGTGGGTGAGTGCGGGTTCATAGGTTAGGGTTCCCCAGTCGGGGTGGGGTTAAGGGAACCAATGGGTGGGCCAGCTGGGCCGGCCTGGTCGGCTTTGCCGACTGGGCCAAGAGACCTAGTGGGGAAAGGGAGGGGCTTTTGTTTTCTTTTTCTTTTAGTTTTGATTTTTCTTTTGTTTATTACCTTTTATTGTTGTCTGTTTATATTCTAATAAAATTAGTTTTATAAAATACCACAATAGCACCTAAAATAGTGTTTCAAAACATTCCACTGCCACAATTAATTTGGCACATTAATTAATTAGCTTGCATTGTTTACTATTTTAAAAGCATTAGGATAATTGATTTAGCCCCTGTTTTATTCATTTTAGAGTATTTAAACATTTCATAAAAGTGTGGTCTCTCCACCATTATTACATAGGATTTATTTGGCCCAGCTGGAACATTTTAGTTTTAATGTTTGAAAACTTTTGATGTTTGCATTTAATTCAAATTTGAATTTGGATCGGTTCCGAACTAACACGAGATTAGCAACAGTAATCAGGGTGATGTGGCATCATTACCAGAGGGTTAATGTAGCTTAATTACCCGGGCGTCACAGAGGGGGTGGGCAGCAGCGTTGGGGTCCATGTGGTCCTCTGGTGAGGTTAGGAGGGAGGGGGGCTCGGTTGGCACGAATTCGAGAGGAGACCCGAGGCGGCCAGGGTGGCCATCTGAGACAAGAAGGAGCTCTCGAGCTCGAATGAGAGGCTGGGGAGGGGTACTGGAGTGTGGTGAGGGTGATGGTGAGCTCGAGGGGTCTCGGGGCTGGCTATATATAGCCGGGGCAAAGGCACGGGCTCGGGTGTCGCCGCGGGGATCCAGCCAATGCTCTGGCAACGACCAATGAGCACGGGGTGGGAAGAGAAGCCGACAAGGGAGGTGTGGACGAGCTATAGAGGTGCACAGGGCAAGAGGGGCCGAGGGCGCAGAGAGGAAACGACCATGGCGCCATTAGTGGTCGTTCGGCCACAGTGCGCCCATGGGCGCGCGGTGACGAGCGCTGACGGAGGGGCTTACGGAGGGCGAGATGGCTCCAGGAGGACGACGACGACATGGTAAAACTGTTAGACATGCTCATGAGCGCGAATACGACAAGAGGGGGAGGGGGCCGAGCAAGAAGACGCCCTGGACGCGGCCAACGCTAGCGGAGCATGCGCATTACATGCCAAAGCTCGTTGTCACTGCGTGCACTGGTACACACAGTGCCAAACGGCCAGCCAAACGATGTCTGGGGGTTTGTCCTACCTAGGGAGGCTGCAACTGCGGTGGTAGTTCGGTGAAAATTGCCCTGGTTAAATGGTAATCAACTTCTGAAGTTTACTGCAGTAAACTTGAACGTGCACTAGTGATTTACAGGGACTTGGTTGGGTCCAAAAAGTTTGTCTAGTGTGATTATATTAGGGAGGACTTTAGTCCTGGAGAGTTTGAGGAGATTTGGATCAAGATTTAATGTAGTTGCTTTGCAACTGACCAAATCTGGTCATAAGCTAGATTAAGATGATGCACTCAAATGGTGATTCCATTTGAGCTGAAATTTTTCAAGGATTAAGGATTTGGACGTTGTAAGATGCTGTAAAAATTTCATACCAATTGGATTCACCAAAATGGTACTTCCTTTACAACTATTCTTTCTGTCCAAAAACTTGCAAAAATTCTAGAGGAATATTTGCTTGATTAATTGGTCCCAAATTTGGTGGAGAGAGGTTTTATGGTCATGAGAATGCTCCGGAAAATTTTCAGGCAAAATGAAGCAATATAAAATGTACTTGCTTCACAATCTGGAAATATTGCCAAAACCAAAGATTTGGTCACTACTAGGAAAAGGCCTACTAGTGGCGCACCAGGTTTGCCAATTAATGGCGCACTACTGGTGCGCCACTAGTACCACGCCACTAGTATTATATACTAATGGCGCACCACGCCGTGCACCATTAGTATAGACCAACATGCGCCATTAGTATGCCTCCCAGGGGGCCATATTTACCCATGTGCTTTGGCACACTAATGGCGCACTATGGGTTGATGCGCCATTAGTATCCTTTGGCATACTAATGGCGCACTGTGTAGTGATGCACCATTAGTATCCTTCGGCATACTAATGGCGCACTTTGAGATGATGCGCCATTAGTATGAATATTAGGTTTTATTTTTTTTTACTTTTCTGATTTTTGCACAGGTTACAAAATATATTATTGGACAGAATATAGACAGCACCACACAGCAACAACAGATTCATCGAATACAATAGAAGATTAGTCTCCGAATACAATTCTTCATACTAGTCTCCGAATTCAAAAGACCGAACAAAGATAGAACATTAAAAGTCTCGAGACCGCGAGTAGCGAGTTTGTCTTCACATTACAAGTCGATATCGATCATCTAAACTACCATCACATAGAAGAGAGCTGCGGTCATCACAATGAGCATCATCGCGATGAAACTGGTCTTCATCCGGTTCCTCAAATGCTCCATCCTCTCTCCCGCTAGGTAGCGGGCATATCTAGATTCCGCCTCCGCCGTAGTGGTGTACCCTTTGTAATTGTTACCGCTGAAATGGTGAACCTGTCTCTGACACTCCTCCCAGTCGTCGTACACTCCGGGAACCTTACCCTTGTACACGACATACGAAGGCATCTCTATGCACAAGCCAAACAATAGACAATACATGAGCAATATATAAGTATGCAACAAAAGGATCGGAAGAGAAAAGCAAGACATTAATAGCATGATTCATGGTCCTACTAATAAATAGCATCGATTACATCTAAGTTGAACGACTGTCCAAACCAAAGAGACATACAATTCATTAAAGTTTAATTACAACATGAGCCAATCAATGTTTCAGAACTACACATAGCATAACTACTTTCGACTCGACTCATGGGATCGGAGAGTGGATGAAGCCGCCGTCTGTCGTGATGGTCATGAAATCGCGGGCGTTGTTAGTCTGCATTTGTCGCGTTGTGTCTAACTCACTGTTGGACGGTTGATATCTGAGGTAGAACTGCCCCGAGGTATGAAGGACATCTTGATGGATGATTTCCGCAAACTCCGACTGGATGCGAAAGAATTCTTGTTTGATGTCCGCGTCCTAGATTGCCGACGAGCTCGCGGCCCAATCTTTGAGATTATCTGGTAGCAGAAGGTGATGATGGTCCCGTACGATCGGCCGCATGTGATGGAGGGCGTAGTAGGCATCCTTCTGACCGCCAGGAGGCTGCTTGATGCAGCAGAATTTAGTAGTGTGGGCGAACACGTGCATGCCGTACCTACGAACTGGCCTGGTGAAGGTGCCTCCAGATTTGGCGTAGCCGGGGAGAACATCATCAAGAACTTTCTTGATATTTGTGTAGTCTATCTTGGAGTCATGGTTCGGGTCGAAATACGTGGCCATGGAATATTTCGGGCTTAAGAGGATGAGTGTGCAATGTGTGTCACTGCACAGAACACGGAATGTTAGAAAAAAACGATCAAAATCTAAGAAATCATATGTTATGGGGCGGTTAAGGGATGACTTACTTGGGAAAGTAAGACACAAGGAAGTTATACTTATCTGGGTTTGCAAGAATGACACCTTCGAGGTGTGAACTCGCGACTTGGCGGTCCTAGCGCTGCCCAAGAGCTTGGCACGCATGTAGAAGGGGTCGACTATCACGATGTCCGGGGTCTTGTCTCTAATGATCCGCATCTCCATACTCAGCGAAAACAGTCGAACGAAGGTGTAGTGCAGCGGATGAAGGTTAAACATAGCAAAGATGTCATCAAACCGTAGGACAATCATACCCCCGATGGCGCCATCCACAAAGCCCTTGCCCTCTGGCACCTTGGCCACGAAAACCGGGTATGCCACACCATTCTCTCTGAGACGCCGCTTCTTCAAAGAAAGAACACTGTCATGTAGACTCCGCATAGCACCGGTTGCAGCATTGAGCATGTTTGTTGGTAGCATCGCCCTACCCACCACATGCACCCTCCTCGAGATATCCTTAGATGAAGGTGGCCAGTCCTAAGCATAGATCGTACTCGGTGCTGGCTGACTCGCACCGGCACCCTTTTTAGCCTTTCGTTTCCGTCCCTTCTTCTTGATCTGCTGTAATGGGACCGAGTTATGCTCATAGACCGCCTTCTTGAGCGTGTTGGGATTGATAATATTTTGCACCTCAGCTATCTGAGGCTCGGTGAAGGTGGCAACTAGAGGCGTCTCCTGAGAACTGAACGCCAGACGACGCCTGTTGCAATTGGGTTTCTCCGCCGTACCAGCTAGATCACGGTCGTCTTGGTTGGGTTCTTGAGCAGGAGGCCCGCAGAACTCGTCACCGTACCCATGTTCAAAGTAGTTATAGACGTTGGTAAATGTATCATCGTCATTGTCGTCGTCATCCGGATCATGTGCCATAGGGATGTCCGGCATGTCTGGTAGCATTGCGGCGTTCTTGCCATGGCTTGGCGCCGGCACGACTGGCGGTCTTGTCTGGGGGGTGGTGTCCCCCACCCCCAAACGAATCTGGCTCTTCGGCCAAAGCAGGGGCCAGCTTACGCAGGCGCTGAGGGTCATCTCATCTCCTTCATCGGCCCCAGCGGGTCGAATCGGAGGTAACAGCTCGTCGTAGCCTGGCAGCACCCGAACCACTTCAACCCTATACACTATGGGTGGCATTGGATTACCGTGTAACACGGGGTTGCCTGGTTGAACGATTCTGCCCTTGGCGACATCGACCAACTCGCTGCCCACGAAGTGCACGAGAGTGCAAGGAACATCGGCGGCGCCCTGCGAAAACATGTAGGGCGTCACGGATGCCCAGTCAAAGGCAAGGAGATGAAGTCATCGGCCGAGAGGCTTAGTTACCGTGATGCCGTCGAGCTCGGCTAATGTCGAGGCACCGCCAACGGCAGGCGTGCAACTAATGGAGGGGCCGCATGCTAGAGAGGTGCCGGCAGGCATACACCCGGGTGCATTAAGCTCCAATGCCCGTGCCGGCGCCGGAGACACGAATACCGCCTCCGCCGGATACACCAATGGCGCCGCCTGCTCGTTGTGCGAGTTGCTGGCCGTGAAGCTGGGAACCGGGGGAGGCCCCTGTTGGCCGCCCGCAATCCACATCGTCAGTCGATGAATCAACATAGGCACCATGGCGTTGAGCGTCGTTCCCAGTTGTTGTTGCACTTGCTCTTGGACAATCTCCGGAATCCACGCCACTTGTGCCTTGAGTGCTTCAACCTCGCGTGACTGGCTTTCCGAGCTGGTCTTTTTCTCCTTTCGCCCGCCAATGGTATAGTATGATGACCATTTTGTGGACAAGCCTTTGCCGGCCACATGACCAGCTGACGTCGGCTTACTAAGCTTATCCTTGTTTTTCATTATGTTCAACGCCTTATTTAAAGGGGTGTCGAAAGGGGAGCTCTGAGACGACCCCGTGCTACTGCTTTCATTGTCCTGCGGAAGGAACGTGAACCATTTAGAAATATTGGGGATTAATTAGAATGCAACCATATGGAGCTAATTACGCGGGGGATGTATTACTTACCAGAACAAGCTCAAGCGCCCTGGTCTTCGGATCCGTTGTAAGCTCCTTTGTTACCGGGTCCTCCTTGTACCGGGCCCTGAGAAAGTTCCTGGTCTGCTTGTCACGGTATTTCTCGAAGCGGGGCGGTAGGCCTTGATCGGCACGCTCCGCGTCCTCCTTGTCCCATATAGGCTCTGCCACTCTATAACCGCCGGGACCGAGTTGGTGGACCCCTAAGTTCAACTTCTGCATTTCTTCCCCCCCACCCACTGACTTGATTTGGAGGTTGCGCTACTCTCACACTTGATCTTGAACTTCTTATAGTCATCTTCGCTCATCAAAGGATATTTCGCCTTGATCTTCTCATAACTATCACCTTTTCCAATCATTGCCTTAACCGTGATTTTCCATGTAGACAGGGCCGTGCTCATCCTCGTGAGGATGGCACCGTTCACTTTTTTCCCTGAGAGGCATGTGTTTGCAAACTCAGCGGGGAACTTGTATCGTTCGTGCAGCTTCGTGAAGAGGAGGCTGCGCAAATTCCCTCGGTCCTTATGCCTTAGGTTCTCGGTGTTGATCGAGACGGTGCTCCGGAGAATGCACCCGAGCTGAACTGAGTACCCCTTGACTACTTCTTTGGGCGCCATCGGATGCCCGTCGGAGTTCACTTCAGTAAATTCCTCCCTGACGGTGCCGAGCACGCTCGGGCGCCGGTCCTTTTGTTGCCTCTTCGGTTGGCTGCCATCTGTGCATGCGCCGCCATCATCAGTGGTGGCATCCGCGGCGCCATCATCAGTGATGTCATCCCCGACGCCACTAGGGGTTGTGTAGTCAGGATCGGTGTCTTCCGCGGTGTCCTCATAGCGGTGAGGTTCTTCCTCCAACTCCTAGGACAGCTCCCAGAATTGCTTGCCGCCCGAACTGCCGGCCTCATCGTTGTGGGCCATGTTTCGCTCTAAATAGGAAAAAAGTTTGGTCAAAAAGTTGGTTATTGTAAAGGAACAAGATCATGGTCTCATCATTTAGGGTTTTTCGACACCGAGGCATCCTAAAAGCTAAGCTTTTATCATTTAAGGTTTGTCGGCACCGAGGCACCCTAAAAGCCTAAGCGTACATCATTTAGGTTCTCATCGACACCGAGGCACCCTATAGAAGCCAAGTTAAGTTTTCATCATTTAGGGTTTATTGATGCCGAGGCACCCTAGGTTGGGCCTAATCACTTGGCTCTATTGCCACCTATGTTGGGTTTATCATCTAGGGTTTATTGATGCTAAGGAGAATTCTAAGTTCGGCCTAATCACTTGGCTCTATTGCCACCTATGGTTTAATACACCAAGAATGGGGGCCAATTGATCCTACTTAACTAAGTACTAAGATACCCTGGCCCATGCATTAGTCGCAAGTACCCCATATGTCCTATTTTTAGCAAAGTCATGCTAAAATTCATGGAAAATTTCAGCATGACCTTTGCTGAAAATAGGACATATGGAGTACCCGAATTTGCCGGAACGGAAGTTAATCGACATTCCGGCAAACTCAAGGGCCTCTCGGGGTACCTGCAAATTCATCATGAGACAATGGTCGGAGACAAAACCCAGCAACTTTACAAGTCTTTCTCAATGTGATCAATTGATGGATCAACACGTAAAACATGTCCAATAAGAGCATATAATTCAACAACTCCACTGAAAATGAGAGCTGAAAGATGCAGGGAGCACAAACAACTCAGAAAAATCAATCCATCTAGCATTTCAGGTTTTGCTAGAAATACCTTTAACGAGGGATACAAATAATTTTCATTTTCATATTTTAAGAACTATAAATAAACCATCGATTAAGTATAATCAAGGTAATCAACCGTCCAGAATTTTAGAGGCCCCACAAATTCAGTTCAGGTATTTTATACCATGTTAAAGATAGCAAAGTACAGAGGTTTAGCCCTGGTCCTTACATTCAGTTTCCTAATCTTTTTGTTTTCTACAAAGATATTCCCAACCTTCATGATGCTGGTAAGAAAAGAGCTACTCTCTGAATCTTTTATCTATTTATACCTGTAAATTAGCACTCTGATGCTGGCCTTGACAAATGATCCCACTATGTTGTTTGCTGGAATCTGCAAAATGATCGCACTATGTTGACAAATGATCCCACTATGTTGTTATACTTGAGAACACTGTAACAAAATCAAAACCACAATAAACAGTTGTCAGATATAACAGGTACAATTACACAAAGCATCTGACGGTGTCGAGCAAGCAATGCTGTGAACAAATTTCAAATGCATGCTGAGTAGTGAAAATGCAGTCTTAGACTCTAGTCTGATGGTGGTGCCAAGAAACAGAGAGCACAACACTCATCATGGTGTTTTGGCATCACATTCCTGCCTGCACAAATGGTCCATAGTACTAGTAGGTGCAGTTCCAAGCCGACAGTTCATATTCAACTCAACAAGCCAAGCTAAACTTGCTTGACTTGCAAATTTTGCTCATGTGGGCAATTTATAAGAAGAGAAACCAATGGTACCGATTTTAGATATAATCAAGAAACTAAACTAGTAGTTCGTATGATCTGTTCACATCCTTGTTGGGTCATTCTCACCTCATCCTTCCACAAGCTTGACAATTTCTTTTTCTAGAACTGACTGCAATTTCATATAATGTATAAATTATATCTACCAACTAGCAATAGTTACGTATGATCTGTTCATCGAAATTTACTAGCATTCACTGTGAAAGGTTTCTTTTCTGTACTCTCTGTAGGAGCTTCATATCAAGAAGCTAGGTAAATTATAGAACATTGGCCCCCTAACTGAAATAATTGTCAGCGGTGTTAATCCTATTGATTTCGTCTGTAACAAAAAATTAAACT
The DNA here is from genome assembly GCF_018294505.1 of Triticum aestivum. Lineage (NCBI taxonomy): Eukaryota > Viridiplantae > Streptophyta > Magnoliopsida > Poales > Poaceae > Triticum > Triticum aestivum. The sequence goes on along the minus strand of NC_057809.1, from coordinate 529,681,298 downwards.
GATTTTGTACTGCAGTGCAGGTGTAGAGCAACTTTATCTACCACAGAACCTACTGAGCAGATCATTATGAATGAACCATAGAACCTACTGAGTAATAAACTGGGCATTTCATGGCCATGTGGTGGGCTAAAACTATGGTTTTCCACGGGAGTATTTAGCATGTAAACTATGGTTTTCCAGGGGGTGAGCGCGCCTGGATGCTGTAGTCGCTGGCGTGAGCTCGCCGGAGATGGCCGGCTGCAACGGACCGTGCATGTATATCCATCGAGACTCGGATCATCGGTTGAGGAAGAAGAAGGAAGGGGAAGGGGGAGGAGAGGGGAGGGGCTCACCTGTGAATATGTAGTCGAGGTCACCCACCTTGGAGCCAGAACCCTAGGGCTCGGGGCTTGCGCAAGACCAGAGCCAGGAGGCGCAGCGAGGTCGGTGAAGAGAACGGTGACGCGGCGGCGCGGGGGAGCTGTGGTGGTGGGAGCGTGGGGGCGCGGGGGCGGCGGAGGTGGATCTGGCGAGGGAGAGGGACAAGAAGGGGATCTAGCGAGGGAGGGAGAGAGGCCAGAGGGGAATAGGTGGAGTGGGGGGAGGGTTAGCAATGGCGCACCTCCCGCTAGTGCGCCATAAGTACGACGACAACGATGGCGCACCTCCCCCTGGTGCGGCATTAGTAATTGTTTTTTATTACACTTCGAGCACTCAGGTTATATTCCACCTAACCCTATCTCCATCAGAACACACACACTAGCCCGACTGATCAGCACGCAGCACACACACTAGGAGGTCCTGGGTTCGATTCCCAGGCTCCCCAATTTTTGTTTTTATGCATTTTTTTCTTTGCACATATCTTTTTATCCATGCATCCAAATATAACATGTCACATATGCTAGATGCTCTGAATTTCATGTAGAAAAATAATATGCAGTTTGTTGCCATGTTAACAACATTTAAAATGACGTTTGATATTTATTTGTGTTTAAATATGTTAAAACTTGTTTAAATCATCACTAAATATCCATAGCTCCAAATTTGAAAAACTTTATATGCTTTTGGGAGTAACATATCCCCAAGCACAACTAGTATTTTTTTTGGATTTTTAGTTGCATTCATTTGTGAATTGGTAAAACATTTTGGATTTTTGTTGCATCTAATAATTTTTAAGAAAATGAATATGAATATGAAACAGTAATATTTTTTATAAAAAGAGTAATAATTTTTTAAAAAATATCATCAAATTTTTTATTTGAAAATATTTATGAATATGAAAATTTATCATCAGTTCACATTCATGAGTTCAAAAAGTGCCCATGAAATACAATCGACAAATGATAGCGATCGAGATGGAGGGGGATCGAGATCTTTGGGCTACAATTTAAATAGAATCGATCTTAGCTAGCTATCTGTTCACAATCTTCTCGCCCTTATTTTTCGTAAATGGAGTTCTTCTCTTGAACGGACGTCCTTTATTTAGGGTGGTCCTGCTTCTTCTTGTGGTGTATGCTACTACTTCATCGTCGTCATCATGTTCGATCTTCGGGTCACCGTACTTGTCGAAGTCTTGCTCATCTGCTACTCCATCCATTCCGATGATCTTCCTTTTGCCTCTCCTCATGACAACACGACTGGGCTTTGACGGGTCGGTAATGAAGAAGCATTGGTCCACTTGGGAAGCCAGTACCCATGGCTCATTTTTTGTGATGACGTTTGCGCCCGCCTTCTTGGATTTGGCTTTGGGTATAACCATGGTGGTGAAATACCGGTCTTCTTTTAGGACACTCTTGGCCCATCTGACACGGAACATCGGGACCTTCTCTCCAGCGTAGCTCAGCTCCCAGATCTCCTTGATCCTTCCGTAGTATCTATCCTTGTCGTTACTGGTGTAGGATTCCATTGTTACCCCGGAGTTCTGATAACCATCGCTCTTCATGTCCTTGTCCTCGGTGTAGAATGTGTAGCCGTTGATATCGTACGCCTCATAGGTCATCAGGTTGTGCTTGGCGCCCTGTGACAAGGCGAATATGAGTTGTTCTTCCGCGGAAGAATCCTCATGTAAAGGTACGACAGAAGCTTCTGCTTGAACCAACGTGTGAAACATGAGTTGTGCTCTTTGATTATATCTCCGTCCATCCTCTGTTGGCCTCGGTCATTGTATGTCTTCTCAATAAAGGTTTTGTGCTCTACCACCCAAGGATCGACCACGTCTATGTGTTGTAGCGCGACTAGGTTTGCTCTTTCAAAGTCGGCGAGTCGACCCTCGAAGTCGACATGCATTTCGCGGCAACCGTCACGGTGACCCCATCAAGCGAGCCTGCCGAGGTGCCTGTTGACGGGCGGACCAACGGGGTTCTCGATGCCTAGATAATTCGTGCAGTAGGAGATGCACTCTTCGGTCAGAAAGCCCCTGGCTATGCTTCCCTCCGGACATGACATGTTGCGAACATATCCTTTGATGACACCATTCATCCTTTCGAATGGCATCATGCTGTGTAGGAACGTCAGCCCGAGTTGGACGATATCCTCCACGATATGGACCAGAAGATGCACCATAATGTCGAAGAATGCGGGCGGGAAGTACATCTCAAGCTCGCGTAGTATCACCACGATCTCTTCCTATAGCCTTCTGAGTTGCCTCACGCCAACCGACTTCTGAGAGATGACGTCAAAAAATTTGCATAGGCCAAATAGCGTTTCACGGACGTGCGCGTCCAAGATCCCACAGATTGCAACTGGAAGTATCTGCGTCATCAGCACATGACAGTCGTGAGACTTCATCCCGATGAACTTCTGCTTCGCTGGGTCTAGGTATCTTCTTATCTTCCCCGCGTAACCATAAGGAAGTTTTACTCCTACGAGGCAGGTGAAAAACTGCTCGATCTCCTCCTGACTTAGAGTGAAGCAAGCGGTAGGGTAGTCATTTCCGGTCTTCTTGGCCTTTTTGCCTTTGCGACGACTTTCTGTGTCCTGCTTTGCCTCATCATCATCATCATCATTAGCATGAAGCTCCTGCTTGATGCCCATTGATTTCAAGTCTGCCCTTGCTTTCGGCCCATCTTTGGTCCTCTCTGGCATGTTGAGCAGGGTACCAAGCAGACTCTCACACACGTTCTTCGTGATATGCATGACATCAAGGCTGTGAGGCACACGGTGGATCTTCTAGTACGACAAGTCCTAGAAAACTGACCTCGTTTTCCATACCTTCAGCGGCGGCTCTGGCGCCTTTCGCTTCTTTCCCGGCTCTGGTGCCTTTTGCTTCTTTCCCGGCAGTGGGCAATCTTTCCAATTTTTCAACAGCTCGTCTATTTCCTCCCCGCTCCTCGTACGCGGGCATCTTCGGGGTTCAGTTTCACCATCGAACAGATCCTTGAGTTTCCTCCATGGGTCATCGTCGCGAAGCCACCTTCGATGTCCCATGAACACGGTTTTCGAAGACCCGGGATCTCTATCTAGCTGGCGATACGTTGTGTCATCAATGCACCTGACGCATCCTAAAAATCCGTGGACCACCTGCCCCGCGAGATATCCGTAACAGAGATAGTCGTGCACCATCGTGAGCAGTGCGGCTCTTATAGGGAAATATTCTTTATCTGCGGCGTCCCACGTATTGGCTGGCATTTTCCACAGCGTGTCTAGCTCCTCTTTCAGCAGCCCCAGATACAGATTGATGTCGTTCCTTGGTTGTTTCAGCCCTTCAATTAGCATACTCATGTGAATGTACTTCCTCTTCATGCACAACCAGGGGGGAGGTTGTACATCCACACAAACACAGGCCAGGTGCTATGTGTGCTTCTCTGGCTGCCAAACGGATTGACTCCATCGGTGCTCGCGCCCAGCACGATGTTCCTTGGATTGTTCCCAAAATCTGGGTCATCGAAGTTCAATGCTTGCCACTGGCTCGCGTCCTTACGGTGACTCAACATCTTGTCTTTTTTATTTATCTCCGGATCATTTCCGTCATCTTCCCGCTTCTTCTCCCTCCTATCCGCATGCCAACGCAGGAGCTTTGCTACCTTAGGGTCCGCGAAATACCGCTGCAGACGAGGAGTGATCGGAAAGTACCACACCACTTTTCGAGGAGCTTTCTTCCTCTTCTTGTATCGAGTGACGCTGCACACTGGACATATGGTAGACTCCGCGTGCTCGCCCCGATAAATGATGCAATTGTTCATGCACACATGGTATTTCACGTGCGGTGAATCCAGAGGACACACGATTTTCTTCGCCTCCTCCAAGCTGGTCGGGCACTTGTTCCCCTTGGGAAGACGTTCGTGCCAGAATGACATGTTCTCATCGAAGCATGCGTCAATCATTTTGTGTTTTACCTTCATCTCCAGAGCCATGAGCGTTACTTTCAGGCGGGTATCCTCGGGCCTGCATCCTTCATACAATGGAGTAACCACGTCTATCTCCAGTTGATCCAGCTTAGCTTTCTCTCGCACGACAGCTCTTGCGTTATCCGTCTGCTTGAGAAGCAGCTCTTGAATATGAGGGTCCTGCACCCAGCCTACATTGTCGTCTGCTCCAGCATCTTCATCTTCATGATCATGCCCTTCGTCTTGATCTTCATCATCATCATGTCCGGCATCTTCTACATGATGACTCTGTACAGCATCACCGTCGTGATCATGTCCTGGAGATTCTTCGTCTTCTCGCCCGCCTGAGACGCGGTGGTTGTCTTGCTGCCCTTCCTCATTTCTTGCCTGGCCCCCATGGATGACTTCATAGTCATCTTCATCACCTTGCCACCGGTAGCCATCCATGGAACCACGCAAGAGCAGGTGGTCCCGCACCTGTCCGAAATCCGGGTCCGCAATAAGGCTCTTCAGCTTGCATCTTCGACACGGACATCTTATCTCCGTCTCGTTCTTTTGAAGCATCTCGGCCTTCATGGAGCTCAAAAACCTATTCATGATGCCTTCGGTCATCGTTCGGACCATGGTCGCCTGCGGGGTAGAGAAAAACGATATTTTAGAACCAACAAAAAATTTGGCATGACTTTCCCTAAAAATAGGACCAAAAAGAATGCATAGTGCCAAAATTCTCGCCAAAATAGAAATGAATCAACATTCCAGCAAAATATTGGTAACTATCGCATTTCAAATACCCGTACCTGCAAGCACAAACATATATGCAACACCACAAACATATGCAACACCACAAACATACATAGATCTAGCTAGGCCACAAAAAGTGCATGTGCACGTTGTTGGAGCGAGCTAGTGAGAAAAAAAGTAGATCTACAACATAAAGATAGCTTTCCCCTTACTTACCTATCAAAAAAGGTAATTTAACCACTTAATTTTGATGAATCTATGGTGCAGATGAGGTGAGGAGGAGGAGGCAGCCGACACAAGCTTGAAGAAGGAGGTGGAGGGAATGAAGTGGGGAAATTGAGTGTGTAGGTGTGGCTGTCCAAAATATCTAGCTGGTCCTAGGTTACTAATGGCGCACCACCCACTCATGCACCATTAGTAACCCTACATACTAATGGCGCACCTGCTAGTGGTGCGCCATTAGTAGTTTTGAAAAAAAATAATAAAAAATATATATACTAATGGCGCACCGTGGCAGAGTGTGGCATTACTAGTTTAAACTAGTAATGGCGCACTATGCCACGGTGCGCCATTAGTAGTTTTGCAAAAAAAGAATAAAAAATACAGTAGTGGCGCACTTGGTTGTTGGTGCGCCATTACTAGTTAGAACTAGTAATGGCGCACTGTGCCTGGATGCGCCATTAGTATGTTTGGAAAAATGAAAAAAAAGTTTTTGTTACTAGTGGCGCACCATGTGTCTGGTGCGCCATTAGTGTGGACACTAATGGCGCACCAGCACATGGTGCGCCATTAGTATATAGTAGTGGCGCACCACGTGTCTGGTGCGCCATTAGTGTCAATTTCATCTATAGCCCTTTTCCTAGTAGTGGGTCATGTGCTCACAAAGATGATTTCGTAAGGATGAAAATTGGAGGGGTGTGCTAATATGAGTACATGAAGGTGTGTGCAAAATTTCAACTCATTTGGATAACCCTAGCTAGCACTTCCTTCACAAAGGCTTCTCTCAGATAGGAACTTTGAAAAATCACTGAGGAAGTTTGGCTAGGCAAATAAAGTTGAATTTTGGCACAGGTCAATTATTTGGACACGAAAAGATGTCCAAAAAGTTTTTGGTCAAATGGGAAAAGATAAATAGCACTTGCTTCACAATGTGCCATTTAGGATAGAATAAGAAATGAATTTATTGAGCATGATGAGAAACATGGCGAATGAAATATTTTTCCATATTTGAGGAAGATATGACCCAAAAAAATTATAAGAATTATTTGGGGATTTTTGGATGGGAAGAAATATATGTTGCTTCACAACCTAGGGCAGATAGGGTTATTCCTTTAATATAAAAAGGAATATCCCGAGAAAAACAAATTAGGGTTTGGTCAAGCAGTGAAGTGACATGACCTTGGAAAAGTATTGAGAATGATGAGCCACTTGGGAGGGGGAATGACGATGATTTACTAGGTGGCAAGGCCACAGAACCACTCCAAAAAGAAAAACAGAGCAAAAAACCAAATAAATCAAAAGAAAAAGAAAAGGGGCAAAATCTAGGCTGTTACAGGTAGGGATACAACCACGAAGTCACATCTTGATGTAGTGTCAAACTTACTTAGTGACACAAGCTCGATGAAGTCGCCGCCTGAATTTGTTCAACTTCTTCAGTCTGAAATTCAAGCAGAAATACATGCTTCCGCTCAAATACGACTGGAAATCCATTCTCTATGCAAGATTAACCGTAAACAGGATGTTTATTGATGCTATGCAACTTGTGTTGGTGGATATGAGCGCAAAAGAAGCGCAGTCTCATCAGGTTGCTAAGTTGCTTGCGCTGCAGTTGCTGGGCCGGGCTAACCTTTCTTGAACAGTGTTGAAGTGTTGTCGGTTATGTGTATTATTTTGTCCGCCTGTTAACTTCCACTGGTGGGGACCTACCCAGTTTATGTAATCTGCTGTCTAGTTGCCCTTTATTATCACTGGCGGCGAACTTTGATGCCGAGGGGGTGTCGGTGTCAAAACCGGCGGATCTCGGGTAGGGGGTCCCGAACTGTTCGTCTAGGCGGATGGCAACAGGAGGCAGGGGACACGAAGTTTTACCCAGGTTCGGGCCCTCTTGATGGAGGTAAAACCCTACGTCCCGCTTGATTAATATTGATGATATGGGTAGTACAAGAGTAGATCTACCACGAGATTAGAGAGGCTAAACCCTAGAAGCTAGCCTATGGTATGATTGTATGTTATTGTTGTGTCCTACGGACTAAAACCCTCTGGTTTATATAGACACCAGAGATGGTTAGGGCTACACAAGGTCGGTTACAAAGGAGGAGATATCCATATCCGTACTGCCTAGCTTGCCTTGCACGCCAGGTAGAGTCCCATCCGAACATGAGACGAAGTCTTCAATCTTGTATCTTCATAGTCCAACAGTCCGGCCAAAGGATATAGTCTGGCTGTCCGGAGACCCCCTAATCCAGGACTCCCTCAGTAGCCCCTGAACCAGGCTTTCAATGACGATGAGTCAGGTGCGTAGTATTGTCTTCGGCATTGCAAGGCGGGTTCCTCCTCTGAATACACCACGGAAGAATTTGAATACAATAATAGTGTCCGATCCTACAAAATAAGTTCCACATACCACCGTAGAGAGAATAATATTTTCGAAAATCTAATTTGCTAACTTGTTTTGGCAACACGTTTATTCGAACCTTTTCCTTTAACTAGCCCCGCACATAACGCGAGGCAGTTTTTTGACACGTCTTGTCAAAGCAGAGATCGTGTCCCCTTATCACGGGATTCTCATCAATACGGGCGTGGGTAACCCAACCGCGCCATCGATTACGATGCTTGGGGGATAAGCGAGTTTTACCAGGCTAGTGGGGACGCATAGTCTCGTCTGCCCATATAAAGGGATAAGAATTTACCTCTTCATCCACGCATTCTTCCTCCTTTGCTCATCCATTTTCACGCACTCGAGCTGCAACACCCAAGTCCACATCCTTTCCCTCAACCTTCTCCAAACATGTCCGGAGCGGGAGGCAAATGGATGGCTTCCTCCGTTACGGAGGGACATATCAAGAAGCTGTGCAGAGCCGGATACTTAGCCACGAATATTGCACATCGGCTGCCCGCTGTGGGGCAGATCGTCCCTACCCCGCAACCTCACGAGAGGGTAATTTTCCTCCACCACTTCCTCCACAGACTGGGGTTTCCCCTCCATCCATTCGTCCGTGGTCTCATGTTCTACTACGGGCTGGACTTTCATGATCTAGCCCCGAACTTCGTCCTCAACATGTCGGCGTTCATCGTCGTGTGTGAGGCTTTCCTCCGCATCCGGCCCCACTTCGGCCTGTGGTTAAAGACCTTCAATATGAAGCCGAAGGTGGTGGGAGGCCAACAAGCCGAATGCGGCAGAGCCATGGTGGGCAAGATGCCCAATGTTATATGGCTTGAAGGCTCCTTTGTGGAGAGCATAAAGGGGTGGCAATCGGCGTGGTTCTACTTCACCAAGCCGCGCGACGCTAAATGGATGTCGGCCCCAAGTTTCGATCCAGATTCCCTACACGGCTCACTTCCTGGAAAGAGAAGGGCTTGTCGTGGGGTTCATCGGTGGAGCTGGATGGACTCCAGAAATGTATCCGGAGTATGGTAAGCAAGAAGCTCGAGCTTGTCAACATAGTCCAGGTCATGCTCATCCGCCGGATCCTCCCGTGCCAACAACTGGATTTTAACTTGTGGGAGTTCGACCCGGCCCACACCAGACTTTGAGCGAGCTCTTCGATACGACGCACAAGGACGTCTGGAAGGTGTTGTTCAAGGGCGCCGAGGTCCCTCCTTCTCTCGCCGAGGACCGCGGGCTAAGCGCAAAGCGCCTAACACGTTCGATGAGTTCAATACGTCACGTAAGATATTTATTTCCCCTAGCTTAATCATGTGCGGGGTCTAATCTCCATGCCTTTGACAGGACTGGGTGGAGACGTCGGGGCAGATTAACTATCCGGCCCCTTTGCCCGAAGACACTACGGGCGCTCTCCTGACGGAGATGCTGACTCCAGCTCCTTACAAGGTTCCGAAGAAGACCAAGAAGGCCAAGGGAACCTGAAAGAGTTCCCTACGCCAGGCGTGATCGGACTCACCGTCCGATGACTCTGCGACACACTCCTCCCCCGAAGACGAGGAAGAAGAAGAAGATGCCCCCCTTCAGTTGGGGAGATAAGAAAAGGAAGGCCGCCCCAACTAGGGAGGCCGGAGGGTCCAAGAAGGGAAGGACTCTCCTTCCGGAAAGTTCCACCACCGCTGCCGAAGGCGAAGACGAGTGGTTACCCAGGGCCAAGCACCTAGGGAGGTCGTAAGTATTTGGATACTTGAGTGACTCATAGTATCCTTTTGCGCACTGCTTCCCCTAACACCGAATATGATTATGCAGGCCGCCACGAGCCCGTATCGATGTATCATCGGACGGCTCCCTGGGCTCGTCGGATATGGATAGGGATCCACTTCCGACTGCCACCTCCCCCTGCCCTGCAGACAACACCGAGGAATTGTCTCAAGAGGCACCGGGTCGAGGGGAGACAGTCCCGAAGGCGCCTCAAGGAGACCTTCCGGACTCCGGGGGCCGGGGTGACAAGCCCCTGAGGGTTCCAAGTTCGGCCCTCAGCCGAACACCGCGCTGGAACCTCCAGTGGTTCAACACTTGGGCAGGCGGCCTTCTTCCAAGAGGGGCAAGAAGCCTGTGCCGGTGACCTTTGTCTATCCAGAGGCACCTGACAATCTGCTGGAAGCGCTTCGCACCGCTTCCATCGACGAGGAGCACCGTACTATTATGAGTGCGGTGGTCCAGAAGGTTCAATCCGCCTAGAGAGGATTGACTGAAGCCTGTGCCAACCTTCTAACAGGCTTTGAGGTAAGTGTTAAAATATAGGAAAAATATTACCGCATAGACAGTAGCCCCTGATGCTCTGTTCGGTGTTCACAAACAAAAGCCGAATAGAGGATCAAATAATATCGCAGGAGTCTAATATAAGTATGTCAATATGCGTATGCAGGCTTTGCTGCTGGCATCTGCCGCACTGACTGTGGAGGTCGCCGTACTGAAGCAGGTCCTTAAAGGGTCCAAGGACAAGCTCGGCCTTGCCAAGAGGCAGCTCGAGGAGAACAAAAGTAAGTAATACCCTATCGATAGATATGTATATATAAAAGAAGACGGATTGCAAAATGACAGGATCATCGTATGTTTGGTAGGGGCCGCGACCGAAGTGGCGACCCTATAGCAAGCGCTGTCCAAGGATGAAGATAAAGTGGCCAAGGAGCGCACTGGGCGGGAAAATCAAGAGGCACGGGTGGGCGAGGTGCAGCAAGAGCTCCAGGCTCTCGTGTTGAAGCATGAGGCGTTGGAGCGTGACTCGAAGACGCGAGAGTCCGAGCTTGCCGTCGCCCGTGAAAGTGCAAAGAGTGCCAAGGCCGAAGCACAGAAGGCCCTCCAGGAGATTGATGCGAGGAGGAAGATAGCGGCGGGTAAGGCATTCTATATGCAAAGCAAGCATGTGAAAGTAAATTACCTATTACTTACCGAATCCGGAGCTCTCCAGGCGCATTCGCAGATTTTCCCCGCAGTGTGTCGGATGCTGCAACTTTTTACTAGGCCGAGGAGGGAAGCTCAACAGAGAAGCTGTTCTGGGCCCAATATACTAGGACCGAACACCCGGTGCCTATGAGCGACCAGCTAAAGCAACTGGTCGAGCTGCACAAGGTGGCCGAATAGGCCATGAAGGGCTTTATAGTCCGGCTGTGGCCTGGCGACACCCTTATGAACAGCTACTTTGTCCTGGTAAGGCGGTTTGTGGACGCCTGCCCATGGCTGGAGGTCGTCAAGCGGTCTGTTTGCACCGAAGGTGCACGCCGGGCTTTCGCCCGCATGAAGGTGCAATGGGCCAAGTTGGACGCCGTGAAGCTGATCAAGGACGGATCGCCGCAGGGCAAGGAGCATCGCACCCCCGAAATTTATTATGAGGGTGTCTTGAAGGGTGCCCATCTTGTAGCGGACAAATGTTCAAAGGATGTAATATTTGAGTAAACTTGCTCGTGTGATCCTGTATGATGAAAACTTGTTTCATATGCGCTATGCAACGCTTGTTTGAATTTAAAATATTACCTTCTGTTTGGCTGTTTATCCAATCTGAGAGATGGCTAGTCCTCAGCTTCTGCCCCCATGCCGCGAGTGCTGGGGTGTTCGGGATAAACCTGAGCACTCTTGTTCCCATGTCTGGGTCCTTCGAGGGAGGTGCTCAGCACAATGAACAAGGCAACCGGACTAATAATGCTTTATCACTCTCACTTAGCCATAGAATTCTATAATTTTAAATTTTGGAAGGCCTAATTCGGGGCGCGATACACGCCTTTAAGCCGGTTAGGACCGGCTCCTCGCTCTAAGCGGCATAAGTCTTTAGGGACTCGAAACCTTGCCGAACAGCGACTAGTCTCTCGCCTTATCATGATAGTCAGTTTTAGCTTTCTCTACTGAGGTGCTTAGCCCAGCAGAACCGGGGCACAATCGCAGTAGTTCTCCTAGCGCTACCTTAGCCGATAGAGCGGAACATAAGGTACCAAAACATAGGAGCCAGGCAAACCCAACATTTGACCAAAGACATGATTCGGAGCTAATGCATATAATGCTATAAGTTCGGGGTGCCGCACTTGTGAAAGTGTTCGGACTTCTCACACCATATTGTGGGGTACTTAAGCCCCTAGTGTGTTGACCGTACCAAAGTGTACGGTTGCAAGGTGTCATTAATGAACACATATATATATATAACAAGAATGCAATAATAGTGGTAATGTTATGCGTTGTTTATTTAAAGAGGTGTGTTAAAGCAGAATGATACGGATAGTGCGATAAGCAAAAAGTAGGACTATGTCCCTTCCAAGGGCAAGCTAAGGAATAGTATTAAAGCAAATATTTCACTCATTATCGTGATCCACCTGGGAGTTTTGTGGTGTGACATAGCTTTCTGCCTCTCTTGGTTGCTGCATCATGTGTTCGGCAATCATACTGCCGGACAAGGTTTCCAGAGATTAAAGTCCTGAAAGACAAAAATAACAAAGCGGGAAGCCCCTAGTGCGGTTTAGGCCGCCTCTTGGAGCATTCCGTAGTTGTGCCCCCCTCCCCAACTGTGCCCATTGTATTTTTAATGCGTAATTATGTACGCGTGGCATGGATTTTGCTGCTTGGCTGGGACTAGGGTGGGGGCCGCATTGCTACGCGAGCTTAGATCGTGCCAGGCGGTCTAGTTGCCGATTACTCCGAGCGCACTTGAAGGTGTCCGGGTCTTGAAACGCCGAACTGGTGAATTGCCTTGAGAGGCTGCTTTGCGCTTCTGCTGCGAGGGCCGCAGTGTGCTCCTCCATTCAGAGAGAGCACTCTGTGTTTCCATTAACTGTAATAACCCCACGAGGTCCTGGCATCTTGAGCTTGAGGTATGCATAATGCGGTACCACATTGAATCTCGGAAATGCGGTTCGCCCGAGCAGTGCATGATAACCACTGCGGAACGGGACTATATAGAAGATTATTTCTTCGCTTGGGAAGTTATCCGGGGATCCGAAGACCACTTCCAGTGTAATTGAGCCTGTGCAATGGGCCTCTACACCTGGAATGACGCCTTTAAAGGTCGTTTTTGTGGGTTTGATCCTTGAGGGGTCTATACCCATTTTGCGCATTGTGTCCTGATAAAGCAGGTTCAGGCTGTTGCCGCCATCCATAAGGACTCGAGTGAGGTGAAATCCGTCAATGATTGGGTCTAGGACCAGTGCGGCGAATCCGCCATGACGGATACTATTGGGGTGGTACATGCGATCGAAGGTGACCGGACAGGAGGACCATGGGTCGATCTTTGGGGCGACTGGCTCCAACGCATATACGTCCTGGAGCGCACGCTTCTCCTCCCTCTTGGGGATGTGCGTTGCGTATATCATGTTCACCATCCGCACTTGTGGGGGGAATCTCTTATGTCCTCCGGTGTTCGGCTGCTAGGGCTCCTCCTCGTCATTTCTATGTGGCCCCTTATCTTTGTCTTCGGCAATTAACTTGGCTGGCTTGTCAGGGGTGCCGTGTATTTGACACGAGCGATCGAGTACTCGGTCCAAACTGGACGGTCCCGGAGTGCTTCTTTTGAATGGATTTTTCCGCTGACCGGGTTTAGAGCCTTTGAATCTAGCATTGACTATCGTATCTTTAGTATTATTGTTGTTAATGTGGCGCTTATGTTTGTTGCGACGTGACCTACTATTGCCGTCCTTGGTATCCGAAGTACCATGGTTCTTTGACATGTTGTTACTGCGAGCCAGCCAGCTATCTTCTCCCGCACAAAAGCAGGTCATGAGTGTCGTGAGGGCTGCCATAGATTTCGGCTTTTCCTGACCAAGGTGCCGGGCTAGCCACTCATCGCGGATGTTGTGTTTGAAAGCTGCTAAGGCCTCTACATCTGGACAATCAAAGATTTGATATTTCTTTGTTAGGAACCGAGTCCAGAATTGCCTGGACGATTCTTCTGGCTGCTAAATTATGTGGCTCAAGTCATCGGCATCTGGTGGTCGCACATAAGTGCCCTGAAAGTTGTCGAGGAATGCGGCTTCCAGATCTTCCCAACAGCTAATGCTCTCTGCTGGCAGGCTGTTAAGCCAATGCCGCCCTGGTCCTTTGAGCTTTAGTGGGAGGTATTTGATGGCGTGTAAGTCATCACCGCGGGCCATGTGGATGTGGAGGAGGTAATCCTCGATCCATACTGCAGGATCTGTTATGCCGTCGTATGATTCAATATTTACAGGTTCGAAACATTCTGGGATTTGATGATCATTACTTCGTCTGTGAAGTATAAGGGGTGTGCGGCGCCTCTATATTGGGCTATATCGCGACGCAACTCGAATGGATCTTGCCCGCTGTGTTCGGCCCGGCTGGATTTACTTTTACTGTATCCGGCGTGACGTTTATCGTCTCGCATAGTGGCGCGCCCTCGTGATCCGTAGATCGATCTTGCATGTTTTGCTTTGTCCTCCAATACATCTCGCAGGTCTGGCGTGTTTCCCCATGCTTTTTTACTTGAATGACATAGGGTTGCGGGTTGAGTTTTTGGCTGGAATGCCTCTCTATCATGGCCACGAGGTGGCCGATCAGCCGCGTCATCCGCTTCTTCCTCCAGTCGAGGTAGCAACATGTATTTTGGGTAACTCTTGGAGGGGCGCTCGAGTTTATATTCCTCGGCCGCGAGGACTTCAGTCCATCTGTCAGCTAGCAGATCTTGATCAGCTTGAAGTTGCTGCTGCTTTTTCTTAAGGCTATTTGCCGTGGCCATAAGCCGGCGCTTGAAGCGCTCTTGTTTGACGGGATCCTCTGGCACGACGAATTAATCATCACCGAGGCTTGCCTTGTCTTCGGAGGGGGGGCATGTAATTATCATCCTCCGCTTCTCCATCTGACGCTCTCTCAGGAGGGCTGGCTCTTCCATCCTCCTTCTCTAAGTCTTGCTGGAGGGGGTTATTGTTGTCTTCGGCACTATCCGGAGTGTTATTACCTCCTGTGCCGGTATCACTACTTTTGCTTTGGCGGGACTTATAGCAGTGCCGCTGACGTCGGCGTTTGGGTTACTTCTTGGAGGGGTCATCCTCTACTGTCTCGTCGCCATTGGCTTCTTTGGGTGTATCCACCATGTATATATCGTATGATGAGGTGGCTGTCCAGTGCCCTGTGGGCAGTGGTTCCTCTTCGTCTCCCGCATCATCGTCCATACCATCGATGTCTTCGGAATCGAAGTCGAGCATGTCGGTTAAGTCATCGACAGTGGCTACTAAGTGGGTGGTGGGTGGGCCGCGAATTTCTTTGTCGTCCGCATCCCAGTCCGGCCTGACATAGTTCGGCCAGGATCCTCCTGACAAGGAGAGAGACCGTAATGAGTTCAGTATGTCTCCGAAGGGCGAGTGCTGAAAGATATACGCGGAGGTAAACTCCATGATCGGCGCCCAATCGGATTCGATAGGAACAGGCGCAGGCGGTTCGGAGTCCGTGGCCGGAGGAAGATCCGGCAGTTTGTCAACACGGCTCTCGTGCAGAGTAAGGTCGATGTTCGGCTCGATCGCCGATGAGGGTAAGGCCTCCGTGGTGGGGTCCATCCACCCGTCCATGGACGGCGCAACTGGCTCCGAATTGAGGGTCGGAGCGGCTGCCGATGCGATCTCCTGGACACTGTCAGATGGTAGAGCTAAATCGTACTCATCATGACCGCGTGACGCACAAGGCAGAGGCTCGACTCCATCGAAGATCAAGTCTTCGCAGATATCGGCCGTGTAGTTTAAGCTTCCAAACCTGACCTGATGGCCAGGGGCGTAGCTTTCAATCTACTCCATATGGCCAAGCGAATTGGCCCGCAGTGCAAAGCCGCCAATACAAAAATTTGTCCGGGGAGAAAAGTCTCACTCCGGACTGCATCGCTAACGATGATAGAAGGAGCCATCAAGCCTATTTCGGACAAACATGGGTCAAAACCGGCGGATCTCGGGTAGGGGGCCCCGAACTGTGCGTCTAGGCGGATGGTAAGAGGAGGCAGGGGACACGAAGTTTTACCCAGGTTCGGGCCCTCTTGATGGAGGTAAAACCCTACGTCCTGCTTGATTAATATTGATGATATGGGTAGTACAAGAGTAGATCTACCACGAGATTAGAGAGGCTAAACCCTAGAAGCTAGCCTATGGTATGATTGTATGTTATTGTTGTGTCCTACGGACTAAAACCCTCCGGTTTATATAGAGACCGGAGAGGGTTAGGGTTACACAAGGTCGGTTACAAAGGAGGAGATATCCATATCCGTACTACCTAGCTTGCCTTCCACGCCGAGTCCCATCCGGACACGAGACGAAGTCTTCAATCTTGTATCTTCATAGTCCAACAGTCCGGCCAAAGGATATAGTCTGGCTGTCCGGAGACCCCCTAATCCAGGACTCCCTCAGGGATGTAATATGTTGTAATTTCTTTGTTGTATAGTCTAGGTTTATTCTTGGTCGGTGTGCTGTAATTTAGGCTGGAAGGTTTAGTGGATCTCAGTGTTGTCAGTCTTCAGGGCAGCCTATTACTCATATGGGCCAAAACATGGGCCTATAATCATCTTAGGCCATTAGCAGGTCTAAACCTTATGGTTGTTTCCCGCCTTTAATAGGCCGAGTAAAGTTCTGGCCAGCTGGGCCAGAGAATACAATGGGCGTTTAACAGGCTAAAACCTAGATTGGGCTAGCATTGAGCCAAAAAATTCACGGGCCAATACAGGTTGAAACTGCCTAAGGCCCATGTTTGTCCCAAATAGGGCGAGCAGTTAACAGGCCAAAATATATCTCGGGCCCGTTTAGCCCAATAAAATTATGTGCTTTAAGCAGGCCGATATCTATGCGGGCCATAGGCCTAAAAGTGTCACGGACCATTATCAGATGGGCTGTAAGCAGGCCGTATTCAACGCGGGTTGTTATTAGGCTCAACTATTACACGGGCCATTAACATGCCGGTAGGCCAGTTGGGCTGAAATTTATCCACGAAGACTACGGGCCGTTAAGAGGCCTAAAGTTACATTGGACAAGAAATAGCCTAGTGTCTGAATGGGCCGTTAAATGGCCTAAAGTTAAACCGGGCCGACAACGTCACAGATGCACCATAGGACGCTAACAGGCCAAAACCATTATCGGGCCGAACTGGTAAACGGGCATTTAATAGGCTAAAATACAAACCTATCTTAGAATGGGCCCAAAAGAACAGCGGCCTGTTAACGGGCCTGATCCGATATGGGCCGTAATTTGGCGCAAAACACGGCAGGCTGTGAAAGGGCCAGATCTGGTATGGGCCTCAATTTGGCCCAAAACATGGCAGGTTGTTAACAGGATAGCCCACTAGTGCCTGAAAAAACATGGTGGGCCTTTAGCTGGGCCGGCCTTTTTCACTGGAATGGGCCTCTGTTGGGCCATGCCACGTGTCGACATATCATAGGCGCCTCCTGTCCAATGAGTGGATGACATCTGTCCCAACGGTGAGCAAACACGTGTTTCCTCCGGCCAATGAGTAATTTACATGTGGAAAATCCCAACCAGTCCGGGCTGTTAACGGGTTATCGGATCCAAAACTAGACCCGATAGCTTAACGGTGTTCCGTTACGATGGATGCCACGTGTCGGTCACCCTTGACAAAAGCACTTCTATGACGCACGATTTATCGTCATGGAAGTGGACACTTCCATGATGATAATTTTGGTAATGCCATGGAACACTTCTACGACAGCACAGGTATGACTATCTTGATTCTGTCATAAAATTGTCATCGATGTATGTGCATGACACAAAACATGACCTACTGTGACAAACACGTATCATCACAGAAGTGTATTTTTTTGTAGTGAATATGTTTAATAAAAGCTTTGTTTTATTCATAAACATGGGGTGAATTTATCATGGATTGCAACAAAGAAATACAATAAATCAAAGAGCAACTATCATAATTAAAGTCTTCCTAATCCAAAATAGTGGGTGCGTCACTGGCAAAAGTTTTGACCTCTCCAAACCCACTTTCATCAATTTTCTCAACAAGATTTTCACCCTACGAAGTATTGTGACGCCTTCTACCTAAAGTTGACTCTTCTCCAGCCCCTTTTTCATCGTTCTTAACTTTACTAAGCAAGGAATCAATAGAAGAAGCACCAATCATTTTAAGATCTTCATCACTTTTGCAAGAACAATCACTAGAAAAAACTTTTTCCAAAAATTATCTTTTAGCTCTAAGCATAGCAGTTCTTTTCTTACTTTCAGCCATAGATACACAAAGAGCTTTAATTGAGTCATCTACTTTAAGCACAAAAAATTTCATCCTGAGATTTTCCACATCATGAGCAATTCTATCAACACTTCTAGACAAATCATCAATTTTGTTCAACTTTTCTTTTATGGAAGTGATGAAAACTTTTTGTGTATTGATAAATTCTTTAATATTGTTCTCAAGATCAGACGTGTTCCTATTATTATTATTATTATTATTATTATAAGATTGATTTCCATAGGAATTACCATAATTATTAAGGAATTACTAGGAAAAGGCCAAGGATTAAAATTACCTCTATAAGCATTGTTTTTGAAATTATTGCGAGAAATAAAATTCACATCAATGGCATCACTATTTTGCTCAATCAAAGTAGACAAAGGCATATCATTAAGATCAATAGGAGCACTTTTACTACCAACCAATTTCACAAGAGCATCAACTTTTTCACTCAAAGAAGAAATTTCTTCAACCGAAATACCTTTTTTACTAGTAGGAGCTCTTTCATCTGTCCCAACGGTGAGCAAACACGTGTTTCCTCCGGCCAATGAGTATTTTGCATGTGGAAAATCCCCATTAGTCTAGGCTATTAATGGGTTATCGGATCCAAAACTGGACCCGATAGCTTAACAGTGTTCCGTTATGGTGGATGCCATGTGTCGGTCACCCATGACGAAAGCACTTCTATGACGCGCGATTTATTGTCATGGAAGTGGACACTTCCATGATGATAATTTTGGTAATGCCATGGAACACTTCTACGATAGCACAAGTATGACTATCTTGCTTCTGTCATAAAATTGTCATCGATGTATATGCATGACTTAAAACGTGACCTACAGTGACAAACACGTATCATCACTGAAGTGTATTTTTTTGTAGTGAATATGTTTAGTAAAAGCTTTGTTTTGTTCATAAACATGGGGTGAATTTATCATGGATTGCAACAAAGAAATACAATCAATCAAAGAGCAACTATCATAATTAAAGTCTTCCTAATCCAAAATAGTGGGTGCATCACTGGCTAAAGTTTTGACCTGTCCAAACCCACTTTCATCAATTTTCTCAACAAGATTTTCACCCTACGAAATATTGGGATGCCTTCTACCTAAAGTTGACTCTTCTCCAGTCCCTTTTTCATCGTTCTTAACTTTACTAAGCAAGGAATCAATAGAAGAAGCACCAATCATTTTAAGATCTTCATCACTTTTCCAAGAACAATCACTAGAAAAAACTTTTTCCAAAAATTATCTTTTAGCTCTAAGCATAGCAGTTCTTTTCTTACTTTCAGCCATAGATACATAAAGAGCTTTAATTGAGTCATCTACTTTAAGCACAAAAATTTTCATCCTGAGATTTTCCACATCAAGAGCAATTCTATCAACACTTCTAGACAAATCATCAATTTTGTTCAACTTTTCTTTTATGGAAGTGATGAAAACTTTTTGTGTATTGATAAATTCTTTAATATTGTTCTCAAGATCAGACGTGTTCCTATTATTATTATTATTATTATTATTATTATTATTATTATTATTATTATTATTATTATTATTATTATTATTATTATAAGATTGATTTCCATAGGAATTACCATAATTATTAAGGAATTACTAGGAAAAGGCCTAGGATTAAAATTACCTCTATAAGCATTGTTGTTGAAATTATTGTGAGAAATAAAATTCACATCAATGGCATCACTATTTTGCTCAATCAAAGTAGACAAAGGCATATCATTAAGATCAATAGGAGCACTTTTACTAGCAACCAATTTCACAAGAGCATCAACTTTTTCACTCAAAGAAGAAATTTCTTCAACCGAAATACCTTTTTTACTAGTAGGAGCTCTTTCATCTGTCCCAACGGTGAGCAAACACGTGTTTCCTCCGGCCAATGAGTAATTTACATGTGGAAAATCCCCACCAGTCCGGGCTGTTAACGGGTTATCGGATCCAAAACAAGACCCGATAGCTTAACGGTGTTCCGTTACGATGGATGCCACGTGTCGGTCGCCCTTGACGAAAGCACTTCTATGACGCACGATTTATCGTCATGGAAGTGGACACTTCCTTGATGATAATTTTCGTAATGCCATGGAACACTTCTACGACAGCACATGTATGACTATCTTGATTCTGTCATAAAATTGTCATCGATGTATATGCATGACAGAAAACATGACATACTGTGACAAACACGTATCATCACAGAAGTGTATTTTTTGTAGTGAATATGTTTAATAAAAGCTTTGTTTTATTCATAAACATGGGGTGAATTTATCATGGATTGCAACGAAGAAATACAATCAATCAAAGAGCAACTATCATAATTAAAGTCTTCCTAATCCAAAATAGTGGGTGCATCACTGGCTAAAGTTTTGACCTCTCCAAACCCACTTTCATCAATTTTCTCAACAAGATTTTCACCCTACGAAGTATTGGGATGCCTTCTACCTAAAGTTGACTCTTCTCCAGTCCATTTTTCATCGTTCTTAACCTTACTAAACAAGGAATCAATAGAAGAAGCACCAATCATTTTAAGATCTTCATCACTTTTGCAAGAACAATCACTAGAAAAAACTTTTTCCAAAAATTCTCTTTTAGCTCTAAGCATAGCAGTTCTTTTCTTACTTTCAGCCGTAGATACATAAAGAGCTTTAACTGAGTAATCTATTTAAGCACAAAAATTTTCAACCTGAGATTTTCCACATCATGAGCAATTCTATCAACACTTCTAGACAAATCATCAATTTTGTTCAACTTTTCTTTTATGGAAGTGATGAAAACTTTTTGTGTATTGATAAATTCTTTAATATCGTTCTCAAGATCAGACGTGTTCCTATTATTATTATTATTATAAGATTGATTTCCATAGGAATTACCATAATTATTACGGAATTACTAGGAAAAGGCCTAGGATTAAAATTACCTCTATAAGCATTGTTGTTGAAATTATTGCGAGAAATAAAATTCACATCAATGGCATCACTATTTTGCTCAATCAAAGTAGACAAAGGCATATCATTAAGATCAATAGGAGCACTTTTACTAGCAACCAATTTCACAAGAGCATCAACTTTTTCACTCAAAGAAGAAATTTCTTCAACCGAAATACCTTTTTTACTAGTAGGAGCTCTTTCATCTGTCCCAACGGTGAGCAAACACGTGTTTCCTGCGGCCAATGAGTATTTTACATGTGGAAAATCCCCATTAGTCTGGGCTATTAATGGGTTATCGGATCCAAAATTGGACCCGATAGCTTAACGGTGTTCCGTTATGGTGGATGCCATGTGTCGGTCACCCATGACGAAAGCACTTCTATGACGCGTGATTTATCGTCATGGAAGTGGACACTTCCATGATGATAATTTTGGTAATGCCATGGAACACTTCTACGATAGCACAAGTATGACTATCTTGATTCTGTCATAAAATTGTCATCGATGTATATGCATGACAGAAAACGTGACCTACTGTGACAAACACGTATCATCACAGAAGTGTATTTTTTTTGTAGTGAATATGTTTAGTAAAAGCTTTGTTTTGTTCATAAACATGGGGTGAATTTATCATGGATTTCAACAAAGAAATACAATCAATCAAAGAGCAACTATCATAATTAAAGTCTTTGTAATCCAAAATAGTGGGTGCATCACTAGCTAAAGTTTTGACCTGTCCAAACCCACTTTCATCAATTTTCTCAACAAGATTTTCACCCTACGAAATATTGGGATGCCTTCTACCTCAAGTTGACTCTTCTCCAGTCCCTTTTTCATCGTTCTTAACTTTACTAAGCAAGGAATCAATAGAAGAAGCACCAATCATTTTAAGATCTTCATCACTTTTCCAAGAATAATCACTAGAAAAAGCTTTTTACAAAAATTATCTTTTAGCTCTAAGCGTAGCAGTTCTTTTCTTACTTTCATACATAGATACATAAATAGCTTTAATTGAGTCATCTACTTTAAGCACAAAAAAAATTCATCTTGAGATTTTCCACATCATGAGCAATTCTATCAACACTTCTAGACAAATCTTCAATTTTGTTCAACTTTTCTTCTATGGATGTGTTGAAAACTTTTTGTGTATTGATAAATTCTTTAATATTGTTCTCAAGATCAGACGTGTTCCTATTATTATTATAAGATTGATTTCCATAGGAATTACCATAATTATTAAGGAATTACTAGGAAAAGGCCTAGGATTAAAATTACCTCTATAAGCATTGTTGTTGAAATTATTGTGAGAAATAAAATTCACATCAATTGCATCACTATTTTGCTCAATCAAAGTAGACAAAGGCATATCATTAAGATCAATAGGAGCACTTTTACTAGCAACTAATTTCACAAGAGCATCAACTTTTTCACTCAAAGAAGAAATTTCTTCAACCAAAATACCTTTTTTACTAGTAGGAGCTCTTTCATCTGTCCCAACGGTGAGCAAACAGGTGTTTCCTCCGGCCAATGAGTATTTTACATGTGGAAAATCCCCATTAGTCTGGGCTATAATGGGTTATCGGATCCAAAACTGGACCCGATAGCTTAACGGTGTTCCGTTATGGTGGATGCCATGTGTCGGTCACCCATGACGAAAGCACTTCTATGACGCGCGATTTATCGTCATGGAAGTGGACACTTCCATGATGATAATTTTGGTAATGCCATGGAACACTTCTACGATAGCACAAGTATGACTATCTTGATTCTGTCATAAAATTGTCATCGATGTATATGCATGACAGAAAACGTGACGTACTGTGACAAACACGTATCATCACAGAAGTGTATTTTTTTGTAGTGAATATGTTTAATAAAAGCTTTGTTTTATTCATAAACATGGGGTGAATTTATCATGGATTGCAACAAAGAAATACAATCAATCAAAGAGCAACTATCATAATTAAAGTCTTCCTAATCCAAAATAGTGGGTGCATCACTGGCTAAAGTTTTGACCTCTCCAAACCCACTTTCATCAATTTTCTCAACAAGATTTTCACCCTACGAAATATTGGGACGCCTTCTACCTAAAGTTGACTCTTCTCCAGTCCCTTTTTCATCGTTCTTAACTTTACTAAGCAAGGAATCAATAGAAGAAGCACCAATCATTTTAAGATTTTCATCACTTTTGCAAGAACAATCACTAGAAAAAACTTTTTCAAAAAATTCTTTTTTAGCTCTAAGCATAGCAGTTCTTTTCTTACATTCAGCCATAGATACATAAAGAGTCATCTACTTTAAGCACAAAAATTTTCATCCTGAGATTTTCCACATCATGAGCAATTCTATCAACACTTCTAGACAAATCATCAATTTTGTTCAACTTTTCTTTTATGGAAGTGATGAAAACTTTTTGTGTATTGATAAATTCTTTAATATTGTTCTCAAGATCAGAGGTGTTCCTATTATTATTATTATTATTATTATTATTATTATAAGATTGATTTCCATAGGAATTACCATAATTATTAAGGAATTACTAGGAAAAGGCCTGGGATTAAAATTACCTCTATAAGCATTGTTGTTGAAATTATTGCGAGAAATAAAATTCACATCAATGGCATCACTATTTTGCTCAATCAAAGTAGACAAAGGCATATCATTAAGATCAATAGGAGCACTTTTACTAGCAACCAATTTCACAAGAGCATCAACTTTTTCACTCAAAGAAGAAATTTCTTCAACCGAAATACCTTTTTTTACTAGTAGGAGCTCTTTCATCTGTCCCAATGGTGAGCAAACAGGTGTTTCCTCCGGCCAATGAGTATTTTACATGTGGAAAATCCCCATTAGTCTGGGCTATTAATGGGTTATCAGATCCAAAACTGGACCCGATAGCTTAACGGTGTTCCGTTATGGTGGATGCCATGTGTCGGTCACCCATGACGAAAGCACTTCTATGACGCGTGATTTATCGTCATGGAAGAGGACACTTCCATGATGATAATTTTGGTAATGCCATGGAACACTTCTACGATAGCACAAGTATGACTATCTTGATTCTGTTATAAAATTGTCATCGATGTATATGCATGACCGAAAACGTGACCTACTGTGACAAACACGTATCATCACAGAAGTGTATTTTTTTTTGTAGTGAATATGTTTAGTAAAAGCTTTGTTTTGTTCATAAACATGGGGTGAATTTATCATGGATTTCAACAAAGAAATACAATCAATCAAAGAGCAACTATCATAATTAAAGTCTTTGTAATCCAAAATAGTGGGTGCATCACTAGCTAAAGTTTTGACCTGTCCAAACCCACTTTCATCAATTTTCTCAACAAGATTTTCACCCTACGAAATATTGGGATGCCTTCTACCTCAAGTTGACTCTTCTCCAGTCCCTTTTTCATCGTTCTTAACATTACTAAGCAAGGAATCAATAGAAGCAGCACCAATCATTTTAAGATCTTCATCACTTTTCCAAGAACAATCACTAGAAAAAACTTTTTCCAAAAATTATCTTTTAGCTCTAAGCATAGCAGTTCTTTTCTTACTTTCAGCCATAGATACATAAAGAGCTTGAATTGAGTCATCTACTTTAAACACAAAAAATTTCATCCTGAGATTTTCCACATCATGAGCAATTCTATCAACACTTCTAGACAAATCATCAACTTTGTTCAACTTTTCTTTTATGGAAGTGATGAAAAAAATTTGTGTATTGATAAATTATTTAATATTGTTCTCAAGATCAGAAGTGTTCCTATTATTATTATTATTATTATTATTATTATTATTATTATTATAAGATTGATTTCCATAGGAATTACCATAATTATTAAGGAATTACTAGGAAAAGGCCTAGGATTAAAATTACCTCTATAAGCATTGTTGTTGAAATTATTGTGAGAAATAAAATTCACATCAATGGCATCACTATTTTGCTCAATCAAAGTAGACAAAGGCATATCATTAAGATCAATAGGAGCACTTTTACTAGCAACCAATTTCACAAGAGCATCAACTTTTTCACTCAAAGAAGAAATTTCTTCAACCGAAATACCTTTTTTACTAGTAGGAGCTCTTTCATCTGTCCCAACGGTGAGCAAACACGTGCTTCCTCCGGCCAATGAGTAATTTACATGTGGAAAATCCCCACCAGTCCGGGCTGTTAACGGGTTATCGGATCCAAAACTAGACCCGATAGCTTAACGGTGTTCCGTTACGATGGATGCCACGTGTCGGTCGCCCTTGACGAAAGCACTTCTATGACGCACGATTTATCGTCATGGAAGTGGACAATTCCATGATGATAATTTTGGTAATGCCATGGAACACTTCTACGACAGCACATGTATGACTATCTTGATTCTGTCATAAAATTGTCATCGATGTATATGCATGACAGAAAACGTGACCTACTGTGACAAACACGTATCATCACAGAAGTGTATTTCTTTGTAGTGAATATGTTTAATAAAAGCTTTGTTTTATTCATAAACATGGGGTGAATTTATCATGGATTGCAACAAAGAAATACAATCAATCAAAGAGCAACTATCATAATTAAAGTCTTTGTAATCCAAAATAGTGGGTGCATCACTAGCTAAAGTTTTGACCTCTCCAAACCCACTTTCATAAATTTTCTCAACAAGATTTTCACCCTACGAAATATTGGGATGCCTTCTACCTAAAGTTGACTCTTCTCTAGTCCCTTTTTCATCGTTCTTAACTTTACTAAGCAAGGAATCAATAGAAGAAGCACCAATCATTTTAAGATCTTCATCACTTTTCCAAGAATAATCACTAGAAAAAGCTTTTTACAAAAATTATCTTTTAGCTCTAAGCATAGCAGTTCTTTTCTTACTTTCATACATAGATACATAAATAGCTTTAATTGAGTCATCTACTTTAAGCACAAAAAAAATTCATCTTGAGATTTTCCACATCATGAGCAATTCTATCAACACTTCTAGACAAATCATCAATTTTGTTCAACTTTTCTTCTATGGAAGTGTTGAAAACTTTTTGTCTATCGATAAATTCTTTAATATTGTTCTCAATATCAGAGGTGTTCCGATTATTATTATATTATTGATTTCCATAGGAATTACCATAATTATTAGAGGAATTACTAGGAAAAGTCCTAGGATTAAAATTACCTCTATAAGCATTGTTGTTGAAATTATTGCGAGAAATAAAATTCACATCAATGGCATCACTATTTTGCTCAATCAAAGTAGAAAAAGGCATATCATTAAGATCACTAGGAGCACTTTTACTAGCAACCAATTTCACAAGAGCATCAACTTTTTCACTCAAAGAAGAAATTTCTTCAACCGAAATAACTTTTTTTCTAGTAGGAGCTCTTTCGGTATGCCATTGCGAATAATTTGCCATGATATTATCGAGCAATTTGGTAGCTTCACCGAAAGTAGTTTCCGTAAAAGTACCACCTGCGGCGGAATCTAAAAGACTATGAGAAAAAAAATTCAATCCTGCATAAAAAAATTGTATGATCATCCAAAGATTTAACCCATGAGTTGGGCAATTCCTTAGCATAAGTTTCATCCTTTCCCAAGATTGTGCAACCTTCTCATGTTCAAGTTGCTTGAAATTCATGATCTGGGTTCTAAGGGAAATATTTTTTGTGGGAGGAAAATACTTAGTGATAAAAGCATCTTTGCACTTATTCCAAGAATCGATACTATTGGGAGGCAAAGAAGAGAACCAATCTTTTGCAGAACCATGCAAAGAGAATGGAAATGATTTCATATTGACCACATCATTGTCCACATCTTTTTTCTTTTTCATATCACATAATTCCATGAAGGTATTAAGATGGGACAAGACATCCTCATTAGGAGTACCAGAAAATTGGTCTTTCATAACAAGATTCAGCAAAGCAGTATTAAGATCACAAGTCTCCGCACTAGTGGCGGGAGAAAAGTAGAGTGCCAATAAAATCATTATTGTTGGTATTTGAGAAATTACATAACTTGGTGTTCTCTTGAGTCATGATGACCACACAACAAGATTGCACTCAAAAACAGATCCGGCAAGAAAACGGCGAACGGAAAAAGAGGCGAATAAAACGGCAAATTTTTGTGAAGTGGGGGAGAGGAAAATGAGAGGCAAATGGTAAATAATGTAAATTGCGAGGGGATGAGATTTGTTATTAGGAACATGGTTATGATGAAGATCCTCCCTGGCAACAGCGCCAGAAATTGTCCTTGATGGCAGCTGGAAGTACATCGGTATTTCCCCAGAGAGGGAGGGATGATGTAGCACAGCAACGGTAGAGTATTTCCCTCAGTTCTAAAACCAAGGTATCGAACCAGTAGGAGAACCAAGCAACACAACGTAAGTAGCACCTGCACACAAATAACAATGCCTTGCAACCCGATATGTTAAAGGGGTTGTTGTCGGTGTCAAAACCGGCGGATCTCGGGTAGGGGGTACCGAACTGTGCGTCTAGGCCGGATGGTAACAGGAGACAGGGGACACTTTGTTTTACCCAGGTTCGGGCCCTCTCGATGGAGGGATTACCCTACTCCTGCTTGATTAATATTGATGATATGGGTAGTACAAGAGTAGATCTACCACGAGATCAAGGAGGCTAAACCCTAGAAGCTAGCCTATGGTATGATTGTGTATGGAGTTGATTCTGTCCTACGGACTACAACCCTCTGGTTTATATAGACACCGGATAGGGTTAGGGTTACACAAAGTCAGTTACAATGGTAGGAGATCTTGAATATCGCATCGCCAAGCTTGCCTTCCACGCCAAGGAAAGTCCCATCCGGACACGGGACGAAGTCTTCAATCTTATATCTTCATAGTCCAGGAGTCCGGCTGAAGGTATAGTCCGGCTATCTGAAGACCCCCTAATCCAGGACTCCCTCAGTAGCCCCCGAACTAGGCTTCAATGATGACGAGTCCGACGCGCAAATTGTCTTCGGCATTGCAAGGCGGGTTCGTCCTCCAAGTCCTTCACCAAAAGTAGTGTCCGGCTCTGTAAAATAAGTTTCCACATATTGCCATAGAGAGAATAATGTTAACACAAATCAAATCTGCTGACGTATTCTGCAGTGCGCCATCACACTACAGCCAAGTCCTTTACTCGAATCATTTTTACTTTTCCACCTCAGCATGTTTTGCGAGGCGGTTTCCTTGGCACCTCTTGTCAAAGCAGAGATCGTGTACCCTTTTTACGGGATTCTCATCAATACGGATGTGGGTAACCCAACCGCGTCGTTTATCATGGCGCTCAGGAGGCAAGCGAGTTTTGTTAGGCAGGTGGGGACGCATAACCGCATCCGCCTATATAAGGGGATGAGGATCCACCCTTTTTACCTATGCCTTCTTCCTCCCTTGCCTGCCCATCTCTCGCGCACCAAGCTCCAGCGCCCAAGCCCGCACTTCCCACCTCAACCTTCTCCAGCAATGTCCAGAGCGGGAGGCAAATGGATGGTCTCCACCGTTACGGAGGGCAAAATCAAGAAGCTAAGCTCCTGATTGAACAGAGGAGGGACAGCTTCCCGGCTTCCCGAGGAGGGACAACTTATCCCCACCCCAAGGCCCCATGAGAGGGTGGTATTCCTCCTCCACTTCCTCCGCGGACTGGGTTTTCCACTCCACCCATTTGTCCGGGGGCTCATGTTCTACTACGCCTGGATTTCCACGATCTGGCTCCAAATTTCATCCTCAACATCTCGGCGTTTATCGTCGTGTGCGAGGCCTTTCTCCGCGTCCGCCCCCATTTCAGCCTCTGGCTCAAGACTTTCAACGTCAAGCCCAAGGTGGTGAGCGGCAGCCATGCAGAGTGCGGAGGCGCCATGGCAGGCAAGATGGCCAATGCCCTATGGTTCGAGGGCTCTTTCGTGGAGACCCTAAAGGGATGGCAATCCGGGTGGTTTTATATCACCGAGCCATGCGATCCGGAATGGACCGCGGTCCCTGAGTTCCAATCCGGACCCCCCACGCGGCTTGTGTCCTGGAAAGAGACGGGTCTATCGTGGGGCGACGAGAAAGAGGTGACTATATTGCAAACATGCATCCGGTCCCTGGTGAACAAGCCAATCCGGCTTGTCAATATAATCCAAGTTATGCTCGTCTGCCGGATCCTCCCGTGCCAACACCGGGATTTCAATCTGTGGGAGTTCGACTCGGCGCAGCATGAAACCCTCAGCAGGCTCTTCGACACGATGTACGAGTACGCCTGGAAGATGCTATTCAAGGGCGCCGAGGCTCCCGCATCCGCTTCCGAGGACCGCGGATACAGCTCGCAGCGTCACGCTAGCAAGGTATGCCATTTACACCTTTTACAAGATGCTTAAGCTTTTTCTCATAGTTTGACTCTATGCGGGATCTAAACTCCCTTACCTTTGACAGGCTTGGCAGGCGGTAGTCGAACCAATTAACTGTCCGGCTCCGCTGCCCGAAGACCCAGCCCCAGCTCTACTAGTGAAGCTGCTGGCTCCGGCGCCTTATGTGGTGCCGGAGAAGAAGGCCAAGAAGAAGAAGACCACGGGGATTCGAAAGAGTGGCCGCAATGTGGTGGTTTCGGACTCGTCATCTGGCGAGTCCGAGACGCCCTCCTCCCCTGAAAACGAGGAGGAGGAAGAAGAAACCTCTCCCCCTCCAGTGGGGGGGATAGAAAAGGAAGGCCGCGCTAGTGGGGGGCCGAAGGGTCCAAGAAGAGGAAAACCCCTCCGCCGGACTACACCCCTGACGCCGATTAGGACGAAGAGGAGTGTCCGGACAGGGCCAGGCGTCCGGCGAAATCGTAAGTGTTCAGATATCAGAGTAACTCATGATATTCCTTTTGTTGCACAGCTTTCCCTAACGTCGAATATAATCGTGCAGCCCGCCCCGGGCCGAACTCAACACGTCGTCGAGCAGCTCCCTGGATTGATCGGACGTGAACTCCATTCCGCCCGCTGTCTCCCCCCGCACTACGGACGACGCCGAAGTGGCGTCGCGACAAGCTCCGGGGCAGGAGGAGGTGGTCCTGGAGGAGCCGCAAGGCAACCTCCCGGACTCCAGGAGTAAAGGGGACAAGACCCCCCAGGGCTCCAAGTCCGGCCTCAAGCCGGACACCGTGCCGGAATCTTCAACGATTCCGGACCGCGGCAGGCAAACTCCTTCCAAGAGGAGCAAGCCTTCTGAGCCGGCAGCCTCTGTCGAACCAGAGGTGCCGGACAATCTGCTGGAAGTGCTTGAAGGTGCCTCCATCGACGAGGAGCCCCGTACTATTATGAGTACGGTGATCCAGAAGGTCAAGTCCGCCAAGAGCAGGCTGAGTGAAGGTTGCGCTAGCCTCCTAACAGGCTTCGCGGTAAGTAAAAATATGTAAAAATATTACCGCATAGACAGTAGCCCCTGATGCTCTGTTTGGCATTCGGAAAGAAAAGCCGAATAGAGGATCTATTAAATTTCGCAGGAGTCTAACAATAAAGAGTCGATATGCGTATGGAGGCTTCACTGCTGTCCACCGCCGCACTGACTGCAGAGGTGGGTGTCCTGAAACAAGGACTCGAGTGGACCGACCAAGAGCTCGGCCTTGCCAAGCGGCAACTCGAGGAGAAAGAAGGTAAGAAATACCTTACAGAAATAAATGCGTATAGAGAGGCGTGATTGCAAAAAATAACAGGATTGTACTGCTTATTGTAGGGGCCACGTCTGAGGTGGCGACCCTCAAGCAGGCGATGTCTGATGCCGAAAAGAAAACGGCCGCGGAGCGCACTGAGCGAGAAAAACATGGGGCTCAGGTCGGCGAGGTGCAGCAAGAGCTTCAGGTTCTCATGAGAAAACACGAGAGTTAGGAGCTTGAGTCAGAGACCCGAGCGTCCGAGCTCGCGGCGGACCTTGAGACTGCCAAGTCTGCCAAGGCCGAAGCCCAAAAGGCCCTCCAAGAGTTGGAGGATTTGAAGAAGATAGCAGCGGGTAAGGCATTCTTTATGCAAAGCAGAAATATAAAAGTAAACTACTTGTTACTTACCCGAATCCGGAGTTCTCCAGGGGCATTCGCAGATCTTCCCCGCAGCGTATCCGATGCCGCCGCATTCTACCAAGCTGAAGAGGGCAGCTCGATGGAGAAGGTGTTCTGGTCTCCGTATGCTGAGGCCGGACACCCTATGCCCTTGAGCGACCAGCTGAAACAGCTAGTCGAACTCCACAAGGCGGCCGAACAGGCCATGAAGGGCTTCATAGTTCGGCTGTGGCCCGGAGAGGCCCTGCCTGGGAGCTACTTCGGGCTGGTGCGGCGGCTTGTGGAGGCCTATCCAAGGCTCGAGGTCCTCAAGTGCTCCGTCTGCATCGAAGGTGCCCGTAGGGCCCTTGCCCGTGTAAAGGTGCACTGGGGTAAGCTAGACGGTGAGAAGCTTGTGAAGGAGGGGCCGCCGCCGGGGAAGGAGCATCGCAAGCCTGAGAACTATTACAAGGATGTTCTTGTGGGTGCCTGCCTTGTGGCAGATGAATGTACCAAGGATGTAATTTTTGAATAAATTCGCTCGTGTTTATCCTGTGCGCTGAAAACTTGTTCATATGCGCTAAGTAATGCTTATTAAATTTAAAATATTATTTTCTGTGCGGTCATTTATCAAAAAATTGAGAGATGGCCAGTCGTCAGCTTCTGCCCCCATGCCACTAGTGCTGGGGTGTTCGGGGATAAACCTGAGCACTCTTTTTCCCATAATTAGGTCCTTCGAGGGAGGCGCTCAGCACAACGAACCAGGCAATCGGACTATAATTCTTGAACACTCTCACTTAGCCATAGAACTTTATAATTTTAAATTTCGGCGAAGCCCCTAGTTCGGAAGACCGAGTTCGGGGCGCTATCCACGCCTTGGCTGGGGTTATCCAACTCCTCGCTCGAAGCGGCATAAGCCTTTAGGGACTTGAAAAACCTCTCGAACAGCGACCGGTCTCTCGCCTCATCATGACAGTCAGTTTTAGCTTTCTCCACTGAGGTGCTTAACCCAGCTCAACTGGGGCACAATCGCAATGGTTCTCCTAGTGCTACCTTAGCCGATATAGCGGAACGTAAGGCACCAAAACATAGGAGCCGGGCAAACCCAACTATTGACCCAAATCATAATTCAGAGCCGATGCATATAGTGCTATAAGTTCGGGGTGCCGCACTTGTGAAAGTGTATGGACTTCTTACGCCATATTGAAGGGTACTGAAGCCCCTGGCGTACTTGTCGTACCACAATGTATGGGTGCAACATGTCATTAATGAACATATATATGAAAAGAGTAATGCAAAAATAGACAAAAAGCTAAGCATTGTTTATGGAGAGGCTGTTTATCAAAGCCGAACGATACAAATAGTGCGGTAAGCAAAAGATATTGGACTATTCAATATGTCCTGACCAAGGGTAGGCTGCGGAATTTTATTTAAAACAGGTATATCGCTCGTAACAGAGACCACCTGGGGATTCCATAATGCGGCATGGCTTGTCTGCCTCCCTGGATCTTGCATCGTTTGTGCGGCAGTCGAATTGCCGAACAGGTCGTCCGAAGTATGGAGTCCTGAAAGTAAGAAAAAATTAAAAAAAAAGAATCTGGCAGCCCCTGGTACGTTTTAAGCCATATTTTGGGCGTGCCGTTATTGTGCCCCTTCCCCTGTGCTCATGGTATTTCAAGGGCGTAGTTATGTATGCAGAGTACTGATTTCGCTATGTCGCGGGAGCTGGGGTTGGGGCCGCATTTCCACGCTTGCTTAGAGTGTGCCAGGCGGTCCTGCTGTAGGTTACTCCGGGCGCGCTTGGCAGTGTCTGGCTTTTTAATGGCCGGACTGGAGAATTGCCTAAGAAGGCTACTTTGTACCTCCGCTGCGAGAGCCGCCGTATGCTCCTCCGTACGGAGGGAGCGTTCGGTGTTTCCATTGACCGTAATTACTCCTCGAGGGCCTGGCATCTTGAGCTTGAGATATGCGTAGTGCGGCACCGCATTGAATTTTGCAAATGCGGTATGTCCAAGCAGGGCGTGATAGCCACTGCGAAACGGGACTATATCGAAGATTAACTCTTCGCTTCGGAAATTATCCGGAGATCCGAAGACCACGTCAAGTGTTACTGAGCCTGTACAGTTGGCTTCTACACCTGGTATGACGCCTTTAAAGGTTGTTCTTGTGGGCTTAATCCTTGAGGGATCTATGCCCATTTTCCACACTGTATCCTGATAAAGCAGGTTCAGGCTACTGCCGCCGTCCATGAGGACTCTTGTGAGGTGAAATCCGTTGATGATTGGGTTGAGAACCAATGCGGCGAAGCCACCGTGACGGATGCTAGTGGGGTGGTCCCTTCGATCGAAAGTAATCGGGCAGGAGGACCATGGGTTAAACTTTGGGGCGACTGGCTCCATCGCGTATACGTCCCGCAACAGACGTTTTCGCTCCCGCTTGGGAATGTGGGTTGCGTATATCATGTTCACCGTCCGCACTTGTGGGGGAGAGCCCTTCTGTCCATTGTTGTTCAGCGGCTTGGGCTCCTCATCGTCGCTGTGCAGCCCCTTGTCTCTGTTTTCGGCTCTTAGCTTGCCTGCTTGCTTGAACACCCAACAATCCCTGTTAGTGTGATTGGAAGGCTTTTCGGGGGTGCCATGTATCTGGCACAAGCGATCGAGTATTCGGCCCAAACTGGACGGGCCCTGATTATTCTTTTTGAATGGCTTTTTCCGCTGACCGGATTTATGGCCTATGAATCCGGCATTGACTGCCGTCTCTTCATTGCTATCGCTGTTAACGCGGCATTTTTGTTTGTTCCGACGTGTCCTACCACTTTTGTCCTTGGTATCCGAATTACCAGGGTTCTTTGATAAGTTGTTACTGTGAGCTACCTAGCTGTCTTCTCCCGCGCAAAAGCGGGTCATGAGTGTTGTGAGGGCTACCATGGATTTTGGCTTTTCCTGTCCAAGGTGCCGGGCAAGCCACTCGTCGCGGAAGTTATGCTTAAAGGCTGCTAAGGCCTCTGCGTCCGGACAATCGACTACCTGGTTCTTCTTTGTTAGGAACCATGTCCAGAATTGTCTGGCCGATTCTTCTGGCTGCTGAATTATGGGGCTTAAGTCGTCGCCGTCCGGCGGTCGCACCTAAGTGCCCTGGAAGTTGTCGAGGAATGCGGCTTCCAGGTCCTCCCAAGAACTGATTGAGTCAGCTGGCAAGCTGTTAAGCCAATGTCGGGCTGGTCCTTTAAGTTTGAGCGGGAGGTACTTGATGGCGTGTAGATCATCGCCGCATGCCATGTGGATGTGAAGGAGATAGTCCTCAATCCATACCGCCGGGTCTATGGTGCCATCGTATGATTCGATGTTTACGGGTTTGAAGCCCTCTGGGATTTTATGATCCATTACTTCATTCGTGAAGCATAGCGGGTGTGCGGCGCCTCTGTACTGGGCTATATCACGAAGCGGCTCGTAAGAGCTATGTCTGTTGTGTTCGGCCCGGCCGGATTTTTTGTATCCGGAGTGAAGATCATTGTCACATGCCGTAGGGCGTCTGCGCGATCCGTAGATCGATCTTGTCTGTCTTGCCTTATCCTCCAGTATGTCTCACAGGTCGGGCGCATTTTCCCGTGCCTTAGTTGTGCGGCGTCGGGGCATGGCTTGGGTGGAGGGCTGAGAGGCCTCTCTGTCACGGCCACGGGGTGGCCGGTCTGCCATGTCATGCGCTGGTGATGTAGGTGTTTCCTCCTCTGATCGGGGTAGCGGCCTGCGCTTCGGGTAACTCTTGGAGGGGCGTTCGAGTTCATACTCTTCGGCCGCTAGGACTTCAGTCCATCTGTCAGCTAGCAAATCTTGGGCATCTCTAAGCTGTTGCTTCTTTTTCTTGAGGCTGCTTGCCGTGGTTAAAAGCCTGCGTTTAAAATGCTCTTGTTCGGCAGGGTCTGATGGTATGACGAATTCATCGTCATCGAGGCTTGCCTCGTCTTCGGAGGGAGGCATATAGTTATCGTCCTCGACCTCTTGGTCTGCCACTCTCTCATGAGGGCTGGCTTCTCCATCTTCCTGTGCCGAATCTTGCTGAGGTGGGTGTTCTTCGGTGCTGTCCAGGGTAGTATTAACTCCCGTGCCGGAATCACCGTTTTTGCTTTGGCGGGATTTAGAGCGGCCTCGCTGACGCCGGTGCTTTGGCTGTTTCTTGGGGGCGTCATCCCCCACTGTTCCATCGCCATCTCCATCTTTTGGAGTATCCACCATGTATATGTCGTATGACGAGGTGGCTTTCCAGCGCCCTACAGGTGTTGGTTCCTGTTCGTCTCCTATATCGTCGTCCATGTCGTCGATGTCTTCGGAGCCGAAGTCAAGTATGTCGGTTAAATCGTCGACGGTGGCTACAAAGTGGGTGGTGGGTGGGTTTTGAATTTCCTCACCGTCTGTATCCCACCCTTGCCGACCGTATTCCGGCCAGGGCTCTCCTGGTAAAGAGAGAGACTTGAGAGAATTCAGGACGTCGCCAAAAGGCGAATGCTGAAAGATGTCCGCTCCAGTGAACTCCATTACCGGCGCCCAATCGGATTCGATTGGCAGGGGCTCGGAGTTCAGAGAGGAATCCGGCTCCTCGGATTCACGGGCCATGCAGAGTGCGGGGCTGGAGTTCGGCTCGATCGCCTCTGAGATCGCAACCCCTGAGGCAGCGCCCAACCGCTGATCCTCGATCGGCGTAGTAGGTTCCGAATCAATGGTCAAAACCGATGCATGTGCGGCCTCCAAGGCGCTGTTCGGCGACAGAGCTATATCATGCCCATCGAGACAGTGTGGCACGCTTGGCTGTGGGTCGAATCCGTCGAAGATCAAGTCTCCGCGGATGTCAACCATGTAGTTTAGGCTTCCAAACCTGACCTGATGGCCAGGGGCGTAGCTTCCGATCAGCTCAAGGTGGCCAAGCGAATTGGCCAGCAGTGCGAAGCCGCCGAAGACAAAGATCTGTCCGGGGAGGAAAGTCTCACCCTGGACCGCATCGTTGTTGAAGATCGGAGGAGCCATCGGGCCTAAAGGCGACGACACAGAGGAACTCTCAATGAAAGCACCAATATCGGTGTCAAAACCGGCGGATCTCGGGTAGGGGGTCCCGAACTGTGCGTCTAGGCCGGATGGTAACAGGAGACAGGGGACACTTGGTTTTACCCAGGTTCGAGCCCTCTCGATGGAGAGATTACCCTACTCCTGCTTGACTAATATTGATGATATGGGTAGTACAAGAGTAGATCTACCACGAGATCAAGGAGGCTAAACACTAGAAGCTAGCCTATGGTATGATTGTGTATGGAGTTGATTCTGTCCTACGGACTACAACCCTCCGGTTTATATAGACACCGGATAGGGTTAGGGTTACACAGAGTCGGTTACAATGGTAGGAGATCTTGAATATCGCATCGCCAAGCTTGCCTTCCATGCCAAGGAAAGTCCCATCCGGACACGGGACAAAGTCTTCAATCTTATATCTTCATAGTCCAGGAGTCCGGCTGAAGGTATAGTCCGGCTATCCGAACACCCCCTAATCCAGGACTCCCTCTGTTGTCAATCCCTTTCGGGTAACGGCGCCAGAAACGGCGAGTGATGTGAGATAAAGTTGTAAATATTGATAGATAGAACGCCAAATAATATAAATTGCAGCAAGGTATTTTTGGATTTGTGGTTTAATAGATCTGAAAATAAAAGCAAGGAAAAAGTAGATCGCAAAGGCAAATATATGTGAAAGAAGACCCGTGGGCCGTAGGTTTCAGTAGTGGCTTCTCTCAAGAAAAATAGCAAATGGTGGGTAAATAAATTACTGTTGTGCAATTGATAGAACTTCAAATAATTATGATGATATCTGGGTAATGATCATTACATAGGCATCACGTCCAAGATTAGTAGAGCGACTCCTACCTGTATCTACTACTATTACTCCACACATCGACCGCAATCCAGCATGCATCTAGTGTATTAAGTTAATGGAAAAACAAAAGTAATGGAATAAGAACGATGACATGATGTAGACAAGATCCGTTTATCTATATGGCGGTAGATATAGATCTCATCTTTTTATCCTTAGTAGCAACGATACATACGTGTCGGTTCCCTTTCTGTCACTTGGATCAAGCACCGTAAGATCGAACCCACTACCGGGCACCTCTTCCCATTTTAAGATAAATAGATCGAGTTGGCCAGACAAAACCCAAATATCGGAGAAGAAATAGGAGGCTATAAGAGATCAAGCATAAAAGAGATCAAAGAAACTCAAATACTTCCATGGATATAAAAACATAGATCTGATCATAAACTCGAAGTTCACCGATCCCAACAAACACACCCAAACGAGTTACATCATATGGATCTCCAAGAGACCATTGTATTGAGGAACAAAAGAGAGAGAGAGAGATGAAGCCATCTAGATACTAACTACGGACCCGAAGGTCTACAAAGAACTACCCACGCATCATCGAAGAGGCACCAATGGAAGTGGTGAACCCCTCCATGATGGTGTTTAGATTGGATCTGGTATTTCTGGACTCTGCGGCGGCTGGATGAATATTTCATCGACCCCCCTAGGGTTTTGGGAATATTTGGGTATTTATAGAGAAAAGAGGAGGCCCAGGGGGGCACCCGAGGCGGTCACAACCCACCGGGGGCGCGCCAGGGCCTCCTGGCACTCCCTAGTGGGTTGTGCCCCTCGGGGCATCCCCCAGGTGCAACCAGGACCTATCTGCTTCCTTTTGGCCCATAAAAATCATCGTAAAGTTTCGTGTCATTTGGACTACGTTTGATATTGATTTCCTGCGATGTCAAAAACATGGAAAAAACAGGAATTGACACTGGGCAATATATCAATAGGTTAGTACCAAAAAATGATATAAAATGACTATAAAATGATTATAAAACATCCAAGATTGATAATAAGACAACATGGAACAATCAAAAATTATAGATACGTTGGAGACGTATCATCATCATACCTAGTTCAATCTCGTTACCGGCAAGTCTCTTTACTCGTTCCGTAGTGCATCATCCCGTAAC
Source organism: Triticum aestivum (assembly GCF_018294505.1). Lineage (NCBI taxonomy): Eukaryota > Viridiplantae > Streptophyta > Magnoliopsida > Poales > Poaceae > Triticum > Triticum aestivum. The sequence goes on along the minus strand of NC_057809.1, from coordinate 529,643,485 downwards.
TAACTCATTAGTCACATTGCTTCAAGGCTTATAGTGATGTGTATTACCGAGAGGGCCTAGAGATACCTCTTCGACAATCGGAGTGACAATCCTACTCTCGATATATGCCAACTCAACAAAAACCGTCGGAGACACCTGTAGAGCATCTTTATAATCACTCAGTTACGTTGTGACGTTTGATAGCACACTAAGTGTTCCTCCGGTATTCGGGAGTTGCATAATCTCATAGTCATAGGAACATGTATAAGTCATGAAGAAAGCAATAGCAATAAACTAAACGATCATAGTGCTAAGCTAACGGATGGGTCTAGTCCATCACATCATTCTCTAATGATGTGATCCCGTTCATCAAATGACAACATGTGTCCATGGCTAGGAAACTTAACCATCTTTGATTGACGAGCTAATCAAGTAGAGGCATACTAGGGATACTCTGTTTGTCTTTGTATTTACACCTGTACTAAGTTTCCAGTTAATACAATTCTAGCATGAATAATAAACATTTATCATGATATAAGGAAATATAAAAAACAACTTTATTATTGCCTCTAGGGCAAATTTCCTTCAATAGATTGGTAGGAAAAGACCATCGCTCGTACCCTACTGCCACTCATAAGGAAGACAATCAAAAATAAATCATGTTCCAACATCATAGCATAATGAGGGACTATACGTGCATGCTTCGGGAATCACAAACCTTAACACCAATATTCCTACTAGAACACAATTACTCATCAACATAACTCACATATCACATCATCATATCTCAAAACTACTACTAAGAATCAAGTTTATTTTGTCCAATGATCTTCATGACATTTTTTATTTTTCTTTATCCTTCTTGGATATCTATCACTTTGGGACTAATTTTCTTGTGTTGCTTTTTATAAGCTCAAACAAATATAAGTGAAGATCATGAGCATAACAAATTTCTTTTTCTCAAAATAATTTAAGTGAAGCAAGAGAGAATTTCTTCAAAAATTTATTAACTCTCAAATAAATCTAAGTGAAGCAAGAGAGCATTTCTTCAAAAATACTAAGCACACCGTGCTCAAAAATATATAAGTGAAGCACTAGAGCAAGTCCTGGCTCATAAAATATTTAAGTGAAGCATAGAGAGCAATTCTAACAAGTCATGACATAATTTTGGCTCTCTCAAATAGGTGTGTCCAGCAAGGATTGATTACTTAAAACACAAAATAAAACAAGCAAAGACTCATATCATACAAGATGCTCCATGCAAAACACATATCATGTGACGAATAAAAATATAGTCTCGAGTAAAATACCGATGATCGTTGGAAGAAAGTGGGGATGCCACTCGGGGGCATCCCCAAGATTAGTTGGTTGCTCATTCTTGGATAATAGCTTGGGATGTCAGGGCATCCCCAAGCTTAGGCTCTTCCATCCTTCCTTCTTCCATCGTAAGATAACCCAAAACTTGAAAACTTCAATCACACAAAACTCAACATAACCTTCATGAGATCCGGTAGTATAAGAATAATAAATCACTACTATAAGTGTTGTATCCAACCAATTCATATTTTGTTTTGTATTATATCTACTGTATTGCAACTCTTGTATGGCAAAAACTCATCAAAGAAAAACATAGAGCCACCAAAATAAGCACACAACACAAAGAAAACAGAATCTGTCAAAACAGAATAGTCTGTAGCAATTGGACTATTTTGAATACTTCTCTAACTCAAAAAACTACGAAAAAATTAGGACTACCTGAGAAATTTTTATATTGATCTACTCCAAGTGGAATGGGTGTTTTATCGCTCTCTGGTAAAAAACGAAAATTAATTTCATGAGCGTAAAAGTTCTGTTTTTTCAACAAGATCAAACAACTATCACCCAAGAAGATCCTAAAGGCTTTACTTGGCACAAACACTAATTAAAACACAAAAAACACAATCATAACAGTAGCATAATTGTGCTAACACACAAAAACATAAAGCAAAAAGCAAAAATAAATTTTATTCATTGGATTGCCTCCCAACAAGCGCTATAGTTTTACGCCCTTAGCTAGGCATAAAACAAGGACCTAAGTTTTGTCATCTTTGGTTCGAGATCCATAAGATGCCCTCATGATTGATTCATAAGGTGGCTTAATTCTAGTTCTAGGAAAGTGTTACATACCCTTCCTCAAAGGAAATTGGAACTTAATATTGCCTTCTTTCATATCAATCACGGCACCGATCGTGCGTAAAAACAGTCTACCAATAATAATTGGACAAGATGGATTGCAATCAATATCAAGAACAATAAAATCTATGGGCATATAATTCTTATTTGCAAGAATAAGAACATCATTAATTCTTCCCATAGGCTTTTTAATACTAGAATCCTCCAAGTGCAAATTCAAAGAACATTCTTCAATATTAGTAAGACCAAGCACATCACATACAAATTCGGAATTGTATAAACAGTAGCACCCAAGTCACGTAAAGCAAAACACTCATAATTTTTAATCTTGACTTTGATAGTAGGTTCCCATCTATCATGCAATTTTCGAGGAATTGAAACTTCTAATTCCAATTTTTCTTCCAAAGCTTTCATCATAGCATCAACAATATGTTTAGTAAAAGATTTATTTAGGTCAGAAGCATGGGGTAAATTTATAATGGATTGCAACAAAGAAATACAATCAATCAAAGAGCAACTATCATAATTAAAGTCTTTGCAATCCAAAAGAGTGGGCACATCACTAGCTAAAGTTTTGACCTCTTCAAACCCACTTTTATCAATTTTATCAACAAGATTTTCACCCTTCAAATCATTGGGACGCCTTCTACCTAAAGTTGAATCTTCATCAGTCACCTTTTCACCAATATTAACTTTACTAAACAAGGAATCAATAGAATAAACACGAGTCAATTTAAGATCTTCATCACTTTTGCGGAAGAAATCACTAGAAAACGCTTTTTCTAAAAATTCTCGTTTAGCTCTAAGCATAGCGGTTATTTTCTTACTTTCATCTATAGAAATAGAAACAACCTTAATTGATTCATCTACTTTAGGAACAAAAAATTTCAACTTGAGGTTTTCCACACCATGAGCAATTATATAAACACTTCTAGACAAATCATCAATCTTATTCAACTTTTTTTCTATGTCAGTGTTCAAAACTTTTTGCGTGTTTATAAATTCTTTAATATTATTCTCAAGATCAGAGGTATTCTTATTATTACTGTAAGATTGATTTCCATAGGAATTACCATAATTATTAGAGGAATTACTAGGAAAAGGCCTAGGATTAAAACTACCTCTATAAGCATTCTTGCTGAAATTGTTTCTAGAAATGAAATTCACATAAATGGCATCACTATTTTGCTCAATCAAAGTAGACAAAGGAATATCATTAAGATCAATAGGAGCACTTCTACTAGCAATCAATTTCACAAGAGCATCAACTTTTTCACTCAAAGAAGAAATTTCTTCAACCGAATTAACTTTTTTACTAGTAGGAGCCCTTTTGATATGCCATTGCGAATAATTTGCCATGATATTATCAAGCAATTTGGTGGCTTCACCCAAAGTAATTTCCATAAAAGTACCACCCGCGGCGGAATCTGAAAGACTACGAGAAACAAAATTCAATCCGACATAAAAAATTGTATGATCATCCAAAGATTTAACCCATTAGTTGGGCAATTCCTTAGCATCATTTTCATCCTTTTCCAAGATTGTGCAACATGCTCATGTTCAAGTTGCTTCAAATTCATGATCTGGGTTCCAAGGGAAATAATTTTTGCGACGGGAAAATACTTAGTGATAAAATCATCTTCGCACTTATTCCAAGAATCGGTACTATTGCGAGGCAAAGAAGAGAACCAAATTTTTGCAGAATCACGCAAAGAAAACAGAAATAATTTCATCTTGACCACATCATTGTCCACATATTTTTTATTTTTCATATCGCATAATTCAAGAAGGTATTAAGATGGGACATGGCTTCCTCGTTAGGGGTACCGGAAATTGGTCTTTCATAACAAGATTCAGCAAAGCAGTATTAATATCACAAGTCTCCGCACTAGTGGCGGGAGGAGCAAGCAGGGTGCCAATAAAATCATTGTTGTTGGTATTTGAGAAATCACATAACTTGGTGTTCTCTTGAGTCATGATGACCACACAACAATATTGCAGTCAAAAACAGATTCGGCAAGAAAATAGAGAACGGAAAAAGAGGGGCGAATAAAACGGCAAATTTTTGTGAAGTGGGGGAGAGGAAAACGAGAGGCAAATGGCAAGTAATGTAAATTGCGAGGAGATGAGATTTGTGATTAGGAACCCGGTGTCGGTGTCAAAACCGGCGGATCTCAGGTAGGTGGTCCCGAACTGTGCGTCTAAGGCGGATGGTAACAGGAGGCAGGGGACACGATGTTTTACCAGGTTCGGGCCCTCTTCATGGAGGTAAAACCCTACGTCGTGCTTGATTATACTTGATAATATGGGTGTTACAAGAGTTTATCTACCACGAGATCGGAGAGGCTAAACCCTAGAAGCTAGCCTATGGTATGATTGTATGTTGTCCTATGGACTAAAACCCTCCGGTTTATATAGACACCAGAAGGGGCTAGGGTTACACAAGGTCGGTTACAAAGGAGGAGATATACATATCCGTATTGCCTAGCTTGCCTTCCTCACCAAGTAGAGTCCCATCCGGACACGGGACGAAGTCTTCAATCTTGTATCTTCATAGTCCAACAATCCGGCCAAAGGATATAATTCGGCTGTCCGGAGACCCCCTATCCAGGACTCCCTCAATTGCCCCTGAACGAGGCTTCAATGACGATCAGTCCGGCGCGCAGTGTTGTCTTCAGCATTGCAAGGCGGGTTCCTCCTCTGAATACACCACGGAAGAGTTTGAATACAAGGATAGCGTCCGACCCTGCAAAATAAGTTCCACATACCACCATAGAGAGAATGACATTTCCACAAATCTAATATGCTAACACGTTTTGGCAGCATGACATCATGTCATGGCCCGGTAATTATTCGAACCGTTTTTCTTTAACTAGTCCCGCACATAACGCGAGGCGGTTTCTTGACACGTCTTCTCAAAGCAGAGATCGTGTTCCCCTTATTACGGGATTCTCATCAATACGGACATGGGTAACACAACCGCGTCATCAATTACGGCGCTTGGGGGATAAGCGAGTTTTACCAGGCTAGTGGGGGCGCATAGTTTAGTCTGCCCTTATAAAGGGATAAGATCTCACCTTTTTCTACCCACGCCTTCTTCCTCCTTGCTCATCCATTCTCGCGCACTCGAGATCCAGCGCCCAAGTCTGCATCCTCCTCCTCAACTCTCTCCAAACATGTCCGGAGCAGGAGGCAAGTGGATGGCCTCCTCTGTCATGGAGGGGCACATCAAAAAGTTACGTGGAGCCGGATACTTAGCCACGGACATCGCGCACCGCCAGCCGCGGGGCAGGTCGTCCCTACCCCGGAACCTCACGAAAGGGTGGTTTTCCTCCCCCACTTCGTCCGCGGACTAGGGTTTCCCCTCCATCCATTTGTCTGCGGCCTCATGTTCTATTATGGGTTGGACTTTCATGAAATGGCCCCGAACTTCATCCTCAACATCTCTGCGCATCAGCGTGTGTGAGGCCTTCCTCCGCATCCGGCCCCACTTTGGCCTGTGGCTAAAGACCTTCAATATCAAGCCGAAGGTGGTAGGCGGCCAACAAGAGGAATGCGGAGGAGCCATGGTGGGCAAAATACCCAACGTTATATGGCTCGAGGGCTCCTTCATGGAGACCATAAAGGGGTGGCAATCGGGGTGGTTCTACATCACCGAGCCGCGCAACACCAACTGGGTGGCGGCCCCTCGAGTTTCGATCCAGATTCCCCATGCGGCTCACATCCTGGAAGGAGAAGGGCATGTCCTGGGGTTCATCGGTGGAGCTGGATGGACTCCAGAAATGTATCCGGAACATGACAAGCAAGAGACTTAAGCTTGTCAACATAGTCCAGGTCATGCTCTTCCGCCGGATCCTCTCGTGTCAACAACGGGATTTCAACTTATGGGAGTTCGACCCGGCCCAGCACCAGACTCTAAGCGAGCTCTTTGACACGACGCATAAAGACGTCTGGAGGGTGTTTTTCAAGGGCGCCGAGGTCCCTCCCTCTCTTATCGAGGACCGCGGGCTAAGCGCGAAGCGTTCTGCGAATCCGGTAAGTTCTGTACATCTGGTAGGGTGTTTATTCCCCATAGCTTAACCATGTGCGGGGTCTGAGCTCCCATGCCTTTGACAGGACTGGGTGGAGACATCGGAGCAGATTAACTATCTGGCCCCTCTGCCCGAATACACTGCGGACGCTCTCCTGACGGAGATGCTGAGTCTGGCTCCTTATAAGGTGCCGGAGAAGACCAATAAGAAGGCCAAGGGAACCCGAAAGAGTTCCCGGCGCCAGGTGGTATCGGACTCATCGTCCGATAACTCCGCGACGCACTCCTCCAATGGAAACGAGGAGGATGAAGATGAAGACGCTCCCCCTCCAGCCGGGGGAGACAAGGAAAGGAAGGCCGCCCCAACCGGGGAGGCCGAAGGGTCCAAGAAGGGAAGGACTCTTCTTCCGGACTACTCCACCGCCGCCACCGAAGGCGAAGACGAGTGGCTGCTCAGGGCCATGCCCCTGGTGAAGTCGTGAGTATTCGGATGCCAGAGTAAATCATAGCATACCTTTGTCGCACTGCTTCTCCTAACGCCGAATATGATTATGCAGACCGCCCCAAGCCCGTATCGACGTATCCTCGTCGGACGGCTCCTTGGATTCGTCGGATATGGATAGCGATCCACTTCTGACCGCCTCCTCCCCTTGCCCTACGGACAATGCCGAGGTATTGTCTCAAGGGGCCCCGAGCAAGGCGGAGACAGTCCCAGAGGCGCCTCAAGGCGACCTTCCGGACTCCAGGAGCAAAGGGAGCAAGGCTCCTGGGGGCTCCAATTTCGGCTCTCAGCCGAACACCGCGCCGGAACCTCAGTGGTTCCGGACTCGGGTAGGCGGCCTCCTTCCAAAAGGGGCAAGACACCCATGCCGGTGACCCCTGTCCATCTAAAGGCACCGGACAACCTGTTGGGAGCGCTTCGCGGCGCTTCCATCGACGAAGAGCACCGCACTATTATGAGTGCGGTGATCAAGAAGGTTCAGTCCGCCAAGAGCAGACTGACTAAAGCCTGTGCCAGCCTTCTAACAGGCTTTGAGGTAAGTATTTAAAATATAGGAAAAATATAACCGCATAGACAGTAGCCCCTGATGCTCTGTTTGGTGTTCACAAAGAAAAGTCTAATAGAGGATCAAATAATATCTGCAGGAGTCTAATATAAGTATGTCTATATGCGTATGCAGGCTTCGCTGCTGGCCTCTGCCACACTGACTGCGGAGGTCGCCTCACTGAAGTAGGACCTCGAGGGGTCCGAGAAAGAGCTCGGCCTTGCCAAGAGGCAGCTCGAGGAGAACAAAGGTAAGTAATACCTTGTCTATAGATATATATATACAAAAAAGATGTGATTGCAAAATGACAGGATCATCATGAATTTGCCAGGGGCCACGACCGAAGTGGCGCCCTTGAAGCATGCGCTGTGCGAGGCCGAAAAAAAGCGGCCCAGGAGCGCACTGAGCGGGAAAAGCAAGAGGCATTGGTGGGCGAGGTGCAGCAAGAGCTCCAAGCTCTCGTGATGAAGCACGAGGCATTGGAGCTTGACTCGAAGACGCGAGAGTCTGAGCTTGCCGCGGCCCTTGAGAGCGCAAAGAATGCCAAGGCTGAAGCCCAAAAGGCCCTCCAGGAGATTGAGGCGATGAGGAAGATACCGGCGGGTAAGGCATTCAATATGCAAAGCAAGCATGTGAAAGTAAATTACTTGTTACTTACCCGATTCCGGAGCTCTCCAGGAGCATTCACAGATTTGCCCCGCAGCGTGTCGGATGCCTCTAAGTTTTACCAGGCCGAGGAGGGAAGCTCGACGGAGAATCTATTCTGGTCTCAGTATACTAGGACCGAACACCCAATGCCTATGAGCGACCAGCTGAAGCAACTGGTCGAGCTGCACAAGGCGGCCGAACAGGCCAGGAGGGGCCTTATAGTCTGGATGTGGCCTGGCAACTCCCTTCCCAATAGCTACTTTGGCCTGGTGAGGCGGCTTATGGATGCCTGCCCACGGCTGGAGGCCATAAAGCGGTTCGTCTGCATCGAGGGGGCACGCCGGGCTTTGCCTGTGCGAAGGTGCACTGGGCCAAGATGGACGCTGAGAAGATGGTGAAGGAGGGGCCGCCGCAGGGCAAGGAGCATCACCACCCCGAGATGTATTATGAGGGTGTCCTGAAGGGTGCCCGTCTTGTAGAGGACGAGTGTGCGAAACATGTAATATTTGAATGAACTTGCTCGTGTGATCCTGTAGTATGAACACTTGTTCATATGCACTTTGCAACGCTTGTTTGAATTTAAAATATTACCTTCTGTTCGGCTGTTTATCAAATCTGAGAGTTGGCTAGTCGTCGGCTTCTGCCCCCATGCCACGGGTGCTGGGGTGTTCGAGATAAACCTGAGCACTCTTTTTGCCATTTTTGGGTCCTTTGAGGGAGGTGCTCAGCACAACGAACAAGGCAATCGGACTATAATGCTTTATCACTCTCACTTAGCCATAGAATTCTATAATTTTAAATTTTGGCGAAGCCCCTAGTATTCGGAAGGCCAAATTCAGGGCGCTATACATGCCTTAAGCCGGACAAAGCCTACTCCTCGCTCTAAGAGGCATAAGTCTTTAGGGACTCGAAACCTCTCGAACAACGACCAGTCTCTCGCCTTATCGTGACAATCAGTTTTAGCTTTCACTACTAAGGTGCTTAGCCCAGCTGAACCGGGGCACAATCACAGTAGTTCTCCCAGTGCTACCTTAGCCGATGTAGCGGAACGTAAGGTACCAAAACATGGGAGACGTGCAAACCCAACTATTGACCCAAGACATGATTCGGAGCTGATGCACATAATGCTATAAGTTCGGGGTGCCGCACTATCGAAAGTGTTCGGACTTCTCATGCCGTATTATGGGGTATGCTTAAGCCCCTGGCGTATTGGCCGTACCAAAGTGTACGGGTGCTAAATGTCATGAATGAACATATATATAAAAAAAGAATAATAGAGAATGCGATAATAGTCTAGAGCTATGCATTATTTATTCAAAAAGGTGCATTAAAGCAGAATGATACAAGTAGTGCATTAAGCAAAAAGTAGGACTATTTGACATGTCCCCTTCAAGGGCAAGCTGAGGAATGGTATGTAAAGTAGGTATTTCACTAGTTGTCAGAGATCACCTGGGAGTTCCGTGGTGCGACGTAGCTTTCTGCCTCCTTGGTTGTTGCAAGTTGTGTCCGGCAACCGTACTGTCGGACGGGGCTTCCAGGGATTTAAGTCCCGAAAGAAAGAAAAAATAATGAGGCGGGAAGCCCCTAGTGCGGTTGAGCCATGTCTTGGGGCGTGCCGTTGTCGTGCCCCCCTCCCCACCTGTGCCCATGGTATTTTCAATGCGTAATTGTGTACGCGGGGCACGGTGTCGGTGTCAAAACCGGCGGATCTCGGGTAGTGGGTCCCGAACTGTGCGTCTAGGCCAGATGGTAACAGGAGGCAGGGAACACGATGTTTTACCCAGGTTCGGGCCCTCTTGATGGAGGTAAAACCCTGCGTCCTGCTTGATTAATATTGATGATATGGGTAGTACAAGAGTAGATCTACCACGAGATCAAGGAGGCTAAACCCTAGAAGCTAGCCTATGGTATGATTGTTGTATATGGAGTTTATTGCCTACGGACTACAACCCTCCGGTTTATATAGACACAGGATAGGGTTAGGGTTACATAGAGTCGGTTACAATGGTAGGAGATCTTGAATATCCGCATCGCCAAGCTTGCCTTCCACGCCAAGGAAAGTCCCATCCGGACACGGGACAAAGTCTTCAATCTTGTATCTTCATAGTCCAGGAGTTCGGCTGAAGTTATAGTCCGGCTACCCGAACACCCCCTAATCTAGGACTCCCTCAGTAGCCCCTGAACCAGGCTTCAATGACGACGAGTCCGACGCGCAAATTGTCTTCGGCATTGCAAGGCGGGTTCCTCCTCCAAGTCCTTCATAGAAGATTGTAAATACTAAGAGTAGTGTCCGGCTCTGCAAAATAAGCTTCCACATATTGCCATAGAGAGAATAATATTAACACAAATCAAATCTACTGACGTATTCCGTAGTGCATCATCACACTACAGCCAAGTCTTTCACTCGAATCGTTTTCACTTTTTCACCTCAGCGTGTTTTGCGAGGCGGTTTCCTTGGCACGTCTTGTCAAAGCAGAGATCGTGTACCCCCTTTTACGGGATTCTCATCAATACGGACGTGGGTACCCCAATCATGCCCTTTAGCATGTTTTCTCGATTAAAGGCGAGTCCCAAATGGTTACGGGGAGGGCTCCTGGTATTCAACCTCTTATAAAGAGACCAGGGCCTTACTCCTTTTATCCAATCCCAAAACAAGTTCGCCCGTCGCCTCGAGTTCCAACACCCTAGGCTCCAGATTCCGGGCGCCTCAGACCTTCGACAATGTCTGGTTCCGACCTTCAAGGCCGATGGATGCCCTCCTCCGTCACGGAGGAGGACGTGCTAAAGTTGAGAGAGGCTAAGTTCTTGACCGCCGAAATTTCGCACAGGTTGCCTGCTTAAAGGTAGGCTATCCCCAGTCCCCAGCCCGGTGAGAGCGTAGTGTTCGTGTCTCACTTCCTTTGGGGGTTAGGCTTCCCGATGGACCCCTTTGTGAGGGGACTGCTGTTTTATTACGGGCTGGAATTCCACGACTTAGCTCTGGAGTCCATCCTCCATATCTCCTCGTTTATCATTGTATGCGAAGCATTCCTCCGTGTTACCCCTCACTTCAGATTATGGCTCAAGACTTTCAACGTGGAGCCGAAGATGATCAAGGGACGGCACGCAGAGTGCGGAGGCGTTGTTATAAGCAAAAATGCTGATGCTCCATGGCCCGAGGGCTCTTTTCAAGAGGAGCTAGGCTTGTGGCAACGAGAGTGGTTTTATATCACCGCTTCCCGGAGCACCAAGTGGGTGGCGCTTCCTGCCTTTCGCTCGGGTCCCCCACCACAGCTAGCGTCATGGGTTAACAGAGGGTTAGATTGGGGTTTTCCCAAAGACATGCCCTTGTTATAGGGCCGAATTAAGGATCTCTTGGAAGGAAACCTCAGCTTGGTCAAGGTGACGCAGGTCATGCTGATTCGCCGAATATTGCCCAGCAAACGTCGCCCCCTTCGCTTGTGGGAGTTTAATCCAGAGGGAACGCGGGCTCTCCAGAACTTTATGGGCGCAACGCCCGCGAAGATGTATAGACTGCTCTTCGGATCACAAGAGATGTGTCCGGATTTAACCGAGGACGCAGGCCTAAGCTGCAATCGCCCGGATGCTCAAGTAAGCAACCTTCTGCCCGGACCTTCTATCCGTATAATTGTCATAAACTTGCCCCTAAAAGAGCCGTCCTTTTAAACAGGAGTGGGTAGCGAAGGCAAAGCTGATCAGGTGTCCAGCTCCCCTTCCTGAAACCGGGTCGGATCTCGTGCTGGTCAGGATGCTGGAGATAATGCCTTTGGAGGGGGAGGACAAGGAAGCTATGGCCTCCTCGAAGGAGGCTGCTCCGAAGGGAGGAACTGACAATTCCTCTCCTAAGGGGAAGAAGAGAGCCACCTCGGACTACCCGGAAACCATGGCCTCGAAGCGGGGGAGAAAATCCTCATCAGAGGGTCCGACGCTGGGGAGTTCCTCGGCCGGACTACGCCCTCAAGGGGATCAGCCCTCCAGCGAGCCGTAAGTGGAGGAAAGATTTTCCTTTTGAGGGATGAGGGAAATCCTTGATTTATATCTGAGAAGATTAACCAAACCTTTACCTTGTAGCTCGGACCTCAGCCCTTCTGAGCAGAGCTTGTCTTCGGGGGATCTCCTTCCGGAGATGATGGAGAGCGGGATGCCTCCCCCTGCCGTGCCGCCCAGCGAGGCGGGCGACTCTGAGGTGTCATCGCGGAGGGTTTCTCCCAATCCGGTAGGGGCGGAAGGTGGCTATGCGGCCCCCCGAGGTTCTCCGCATCCGGCCTTCGAAAGAGGTCATGGGACGAGCCCGGCACCGTCTGGTGCTCGGCCGGAGGAGCTAAAGATTCTATTGGGGCGAGCTTCTATCTCAGAGGAGCACCGCGCATTGATGGGCACGGTGATTGAAAGGATTTCATCCGTAGAGAGCGGATTATATGAGGCCGTCAAAAGTTTACTGACGGGTTTTGAGGTACATTAGATAATGTATACTTTTGTCAGTTGCGCATGAATAAGATGCGCCCTGTGTAGATAGTAGCCCCTGAGACTCTGCACGTCGTCAAGAAATGACGGCACGCGGAGGATCATAATCCCAGGTCTAAGATGTCGCCTTTGAATGTAAGCGGCAGGGTGTCCGAAACCGAGCCGAACTGACGATTTTGTCGAACTAAAGCGGCAACTGGACGTGGCAGATGCTGACATCACGCTTGTCAATAAGCAGCTTGATGAGGCTCAAGGTATGTAATTCCTCGAGCGGCATCAGGTAAGAATAGTTTTATGCATGTGTCTTACGATGTGTGTGCTTGACGCAGATGGTGCGGCCGCCATGGAGAGTCTTAGGGCAGAACTTGCCCGAGCTAAAGAACAAGCTAGCGAAAGTGATGCGGCCACCAGGAAAGCCCTTGAAGAGCTGAGAGCCAAACAGGCTGCTCATTGCCGAAGCAAGGAAGAGATGGCCGAAAAGTTAAAAAGCGCTACAGACCATTGCAGACTTCTTGAAAAAGAAGACCAGGCGAAACAGACGGACTTAGAGAAGGCCGTTGCCAATGCCAAGGACGCGCGCTCTACGATGAGAGCTGCGAAGGAGGAGCTGCGTCAGGCCGAACAGATTGCGGCTGGAAAGCCCTTTATGCTGCGAAGGAAATTTTGCGATCCGAAGTTTGCTCCGTTGGACTGGATGTGGAGTGTGGAGGATACCTATCTGGACTTGGCAGTAAGTGCTGCTGATGCGACCGAACACTTTCGAGATCAGAAAGATCGCGAAGTGGAAAAGCTTTTCTGGTCATAGTTTCACAATCCAGAGCATCCACTGGCAGTGCATGATCGTTTGGCTCAATGGGCTGAACTGAATAGGTTGTCTGGACTCGCCATGAAGTACGTCATGGGTCACCTGTGGCTGGGGAGATCGGAGCCGAAGAGTTATTTCAGCTTAGTGCAGCAATTCCTTGACGCGGTGCCGCGTATAAATGCAATGAAGAGGTCAGCATGCATAGAGGGCGCTAGGATGGCTCTTGCCTGTGTTAAGACATATTGGGTAGAGATGGAGACCACCATTGTTGCATCCCGAGATTCGGACAAAAGCCGAGTACCCTCCGAGCACTATTTTCAGGAAGTTCTTGAAGGCGCTCATGTAATAGACACGCAGTGCTCGAAAGATGCTATGTTATGATAGCATATGTAATTATAAAGTAATTTTTTGATAAACTGTAGTGGCCTTCTTTATACTTGTGCCTCCAAGTATTGGGAACACCTCCTGTGCGGCCGTTTTAAGATATATATATATATATATATATATATATATACACACACACACACACACACAAAATCTGAAAGATGGCAGTCGTTGTCTTCAGCCCCCATGCACATAGTGCGGGGGTGCTCACAGAAGACGCATTTTCACACTTAACCCAACGTCTTGGTCCTACAAAGGAGGTGATACAGCAGCGGGCCAGGCAATCGGACTATAATGCTTTAACACTTTCACTTAGCCATAGGAGTTTGACAGTGAGACTATTTAGGTAGCCCCTTGGTGGCAACTGCGCTCGTCCGAGTTCGGGGCGCGTATGTGCCTGACTGGGAAGCGGCCCTTCGTTAAAGTGGAGGAATCCGATAGATTCCGATAGGTCATCGAGTGGCTGACCAGTCTCACGCTACATCATGACAGTCAGTTTTCGGCTTTCTCTACTAAGGTGCTCACCCGGCTGAACCGGGGCACAATCGCAGTAGTTCTCCTGGTGCTACCTTAGCCGATAGAGCGGAACGTAAGGTAGCCGAACTCAGGAGCCGGGCAACCCAACATTTGACCAAAGACATGATTCGGAGCTGATGCATATAATGCCAAAACTCGCGACGCCAAACACTCCCTAAGGTGTTCGGTCTTTATGAGTGCGGGCGAAACAACACTGTTTATTAAAAAAGCCCCTAGTGTCCAGGTACGTGCAAAAATTCTGATGTGGCCACATGCCAAGACGCCAGCCTCCTCCTTGGTTATATCAGAAAGAAAAAACCAGGGGATGTGTAGCAAAAAGAGACAGTAAAAAAGGTTTACGCAGGGTCTTAATCTAAAAAGAATCCTTTAGGACGGGTCCCTACTGCACGTCTGCGCCTGTGTCTCCGTTGTGCCATATCCTGGACGGGCGCCGCGCGACGTTCATCTGTAAAAGAGAGGAACTGAGTTGAAAACGGGTCGTGCCGAAAAAGTTTAAAATAAACCAAGTATAAAGTAAAATATATAAGATTGAGCTTTATTTTCTCTTATTGTATATGCGTGAAGCCCCTAGTGCGGGGGTATATGGCCTCTAGGCCTGCATCAATGATGATTTTAGACCGAACTCGTCTATCCGCGTTTGTGGTCTTGAATGACCTATTTCGAAGTTTTTTGGCCGGTGAGGCCATTTTGCTGTGGGGCTGTCAAAGCTGTCGCACAGTCCTCCTCTTGGGGAGGCGCACTTTAGTGCTTCCCCTTCAAAGAGATGGTGCCTCGTGGACCGGGCATCTTAAGCGTAAGAGATGCATAATGCGGTATTGCGTTAAAGCGAGCGAAAGCTTCGCGTCCCAGTAGTGCTTGATAGCGACTTGAGAACGGGACGATATGGAATGTTAGCTTTTCGCGGCGGAGGTTATCGGCAGAGCCGAATATGACTTCGAGCCGGATAAAACCCATACAATGGGTGTCCGGACTCGGTATTACCCCATGTGCTGGATTGTATCCTGATATATCAAGTTTAGTCCACTGCCGCCGTCCATAAGGACATTTGAAAACTAGAGTCCGCCGTCCAGTCTACATTCTTGATATTTCTAGAATAATCTAGCTGATCGAAGATGATCGGTTTTGACAACCAGTGGCAGGACCCTTTGGGGATGGGCCGTGTGGTGCGTACCTTTACGGGCGCCGCACGTTTTGTTATGTGAAGTGAGTTCACTATTTTTACTTCTTGTGGGAAGTTCTTTTGTTTCCTGGTGCTCTGCTTTTGGGGTTCATCCTCGTCTTCGCTTGGTGTGTCGAGCCCCTTGTGTTTGGCATTGAGTCTGCCGGATTGTTTGAGAACCCAACAGTCTCTGTGGGTATGGTTAGTAGGCTTCCCGGGAGTACTGTGTATCTGACATATCCTGTCCAGGATTTTATTTAGGTTGGATGGATCGTCCCTGTTATCCTGGGGGGCGATTTTTCCTGATTTTGTGATGAGCCTTTGAATCCGGCATTGACTGCCGTGCTCTTCGGACTTTTGTCCTTAGTCCAGTGAAGGTCCTTGTTGCGTCGTGGTTTTCCGTGTCCATCCCTAGTTTCGGATGTACTTGGGTCGCTGGGGCAGCCCCTTGCCAACCAGCTGTCCTCCCCTACACAAAAGCGGGTCATGAGGCTTGTTACTGTGGCCATTGTTCTTGGCTTTTCTTGGCCGAGGTGTCTGGCGAGCCATTCGTCTCGGACATTATGCCTAAAAGCTGCTAAGGCTTCGGTGTCCGGACAGTCGACTATCTGATTCTTTTTAGTGAGGAATCTATTCCAGAACTGCCGAGCTGATTCTCCGGGTTGTTGAGTTATGTGACTAAGATCGTCTGCATCCGGAGGGCGGACATAGGTCCCTTGAAAGTTTGCTCGGAAAGCATCCTCGAGCTCTTCCCAGCTTCCAATTGTGTTTTCGGGAAGGCTTTTAAGCCAATGCCGGGCTGGCCCTTTAAGCTTAAGGGGTAAATATTTTATGGCATGGAGATCATCTCCTCTAGCCATGTGTATGTGGAGGATATAATCCTCGATCCAAACTCCAGGGTCTGTTGTTCCATCATATGCCTCTATGTTTACGGGTTTGAATCCCTTTGGGAATTCATAGTCCAGGACCTCATCAGTGAAACATAGGGGGTGTGCGGTGCCCCTGTATTTGGGTGTGCCGGATTCTGATGATGTCTTAATAGCGTTGCTTACGAGAGCTTGCTTTCTTGGCCCATAAATGAACCTGACTGGGCCATGATGCGAATCCTTAAGTGGGTCACATGCCGATTTAGGTGCGGCGCCGCTTGCCGCTTTATGGGGTCATCTATCCGACCGTGTGGCTTTCTCATTTTTTGAATGCGAGGGCTCTAGGGCCTCTTCGTCGAATTCAGGCAGTAGCTTTCTTTTTCGATAGCTTTTTAGTGCGGCGACTATCGCCGTATTTATCTGCGGTATTGATTACTTTGCTCCATCTAATCCGGAGTGCATCTTCCGCTGTTTTTAGCTTCCGCTTCTGCTTTTTTAGGCTGCGTGTAGTTGCAACGAGCCTCTCTTGGAGATTCTTCTGCTCCATAGGTTTATTCGGCGTGAGGTCGTCCGGAATGCCGTTTTCGCCGGAGGAGGGATGTTCGGTTTCTCTATCCGTGTTGCCCTGTTCGGACGGTTGCTCTAAGGCCTGCTCGTCGTCTACCGGCTTGTCCTGCTCTATGGCTGGGTTTTTGTCGAGGCGGGGCTTGGGTCGGCGTTTACGCCGATGCTTTGATTGCTTTTCGGGGGGTCGATCTCCCGTCCCATCCCCTTTTTCCTCGTTGTCGCTTCCTTTAGGGGTATCCACCATGTACACATCGTGAGATGAGGTGGCTGTCCAATGCCCTATGGGCGTTGGTTCGTCGATATCTCCTGCATTGTCATCCATGCTGTCGATGTCTCCGGAGTCGAAGTTGAGCATGTCGTTTAAATTGTCGACAGTGGCTACCAAGTGGGTGGTGGGTGGGCTTTGAATTTCTTCATCGTCCGTATCCCATCCTCGCTGACCGTAGTTCGGCCAGGGCTCTCCTGATAAGGAGAGAGAGACTTGAGAGAGTTCAGGATATCGCCACAAGGCGAGTGCTGAAAGATGTCTACAGCGGTGAACTCCATTATCAGCGCCCAATCGGATTCGATCGGCAGGGGTGCGGGGGGTTCGGAGTTTGGAAAGGAGTCCGGATCCTCGGAGTCACGGATCATGCAAAGTGCGGGGCTAGCGTTCGGCTCGATCGCGTTTGAGATCGAAGCCCCCGAGGTGATGTCCAACCGCTCATCCTCGATTGGCGCAATAGGCTCCGAGTTAGGGGTCGGAACCGATGCGTGTGCGGCCTCTAGGACACTATCCGGAGGCAGAGCTAGATCATGCCCCACGAGATAGTGCGGCGCGCTTGGCCGTGGCTCGAACCCGTCGAAGATCAAGTCTCCGCAGATGTCAGCCGTGTAGTTTAAGCCTCCAAACCTGACTTGATGGCTAGGGGCGTAGCTTTCGATCTGCTCCAGGTGGCCGAGCGAATTGGCCCATAGAGCGAAGCCGCCGAAGACGAAGATCTGTCCGGGGAGAAAAGTCTCACCCTGGACCGTATCATTGTTGATGATCAAAGGAGCCATCGGGCCTAAAGGTGACGACACAGAGGAACTCTCAATGAAAGCACCAATGTCGGTGTCAAAACCGGTGGATCTCGGGTAGTGGGTCCCGAACTATGCGTCTAGGCCGGATGGTAACAGGAGGCAGGGAAAACGATGTTTTACACAGGTTCGAGCCCTCTTGATGGAGATAAAACCCTACGTCATGCTTGATTAATATTGATGATATGGGTAGTACAAGAGTAGATCTACCACGGGATAAAGGAGGCTAAACCCTAGAAGCTAGCCTATGGTATGATTGTTGTATACGGAGTTTATTGCCTACGGACTACAACCCTCCGGTTTATATAGACACCGGATAGGGTTAGGGTTACATAGAATCGGTTACAATGGTAGGAGATCTTGAATATCCGCATCGCCAAGCTTGCCTTCCACGCCAAGGAAAGTCCCATCCGGACACGGGACGAAGTCTTCAATCTTGTATCTTCATAGTCCAGGAGTCCGGCTGAAGGTATAGTCCGGCTACCCGAACACCCCCTAATCTAGGAATCCCTCACATGGATTTTGCCGTTTGGCTGGGACTGGGGTGGAGGCCGCATTGCTATGCGAGCTCAGAACGTGCCAGGCGGTCTTGCTGCCGATTACTCCGGGCGCGCTTGAAGGAGACCGGGTCTTTAATCGCCGAACTGGTGGATTGCCTTAAGAGGCTGCTTTGTCCTTCTGCTGTGAGGGCCACAGTGTGCTCCTCCGTGCGAAGAGAGCACTCTATGTTTCCATTGACTGTGATGACCCCCCGAGGTCCTGGCATCTTGAGCTTGAGGTACGCATAATGCGGTACCACATTGAATCTCGCAAATGTGGTTTTCCCGAGCAATGCATGATAGCCACTGCGGAACGGGACTATATCGAAGATTAACTCCTCGCTTTGGAAGTTATCCGGGGATCCTAAGACCACTTCCAGCGTGACTGAGCTCGTGCAATGGGCCTCTACACCTGGTATGACGCCTTTAAAGGTTGTTTTTGTGGGTTTGATCCTTGAGGGGTCTATGCCCATTTTGCGCATTGTGTCCTGATAAAGCAGGATCCGGCTGCTGCCACCGTCCATAAGGACTCGAGTGAGGTGAAATCCGTAGATGATTGGGTCTAAGACCAGTGCGGCGAATCCGCCATGACGGATACTAGTGGGGTGGTTAATGCGATCAAAGGTGATCGGAAAGGAGGACCATGGGTTGAACTTTGGGGCGACTTGCTCCAACGCATATATGTACCTTAGCGCACGCTTCCGCCCCCTCTTGGGGATGTGGGTTGCGTATATCATGTTCACCGCCCGCACTTGTGGGGGGAACCTTTTCTGTCCTCCGGTGTTCGGCTGTCGGGGCTCCTCCTCATCATCGCTATGTGACCCCTTATCTTTGTTTTCGGCATTTAACTTGCCGGCCTGCTTGAACACCCAACAATCCCTGTTGGTGTGGTTGCCTGGCTTGTCGAGGGTGCCGTGTATTTGACACGAGCGATCGAGTATATGGTCCAAACTGGACGGGCCCGGAGTGCTTCCTTTGAATGGATTTTTCCGCTGACCAGGTTTAGAGCCTGTGAATCTGGCATTGACTGTCGGATCCTCGGTATTGTCGCTGTTAATGCGGCGCTTATGTTTGTTGCGACATGACCTGCCATTGCCATCCTTGGTATCTGAAGTATCATGGTTCTTTGGTATGTTATTGCTTCGAGCCAGCCAGCTGTCTTCTCCCGCGCAAAAGCGGGTCACAAGTGTCATGAGGGCTGCCATAGATTTCGACTTTTCCTGGCCAAGGTGCCAGGCGAGCCACTCATCGCGGATGTTGTGCTTAAAAGCTGCTAGGGCCTCTGCATCCGGACAGTCGACGATTTGATTTTTCTTTATTAGGAACCGTGTCTAGAATTGCATGGCCGATTCCTCTTGCTGCTAAATTATGTGGCTCAAGTCAGCGGCATCTGGTGGTCGCACATAAGTGCCCTGGAAGTTGTCAAAGGAATGTAGCTTCCAGATCTTCCCAACAGCCAATGGATTCTGCTGGCAGGCTGTTGAGCCAATGCCGAGCTGGTCCTTTGAGCTTGAGTGGGAGGTATTTGATGGCGTGTAGATCATTACCGCGGGCCATGTGGATGTGCAGGAGAAGTCCTTGATCCATACCGCAGGATCTGTTGTGCCGTCATATGATTCTATATATATGGGTTTGAAACCCTCTGGGATTTGATGATCCATCACTTCGTCCGTGAAGCATAGGGAGTGTGCGGCGCCTCTGTACTGGGCTATATCGTGACAAAGCTCAAATAAGTCTTATCCGCTGTGTTCGGCCCGGCCGGACTTACTTTTACTGTATCCGGCGTGACGGTTATCGTCTCGTATAGTGGCGCGCCCTTGCGATCCGTAGATCGATCTTGCATGTTTTGCTTTGTCCTCCAATACGTCTCGCAGGTCTGGCGTATTTCCCCATCCCTTGACATTTTTATTTGAGTGGCGTCGGGGTGCGGGCTAAAGTTTTGGCTGGAATGCCTCTTTGTCGCGGCCACGAGGTAGCTGATCAGCCGTGTCATATGCTGGAGATGTAGGTTTTGGTGCTTCCTCCTCTAGTCGGGGTAGCAACCTGCGCTTTGGGTAACTCTTGGAGGGGCGTTCGACTTTATATTCCTCGGCCGCAAGGACTTCAGTCCATTTGTCAGCTAGCAAATCTGGATCACCTTGAAGCTGCTGTTTTTTTTCTTAAGGCTATTTGTCGTGGCTATAAGCCGGCGCTTGAAGCGCTTTAGTTCGACGGGATCCTCAGGCACGATGAATTCGTCATCGTCGAGGCTTGCCTCGTCTTCGGAGGGAGGCATGTAATTATCATCCTCCACTTCTCCATCTGCCGCTCTCTCGGGAGGGCTGGCTTCTCCATCCTCACTATAAAAAAAATACACTTCCGTGATGATACGTGTTTGTCACAGTAGGTCGTTTTTTCGTCATGCATGTACATCGATGACAAATTTATGACAAAATCAAGATAGTCATACCTGTGCTGTTGTAGAAGTGTTCCATGACATTACCAAAATTATCATCACGGAAGTGTCCACTTCCATGACGATGAATCGCGCGTCACAGAAGTGCTTTCGTCATGGGTGACCGACACGTGGCATCCACCATAACGGAACACCGTTAAGATATCGGTCGGGTTTTGGATCCTATAACCCATTAATAGCCCCGACCAATGGGGATTTTCCACGTGTAAAATCATCATTGGATAGAGGAAACATGTGTCGGCTCATCATCGGGACAGATGTCATCCACTCACTGGACATAAGGCGCCTGAGGGAGTCCTGGATTAGGGGGTGTTCGGATAGCCGGACTATACCTTCAGCCGGACTCCTGGACTATGAAGATATAAGATTGAAGACTTCGTCTCGTGTCAGGATGGGACTTCCCTTGGCGTGGAAGGCAAGCTTGGCGATGCGATATTCAAGATCTCCTACCATTGTAACCGACTCTGTGTAACCCTAACCCTATCCGGTGTCTATATAAACCGGAGGGTTGTAGTCCGTAGGACAGAATCAACTCCATACACAATCATACCATAGGCTAGCTTCTAGGGTTTAGCCTCCTTGATCTCGTGGTAGATCTACTCTTGTACTACCCATATCATCAATATTAATCAAGCAGGAGTAGGGTAATCTCTCCATTGAGAGGGCCCGAACCTGGGTAAAACAAAGTGTCCCCTGTCTCCTGTTACCATCCGGCCTAGACGCACAGTTCGGGACCCCCTACCCGAGATCCGCCGGTTTTGACACCGACATTGGTGCTTTCATTGAGAGTTCCTCTGTGCCGTCACAATCAGGAAGGATGCCTTCTCCCGTCTTCAAAGACGGTGCCGTTGCTAAGGGAGCCTTGGCTGTCGGCCAAACCCTCCGGCTAGGTGGTTTCCTCATGACCGCCTGTTCGGCTGTTGCGCCAACGGTGACCTCT
The DNA here is from genome assembly GCF_018294505.1 of Triticum aestivum. Taxonomy (NCBI): domain Eukaryota; kingdom Viridiplantae; phylum Streptophyta; class Magnoliopsida; order Poales; family Poaceae; genus Triticum; species Triticum aestivum. The sequence continues at coordinate 529,621,835 of NC_057809.1, read as the reverse complement.
CGGGTCATCAAAAGCAACCTACACGTCAGCTCGGAGCTCATCGAGCAGCTAGATCCAATGGAGCTCTCTTCCGTAAACGGGCTCTTGGATCGCATCGCCGCCCTGGGGGTCGCTACGGATTACAACCATGTTGGGCTTAAACCCGATCTAAGAGAAATTAACTCTCCCCAAGTCACCCACCACGTTGCCGTGGTAGAGGTGCAGTGCGGCGACCCTTCATCTATTTTAAGGACCAGCTACATCCGAATTCCCGAACCCTCCAAGCCGGATACCCGCGGAGAGGAGGATGTAACTCAAGACCTGAGCTTAGGATCAGGCAACGGGCCGGACTCGCTGGACAACATCCAAGAATCCGAACATTAGAGTTCGGAAACTCTTCGGCCTCCAAATCTTGGATCGGTTGAAGTCTCAACACCCACCCACCCAAATATAAGCGATCTCTCCCAAGTCAGGCAGAGGCCCGACGAAACAGTACATCATTACTGGGCCAGATTCCTCCTGGTTATGAACAAGACAAAGGATTCCCGCGAGGGAGACGCAATATCAATCTTCTGCAGTAATTGCACGGACGAGGGAATCCTTAACGCCATAAGTTGTCGTGATATTACATGCTTCGCTGACTTGGCATTCATAGTACAAAAGTACTGTGCGATGGAATGTGCCTGGAATACCGAAATAAAATTTTGGGATAATCCGGCCTTGAATAATAATCCCGTCCGAACTAAGAGGGTGCATCATCATAGGACACCCGGAGTAAATTGCAAAAAGCCAAAACCCTCTACAGGGCATGGAACCGTACTGGAAAGGTGGCTTGATGGACCCTGTAGAATTCACAGTACAGAGGACGCCACACCAACTCACAGCCTTAGAGCGTGTTGGATACTCCGGCAGATAACCAAAATTGGCGAGGACCTCTTAAATCGGGAGGCCGCAGAAAGCCAGCCCGAGGACACCAGTACCGTTCTCACAGTCTTCGAGACTTTCGCATCAAACAATATGCGAAAAGAAACCTCCGTAGCCTCGCCGAAGTCTGTCAAGTTGCAACAATAAATCCATGGAGTGATACTGCTATCACCTTCAACGCAAGTGATGAACCTAGATTCCGAACAGCCCGAGCACCAGCCGCATTGGTCCTCAGTCCCATAGTGGACGGCTTTCACCTCACCAAGGTGCTCATGGATGGAGGCAGCGGACTGAACCTCATTTATGAGGAAACCCTTCAAAAAATGGAAATAGACTGGAACCGCATCGAGCGAAGCAGCACAACCTTTAGAGGAATAATCCCCAGTCGGGAAGCGCGCTGCAGAGGAAAAAATCACACTAGATGTGGTGTTCGGCACGCGGATAATTACAGGTCCGAAGAAGTCACGTTTCAGGTGGCCCTGTTTAAAAGCGGACATCACGCCTTACTAGGGCGGGAAGCATTCACAATCTTCCAAGCGATACCCCATTACGGGTACATGAAGCTTAAGATGCCCGGGCCGAATGGAAGTATCAGTCTAGCTAGTGATCCCGACATAGCACTCCACGCCGAAAACAAGACGGCCACATTAGCCTTCGAGGCACTATCCGAAGCCTTAGTGGCCGAGGAACTGACTACGCTGCGCTCCATGGTTAACAGGGATGATGTGATACTCGACAAAAGATCCAAATCCACATCCTTCAAGCCAGCGGACGAAATAGTCAAATTCCAGGTCCATCCAACGGACCCCAATAAAACTACTTCCATTGGGGCACGACTGAACCCCGATGTAGACGCCGCACTATGAGAGTTCCTATGAGAGAATTGGGACATTTTCGCCTGGCACCCTTCAGACATGCCAGGGATCCCACGCAGGCTGGCCGAACACAGTTTAAATATCCTAAGAGGATTCAAACCTGTCAAACAAGCCCTTCGGCATTTTTCCGAACCCAAGAGACAGGCTATGGGATAAGAGCTAGCCAAGCTATTGGAGGTCGGATTCATTAGAGACATAAAACATCCAGACTGGCTAGCAAACCTAGTGATGGTACCAAAGAAGGACAAATCCGAGCGCCTGTGTGTCGACTTTAAAGACCTTAACAAGGCTTGCCCAAAGGATCCCTTCCCCCTCCCCCGTATCGATCAAATTATCGATGCCACCGCAGGACACGATTCGTTGTGTTTTCCTCGATGCATACTCCGGTTACCATCAAATCAAGATGGCAGAATCAGACCAAGCTGCAACAGCATTCATCACACAATACGGCCCATTCTGCTTCAACACAATGCCCTTCGGGCTAAAAAACGCCGGCGCAACATATCAGCGCATGATCCAGACATTTCTGGCAAATCAGATCGGCAAAACAATGGAGGCATATGTGGATGATGTGGTCATCAAATCAAGACATGTTGAATCTCTAGTAGACGACTTGAGGCTCACATTCGATAACCTCCAAAAATACGACATCAAGCTCAACCCAGAAAAATGCGTCTTCGGTGTTCCAGCCGAAAAACTCTTGGGCTTCATTGTATCCGGTAGAGGGATTGAAGCAAATCCAGCCAAGATCTGAGCTTTGTCACAATTGGATATCCCAAAGGACCTCAAACAAATACAAAAATTAACTAGATGCGTGGCGGCTCTAAGCCGCTTCATCTCCCGCTTGGGAGAAAAGGCACTGCCCCTTTATCGCCTCCTTCGGCGCACCGAACACTTCGAGTGGACGGATGCAGCCATGGCTAGAATCGATGAAATAAAAGCCACATTGGCAACAAACCCAGTCCTGGCCGCGCCAAACACCGACGAACCAATGCTATTGTACATTGCAGCAACACATCAAGTTGTCAGCGCAGTGCTCGTTGTCATGCGGGAAATGGACGGACACAAATTCCCCCTTCAAAGGCCGGTCTACTACGTGTCCATTGTCCTCACTCCATGCAAATCACGGTACCCGCATTATCAAAAAATTGCATACGCGGTATTCATGGCATCCCGAAAGCTACGACACTACTTTCAAGTGTTCCATAACAGTAGCCTCGGAAGTACCACTTAACGATATTTTCAACAACCGTGATGCAACGGGATCGATCGTGAAATGGGCCGTCGAGCTCCTCCCGTTCGACATAACCTATAAGCCACGGCGAGCTATCAAATCGAAAGTTTCGGCCGACTTCGTCGCAGAATGGACGAAGGCCGAACTCCCTAAAGAGTACGGCACATACTCAAACTGGATCATGCATTTCGATGGCTCCAAAATGTTGGTCGGACTGGCGGCTGGCGTCGTGTTGACGTCCCCCACAGGAGACACAGTCCAATATGTACTCCAAATTATGTACACGGACTCCAACAACGCAGCCGAATACGAGGCCCTTCTACATGGCCTCCGGATGGCAGTGTCCATGGGCATTCAACGCCTAGAGGTATGCGGGGATTCAAACCTCACGATATCCCAAATAAATGGCGACTTCGACGCCAAGGACCCAAAAATGGCAGCTTACCGCAACACTGTCCTAAAAATGTCAGCTCGGTTCGAAGGGCTGAAGTTTCACCATATAGCCCGAGAAAACAATCAAGCAGCGGACGTCCTGGCACGCATCAGAGCAAAACGCGATTTAATGCCCCCCAACATCTTTTTGGAAAGATTGTTCAAGCCGTCTGTAGCATGGGAGGGGGAACCCGCAAATAACAGCCCGGACCCAGCCACACCACTCAACGCCGAACAATCTGACACAATTGGAGGCTCTGCCAATGAAATTACACCTTCTGCCCATGTAATAATGGCGGTCATCACCCCGTGGACGGAACCATTCCTAGCCTACCTTACTAGGCAGGAACTCCCGGAGCACCAAAACGAGGCCCGCTGCATAGTGCGGCGATCTAAAGCCTACAAAGTCCATGAGGGAGAGCTTTATAAGAAAAGCACTACCGGAGTCCTTCAAAGGTGCATCTCCGAAGAGGAAGGGCGGAACCTTCTTGCTGAAATTCATGGCGGACTTGGTGGCCACCACGCCGCTGCTCGGTCCCTTGTTAGCAAGGCTTTCCGTACATGCTTTTATTGTCCGACGGCGCGGGCAGACGCTCAGGACTTAGTCCAACGATGCACTGGTTGCCAACTTTTTGCCAACCAAAGCCTTATGCCACCCACTGCACTCCAAACTATACCAATCACCTAGCCTTTTGTGGTCTGGGGGCTTGACATGGTCGGACCCCTTAAAGGCGGGACCGATAGAAAGAAATATTTACTGGTCATGGTGGATAAATTCACCAAATGGATAGAAGCCAAGCCTGTTAAAATGGCCGAATCCGGACCTGTGATAGACTTCATATCCGGGGTTGTACACCGATATGGCATCCCCCACAGCATCATAACCGATAACGGTACAAACTTTACCGCCGACGAGGTAAAACTCTAGTGCAAACATGGGCATCAAGCTCGATTATGCTTCCGTCTATCACCCACAAACCAACGGCCAGGTCGAACGTGCAAATGGTCTTATCATGAGCGGCATTAAACCTAGACTAGTGCGGTCCCTTAAGGAATCTCATACGCACTGGGTAGAGCAGATCGACTCCGTACTCTGGGGCTGCGGACCACGCTGAATCGCACCATCGGATACACACCATTCTTCATGGTGTACGGCGCAGAGGTAGTTCTGCCCTGCGACATAATTCATGACTCACCTCGAGTGCGCATGTACGAATAAAGAGAAGCCGAGCTCGACCGGCAGGACAGTTTGGATGCTTTGGAGGAGGAGCGTGACGTGGCAAAAGCCCGTTCCGCATTCTATCAACAGCAGGCTCGAAGATATCAAAGCAGAGAAGTACGGGCCAAAAATTACAATGTCGGTGAACTAGTTCTACGCCTGCCGGACAAGAAAAAGGACAAACTCAAGCCCAAGTGGGAAGGTCCATTCATAATCGACCAAGTCCTGACTAGCGGGGTGTACCGCCTGCGAGATGCGTCGGATAACCGACTCGAGCCGAACCCATGGAATGCCACCCATCTCCGAAGATTCTACGCCTAGCACCGGACTCTGTGTTCGTCTCCTTCCTATGTCCATTTTTTGCATTTTTCTATCTTAAATTTCTCTCCTTCCCCTTGCTTTTCTTTTTATAGCCCTTAAAGGCTCATCTAGTGACGTGCCACTCGCGCTCATTATGCCTGGGGGCTTCTTTAACAGAAGCTTATTTATATGGGCTTCATGCCCAACACATGCGTCAAACTTCCGCATGTACCTTTTTATTCACCATTATATGCATCGATATGACTTAAGTTTTGGCCAAGCTGGGTTGCCTGGCTCCTGTGCTTACCCCTACGTTCCCGATTGTTCGACTAGGTGGTAAAGGGAGCACCTCTGCGATTGTTACTGCCGGGTCAGCCGGATGTGTACCTCAGACTGGGTGAAGCCGAAAGCTAACGTTCTTAAGGGAATATTCGGTCGGTGAGATAAAAGATGATCTTTTTACCCATTTTATGCACCTCCAGATGCTTTTTCTGCGTCTTTTTACGCAGTCCTGACATGCACTTTAGGGCATGCCTCCCAGCGAAAGGAACCCCTAACGGAACTATTCTCTCTGGAAGATGTTTCTTACTAACCATGTAATATAACATAACTAGTTGGGCACTTGTCTGATAAAGCACTAATGACCCCTACGCCTGGTCTCCACGCATACCACGGTTCTTATATAACCGCTATGGTATTCGGACACACTCCAGACCGTCAGGTCTCGAGGTTGAAGCGAAAAGGTCGGCAACGACAAACGATCTACTATCCGGCTAGAAGGCATTACACATGTCAATTCAAAATTACATAGTCATTATGACTGATTGTATTCCTCTTCTATACCATCTAACAGGCTGTCTAATTTACAGTCCTGCTGGGAAAACTTTGCAGCCAACTCTACTTGGCCGTATACTAAGCTCACAGGGATCTCCTTCCCGTCAGGCCCCATTGGTCCGACCTCGGCCATGTGGTTCGGGTCAGACTTCGTAAAATGGGTCTTCACCATGGCCCAGGCTTCCCGAGCGCCTTGTCGGCAGGCCGATATCTTCCACAACCGGAAGCGCCGCCGAGCTCCCTTCAGCCTCTCCGCAAGCTCTCCAAGGCTCTCGGGCACGGAGTGGGCAGGCCATAAGGCTTGGGCAACACCTCGCATTGCTTGCCAAATTCGCTCGTGCAGTTGCATGAGTTCAGGAAGAAGGTCACCCGTAGAACCGGGCATCTCCTCTGCAGGACGACCTGTGAGCATACCTACAGACATTACTCTGTTAGTAGACTTCCTCGCCGAACTCCTTTTTCAAAGTTCGTTCAAGCACTTACTAAAAATGCCGCGTCGAAGCCGTTGATTCTCCTTCGTGGAGTCCGACATCTGGCCACGAACATCTCTAAGTTCGACATCGAGCTTGGTGTTGGCATCCTGAAGATCATTCTTCTCTCGCCTCACCCTTGTCAACATACTCTCACCGGCCTTTAGCTGGTGTAAGAGTTGTTGCTTGTCCGGATCGAGTCCGGCGCCATCTGCAATTTAACTTGTCAGATTTGCACCCACACTGCACAATACTAATCTTTCCAAGTGTATTTTACCTGAGGGTGTCTCTCGGGGCTCCCTTGCTGCGGCTAGTGTGGCCTCTAGTTGGGCCTTGCACTTTTCCAGCTCCTGGGATAGTACAATATTCTTCTCTGTAAGAACCTGCATATTAAATGATCCTTAAATTAGTTGCGCTAATTGTTTCAAGTTTCGGGGGCTACTGGCATATGTATATATTTAACCAAATTTTCTTACCCGTATGTCTTTCACATACTGCTCCATAGCTCTGTCTAAACCATTTTGAGTGGCATGGAGGTAAGCATCTCCCGAATTAAAGGCATCTAAAGCCTCTTGGGAGAAACAACCGTCGCGTAGAGTTGTCCGGCGATGCCTGTGGTTCATGGCACTCTCCACTTCTGAATTTGTGGCGGACAGCCCGTCCGCATCCTCTATCGCAGGAGCGTCCGGTGCGCGCCTTGTACTCGCCTCCGCTTCCTGGCCAGACGTTGGAGCCTGGCTGGTGGAGGCGCGATTGGCAACCTCTCCGGATGTAGTCCGGCGAGGTCTCTTTGTCGTGAAGATAGCACGAACATTAATATGACCCTGACAGAATAACTCCAGGGAAGCAGAGGGTGCACTATACCTTTGCGCCGGCATTTTAGTCCGGACTTCATTCCTTTTTGCCCTATGGGGCTCTGCGGCCCCTCGTTGGCTAGCCGCCGCAGGTTTGGCCTCCTGCCATGGAAATCTCCCCTGCAAAACACGGTTGTCGTTAGAAACACCGAAATACATGAGAGTGTAATCCCTCTCAAGCGAATGAGACTCTGGTTTCCGTCACCTGGGAGGCCGGGATTAACCCTGGGTAATCAGCCGTGATGGCTACCAAGGTATTGTCCTTGCTTAGCTGATAGAACACCCCGTCGATAAGCTCCACCGATATGTCCGGATCCTCTTCGGAGTCCGGATCGAGGGACCGTTCTGCGTCCTCGGGCTGTGGAGGGCGGCTACTGATATTTTTTACCTCCTGTCGCAGTTCCTGCATTGAAGTCGTTAGACTACCTATCTAACCACGGGAGTATAAAACAAACGGGCAAGCGCAATTATTCACTTACCCAACTTGGAGGATCATTCATACTGAATCCGGCCCGCGGATTGACGCGGAGGAATTCCTCCTTTTCTCCCTTGTACCAAGAGGATAAGATCTTTTCTAGAGCGGCAGCTGAGGCCGGCCCTTTGCGACCATAACGGGTGGCGTCATCCTCCCCGTTGAATTCCCACATTGGGTGGCCTCTGTATTGAAGCGGCTGCACCCCCCGCATAATGCATGCGGCCATGACTCCAATCATGGTTAGTCCGGAATGAGCCAACAGTCTTATCCGGCCCATCAGGTAAAGGGCGTCTCTGTTGCTTTCTCTCTGAGAGCTCCGCACACGCCAGCTCAACCATTTCTTCAATGGAGCACTGTTGAACTCAGGGAGACCAACCCGGATAGGGTCCGGTAGCGGGACATCATCTATATAAAACCATTCTGAAGGCCAGTCCTCGGACGCTTCCTTTGGGGTTCTGGATAGGTATCCGGTCCCGGTGATGCGCCATACTTCGGCTCCGCCCACTTGGTATATGGACCCCTTTTGAGAACGGGGCACCAGGCAGAATAACCTCTTCCACAGTGTGAAATGAGCCTCAACGCCTAAAAATAGCTCGCAAAGGGCGACGAAACCCGCAATATGCAACATGGAAGCGGGCGTGAGATTGTGCAGTTGGAGGCCGTAAAACTCCAGAAGCCCGCGGAGAAACGGGTGAATTGGAAATCCCAGTCCCCTTAATAGATAGGGGATGAGGCACACCCGCTCTCCTCTAGAAGGATTGGGGGTGCTCTCCGCTTGTTTTCCGCCATTATAGGTGGCGAGACTAGCTCGGACCGGGACCATGCATGCCTGGGGGAGGAATCCCTGAGCTTGAAGTGACGCTAACTTGCTATGCGGAATGGTACAACTCTCCTAGTCCCCGGGTTTGGGACTGGAGGGGCGAGGGGAGGAGCTACGACGGCTGGTCATGTTGTAATAGACCTTTGCTGGAAGCGCTCTGATGATCACTCGCGGAAAGGAGATGTGGTTTGGATCTAAATCTGCATCCCGTTAAATAGGCGGCCCGTTTATACGGCCAGGGGTGTGAATGTAAAAATGCCCCGGCTTTTCGCATCTGCTTTACACGTAGAAGACGGCCATTATTGGGCATGGAAGCCGAGGATCACTACATTACAAGAATAGCACATTATTCCTACAGGTACACAAGATTTGGAGAAGAACCCGCCTTGCAATGCCAAACAACTTGCGCGCCTGACTCGTCGTCATTGAAGCCTGGTTCGGGGGCTACTGAGGGAGTCCTGGATTAGGGGGTGTTTGGATAGCGGGACTATACCTTCAGCCGGACTGCTGGACTATGTAGATATAAGATTGAAGACTTTGTCCCGTGTCCGGATGGGACTTTCCTTGGCGTGGAAGGCAAGCTTGGCGATGCGATATTCAAGATCTCCTACCATTGTAACCGACTCTGTGTAGCCCTAACCCTATCCGGTGTCTATATAAACTGGAGGGTTGTAGTCCGTAGGAGAGAATCAACTCCATACACAATCATACCATAGGCTAGCTTCTAGGGTTTAGCCTCCTTGATCTTGTGGTAGATCTACTCTTGTACTACCCATATCATCAATATTAATCAAGCAGGAGTAGGGTAATCCCTCCATCGAGAGGGCCCGAACCTGGGTAAAACAAAGTGTCCCCTGTCTCCTATTACCATCCGGCCTAGACGCACAGTTCGGGACCACCTACGCGAGATCCGCCGGTTTTGACACCGAGAGCGCCTATGATACGTCGACATGTGGCATGACCCAACAAGTTTAAATGGGCCGGCCCAACTAAAGGCCCACAAGATTTTGCGGACCATAATGGGCCGGCCCAGCTAAAGGCCCATGATATTTTGTGGACCATAATGGGCTGGCCCAGCTAAAGGCCCACAAGATTTCGTGGGCCATAATGGGCCGGCCCGGGTAAAGGCCCACAAGATTTTTGTGTGCCATAATAGGCCGGCCCAGGTAAAGGCCCACAAAATTCTTGCGGATCATAATGGGCCGGCATAGCTAAAAGCCCACCAGATTTCGCCGACATTAATGGGCCGGCCCAGTTGTAGGCCCACAAGATTTTGAGGACCCTAGTAGGCCGGCCCGTTAACTGGCTGCGATGTTTTGGGCCAAATGCCGGTCCATATTTGATACGGTGTATTAATGGCCTGCCATGCTCTGGGCCTAATAGTGGCCCATATGAGATCCGGCCCGTTAAAAGCCTACCACATTCTGGGCCAAATTACGGCCCAGATCAAGTCCGGCCCTTTAAGAGGTTTTGGGCCTAATTATGGCCCATATCAGATTCGGCCCGTCAACTGGACACTATGCTTTTGGGCCCACTTGTTAAAGGCCCACTTAGTAATTCGTCCTGATATTAGTTTTGGCCTGTTAAGGGTCCGTTTAACATTTCGGCCCTATATTAATTTCATCCTGTTAAAAGCCCGTCATATAGTTGGGCCTAACTACGGCCAGGTTTGCATCCGGCCTGCTCGCAACCGATATCTGATTGGGCCAAATAAGGACCGAGACAATTTTTCGGCTTGTTAAAAGCCTGTGATTTGATTCGCCCAATCATGGGCAGGGGTTCATTTCGGGCTGCTGCCGGCCCGTGAGCTAATCGGCACATTCCAGGCCCAACCTACATCGTGATTGGATGACAGCCCGATTATGTACCATAATTTTACGGTTTGGCCGGTTCACTGCGAAGACAGGATATATATATATATAGTAAAATAACTGCAGCATCGTGAATAAGAAAAAACCTATAATATACAAGAAAGAAATTACGGCATATTACATCCACTGGGCATCAAAGTTCGCCACTATGATAATAAAGCACAAGCAGACAGCAGATTACATACACTGGGCATCAAAGATCGCCACCAGTGCAAATAAACACGCCGACAAAATAATATACAAAACCGATAGCACTTCAATAGAGTTCAAGAAAGGTTAGCCCTGATGGGGAGCTGCAGCGCAAGCAGCTGAGCAAGATGATGAGTCTGCGCTTGTTCAACACTTATATCTTCCTCACTCTAAAAGATAAACAAGCAGACAGATGACAAGTTTTGCACATAAAAGTATCAGTGCTGACAATTCATCACATTTCTTACTGACGAATAAAGTGACACAGTTTAAATTTGCATTAACACAATATGGTATTGTTCAGGTCAAGATATGGCGGGAAATGACATTGTGAAGGAGCTGGCAGCTTCACGACACCACTGGATTACAGATCAAGAACTCATAAGTATCAATGGTTTGTGTGCTATCAATTTATACCATTTCAGATTGGCAAATAAAGAGATGGTTTAAATAATAGTAGAATGATATGACATTTTTCATAGTCAAGACACTGCAGAATATGACATTATGCTGTAGTGGGTAGGTTCACCACACCACTGGATTAAAGATGAAGAACAGAAGCATACATGCAGTGCAAAAGAAGATCACTTGCTCTGTATAGTTTAATTTACATGGTATGAAGAAGGAACTTGGTTGTACAACTGAAAACTTAAATTGAGAAAGGATGAACTTTTGTTTGTGAACTACATATAATAAACTTTAAACAAGCAATTTGATGCAAACACCAAAAATAAAACAGCTGTGGCAGTCATGCCTAACCAAATATATACAACAAAGTTTGAAGGCTTGAGATGGACAAACTTACATTATTGGTGAAGACAGGCTCTATAAAGGCCTTGTCCATGCAGATGGGGGGCAATTCAAGAAGTTTACCATAGAATCTTCTTCAAAAGCATTGCCTTTATTCTACATTTTGTTAAGAATAAATATAGATGTGACAATATACAAAAAAATGGAGAATATTTAAGATAAGATGAAGAGTGATGCTACATAACCAAGTAGCTATAAATGTAAGTGCACCGATACATGCAGAAGGTACAACCAAGAGCAATGCATAGCTAAACTGGAGGGCAAAGGAAAATAAGTTGGAGGGCAAAGGAAAATAAGTTGCAGAGTGATGGTACATGAACAACTACCTGTCATTATAAGTACACTGATAAAGGACAACATGTACTTACAAGAACAATGCAGAGCTAAAAAAACATTGGCATTGGATATATTCTACACTAATGTAACCATTCATACAGATCAGATAATTTGGAGCGAACAATTGATATGCAAGCTATCATGCATACTGCTGTCACATAATGAACCAGGTATGTATGCAAGTACAGTGATACAGGACAATAGGTACTAACAAGAGCAAAGCAGCAGGTAACATATTTGTGATATCCTGTCATTCTTGTTAAACCAGAATTCTTCTTTGAGCAGATTTCCTGTAAAAAAGATCCGTAAGGCACATGCGGAAAAGTAGAAGTTCAAATTGTCATGTGATTTCATAGACAGTACCTCATCCTGGGAATGAGACCAATGCATAACAAGGTTTTTCCATTCAATGTCTTCTAAATTTAGCACAGGAGACTTCGCCGGAAATTCGTTTATAGACTTGCCATCAAAGTGTGATTTCCTCAGGTAACACCGATACTGCTGCAATGCTTCCTTGAAAAGCACAAGCAAGCTTTGCTCGTCATGACTATCCAGATTGACCCTCGCCTAGTTACAACATTGTATTGTAAATCATTGATGTGTTCAAGTAGCAGAAAACAGGAAAATAATAGCCATGAATAATAGCACTTACACGTAAGTTGGACAGGAAGATGTGAAAATGGTGTTTGTCTTCACAATAATTCCCATGATAAGAATATATGCACGTAGGCCCTAAAAACATTGAAAGCATTGTCTTTTAAACTGGGAATAAATGGAATGGGGTTCCAATCTGCAGGAATTGGCCGTCTCTGCAGTTGGGATAGATCTTCGGCCGGTGGACTTGCTGTACTTTTTGCTGGAGTGGTATTTTCTGTGGTACAGCTGGTGCTATGGCAAATGAAATCGGTATACCTTTTGCTGGAGTGCAAGTCCTGTGTGGTGGGGCTAGTGGTGTGGACAGTGAAGTATGGGTAGAGTCTGCTGGAGTCGGTCCTACGTTTTTTGTCACTAGTTGTACAGCCAATATAAGTGGGGCGTTGTCTGATTTCTCCGGCACCACCACGTTTTTCAAGGACTTTGTTGGTTCTCCTTCAGGTTCGGCAATCACTCTCTTCCTTTTTGATGTCTAATGCTCAAGAACAGCATTTGAGTGGAAAAACATAGTATGATGACAGATGGAATATGTATTGGTAATGGATGGGCATGGCATCTCGACATATATGATGAGTAAACTAAGCAGATGGCGGTGCAACAAAGTAGAAGAAATGCAAGACAACATATGCAAGATACCCGCAATCAATAAAACATTGCCAAATTAGAACAGGCACCTTGATGGGTGAACAGGACAGGCCATCTGCCTTTGACTCCTCGAGGTTAGAATAGTCATTAGGATCATATTCTGAACAAGAATCAACAGGTGGGGAGCGTATGAGTTTCATTGCATCCAGAATGGCACTCAATGCCTTGGTGCCAATTTTGTAAGTCATTGCAGTGTTTAGCTTCAAGAGTGGACTGCTGCTAGTGCGACACAAAGCAGCTACACAGATCATAGTGTAGATATAACGGGAAAACCATAAGAATCAGAGTAAAATAAGCAAAGTGGAACTTGCTAGAATATATGTGCTAGTATTGCCGGTACGGCTAGAAAGGCTTCGGATACTAGCTCTCTTGAAGTGAAGGTGCAGTACTGTTAATATCAATGTAACTCTCAAAGGCGACACAAATCCCCGCATTTCCTTGCTATTCTTATAGGATTCAAGTGGGCAGGCCACTACAAATCCTATTCCTATGTTTACAAGATCCTACGAATCAAAAAGGCTCAAAGTGTCCATCAAAACCGACCGTATAGACCTCTACACTGCAAATGTCCCTGCTCATCTTCAGTAGAAGGAACATACTGTACTACTATCATACTCCCTCCATTCCAAAATATAAGTCTTGGTAGAGATTTCCACTATGGATCACATACAGATGTATCCAGATACATATTAGAGTGTAGATTCACTCATTTTGCTCCATATGTAGTCCATGGTGGAATCTATACAAAGACTTGTATTTAGGAACGGAGAGAGTACATATTAAAGAAGAATGGAAAAGGAACATGGTAAAGAAGAGCAAGCAGATTTTGGTTAATAAAATGTTGGTTGCGCAGTGCCCACACATGATGAACCAGAGCACATTAAGAATGCAACTCCTAGCTGTCTCTCGATCATTTCAGGCGGCTGGATGAAGATCCTATGTCTCCTAACCCTTCTTCTTCCTCATCTCTGATTCTTCCCATACAGAACACCGCACGGGCCGCCGGCCGGACCACCGGCCCCCACCGCCTATGTTCCTCCGCCAGCCCCACCCCTACCACCACCCCAACCCCCACCTGTGTCGAGTTTTCTTCATTCGGCGACGCCCCACAACCACCCGAGCCCCTTCGATCACACCGGCAAACTCCGGCGAGGTATGAAAAATCGACTGACCCAATTTTGAATTTACTCTACTGTGATTTAACTAGTGTGGAATACGAAAGGGGAAAACCATAAGCATTGCGAGTATGGTGTTGAGCGTGCCATGGCGGATCTGAAGGTGCAAACTAGACAAAGGCAACTTCGCAACCAAGACAAGAAATCAGAGTAAAGCAGTGGCGATCTATTTTCTTGCTGCGATAAATAAGTTGAGCAGATACGAAAGCGTACCGCCTCTTTTGCGGCGCCGTATACGCATCTGCTGAGAATTTGACGGTGCTGCGGTAGCGATGGCTGTCGGCAGCGTGGAAGCAGATCTAGGAGGGTAGATGGTGGCGGCGGGGCGCGGTGGACGAGACGGTCATAGGAGCAGCGCTGGCAAGGTGGACGATGGCGGGGATGAAGCGAGAGGACGGGATGCAAGGATCCCGGTCCGAAGCCGTGAATTAGAGAGGTCGACCTCTTATAATGGACGGCGGCGTCGGGGTATCAGCTCCAGCATGGTGGAGGAGGACGGCGGTGGATGGGGTGTCGGACGGCGGTTGATGGAGGAGGGTGGGGTGGAGAGGGTGTTTTGGCACCCACGGAGTACGAATGGGGAAAAGGGAGGTAGAGAGGAAGGGGGGAACCATGTATTCAGGGCGCGCTTGTCTCAAATGCGAGGAAATTTACAAACTTAGCCTCCGTTTCAAATTTCTACTACATCACAACAACACTAGTCAGTTGCGGATAGGACGGTAATCTCGCATACATCGAATATTTGCCGACGAGAGTTTGTTTTTGGTGCCCATCGTGTATGAATATGAACGGGGAGGGAGTCGATTTCGGCCGAGGACACACAGTGTTTTGGCACACACCGTGTATGAATCCGGGTGAGAGGCGGTTACGTCACGTTTGGGTGAAATTACAAACCTACCCCTATCAAAACCTATAGAAATCCAGCATATAGGCTTTGCGTGGCAGGGATAGGCAGTAGTGATTTCCATCTCGCAGATTTTGGTTTCGGGCGGTTACTGCGACTTTCCCCGCTTCCTTCAAATTTTGCAGAGTGCACGTTTACCGTGCTAACTCAATTTGATTCCCGTTTGTATTCTTTTTTTTGGGCGGGATCCATTTTCAATTGGAATTACATTCTATATACATCATTTTTTATATATACTTTCAAAAGCACAACAAAGAATTCTGCCCCTTTATATGTTTAATATGATTTACAAATACAATGATCTCGAAATCTTAAGGTTGAATTCAAAAAAATTTAACCAAATTACGTTCTACTAAAATGTATGGATCAGTAATATCTACATATTAAATAACATAGATGTGCGTGAATTCATATGAGTATGCATGTTTGATAGATCAATTTTGGTTCGAGTATGGATTACATGTATCATCATCTCGATTTCAAATATTTGAATCCCTTTTTTGTTCACTCCTTTCACGCCCATCTCTCTCGCATGCATGCTCCTTCAGGTAGCTATCACTCTCTTTTCTCCAGCTCACCCGCACGCTCACTTCATGTTGCTCATATCCTCGCAAACATGGTCTCTCCGTCTCCCTTGAGAAGTGTCCCACTCTCCCTATCATTATAAATTACACGGTTTTCATTATCTCTAACGTCTCTATTGTTCTCTGGTATCACTCGGTACCTTAGCTTTCTTTTTCACCGCCAAACACACAGTCTCCACTCGTCTTTCACTTTGTCTTTCTCTCTATGGGATTCTCTCACACACCGTATATGTCTCTACATATGACTCATACCACTAAAATTACTCTCTCTATCTCTCTTGTAGACACAACATTTGTTGTGGTCTCCTTTTCGTCTCCATCCCAGACTGAAATTATTCATTTGTTTACCGATCAGACAACCCCGAATACCGTCTCCTCTCTCTCTCACGCAGACACACACGCACAACTCCTACCACTAAAATGCGAATGGAAAACGAGATTTTGTTATACCTAAACAAAAAAGGACTGGAGGGAATGATTGCTCTGACACGGACGCGACCTCTCATAGCGCAGGCATTGAACCGGCGCGCCGGCCAAGAGGGCCGCACTCGCTACAGGCCCGGCTGAGCACGCCTCCTCGCCGCGTGCAACCAGCTTAAGACTGCTCCGCCTTCCTTCGTTGAATCTGCGCGTGTGCCGGCAACACGTCCTTCCGGGAGCCGGCAGGCATTTTAGAACACAAAAAATGACTAAAATATAATTAATTTATGCATGGTCTTGACTTGTTGTGCTCGCACTGGTAGCAGGAACTAGTAGAGGATTTTCTTTATTTATAACTCTCCTCACATTTTTTGGCTTTCAAGTGAATCATGGTTGTGGACATTATGTATGAATGTGCAGATATCTGTGAACATGAGTTTGATGTGGAAGTTGAACTTGGAATGTCGGGCTTGCACGTGAACTATACCATGTCCAATGCTTCGTCTGTTATTGTTTGGAAAGTAATTGTTGTTATTACATGACCCGAAAAAAACATTTTGTGCCACATTAGTAGATGCACGAACATCACAACACGCATGTTGACTGGATAAACATTTGAACCTAGCTATTATGAAGGAAATTTTGTATTGACAACATTTTTAGATAGCAGGAGACGCCTAGCCTGCTCTGCCTCTGCTAGCTTATTTCTGGCTTCTTCAATCTCTTCTTTGGCTTGGGTGAAGAGAGCATCTGATTGCTCTATTCGCTTCTTCAGGAACTCAGCTACATTCTCAAGGGCTGCTGCACGCTTTCTTTCAGCCTTTACTAATGCCACGAGGACACGAACAGCTGACGACTCCACCTGGCTTGTGTGTAATCCAGCATCATCTGGGAATTTACACCTTGTGTCTAATCCAGCATCATTAGGGAACTGGCACCTTGTGTGTAATCCAGCCTCATTTTGGAAACATGATCTCGAGGGTGACCATACTTCCCTCCTTGCAGGAACTGCATCCTGACATGAAGTTACTTCATTTTTAGATCAATACTCAGAGCAACCTAGATCCATTTAGTAGAAGCCAGATAAACAGAACTCGGAGAAGTGAATTCAAAAGGAAAAAATAAATAAAAACAGACTACAAGGTGAGAACACCCACTTCCTACATCAAGCTAAAAACGAAAGCATTAGGACGATTAAGACTCTTCTTATTACACATCGAAGAACACCACGCTTAAGAGAAACAGAAACTACAACATATACACATCGAAGAACATGAGGCTACACGAAAGTAATTGAAAGGGTGTTACTTACCAAAGCTCGTTTTACAGGTTCGGTGCAGCTCCTCTTTAACTTGCCACACTCCTTGAAGATGTCCCGAATATCCCGTGTTTGGTCTTCATTGCTCCTCTGCATGTTCGCACTCCTGGTTTTAAAATCTCAACATGGCAAGAAAAATATACTACTACTAATACAAATGCATCTTGATGCGTGCAACGCATGGGCATTTTGCTAGTTCTAAAAACCTTTCCATCATTTGCCACACTACTGGTTGCAGATGAAAAACCTACCCAAGCCAAGCGCGACACAGGAGTGGCGCACAATTACATGTTGATATTCTGTTGGACAATGGAGGCTATAACCAATTACTTTTACGGGGACAATAGCACCCAGGAAATTTAAAGGGTAGGTATGAACAAAATTGGAACTGCACATGTACTGCTAAGTGATTCAATACACACATTACCAATCGAGGAGGAGAACCATGGTCGCGGCGGTCTCTCTGAGTCATGGTCGGCAACGGGAGTCAGTTCATTGTCCATGATAGTGGTACTTTTGCGCTTGGCGTCGGCTTCCGAGAAGCAGATCCGAGACCGTGGAAGACAATGCCGGGGAAAAGGCTCCATGTACGACGACGACGGTGGACCGGCTCCAGTGCAGCGTACGAGGTCGTCGATGAGGTAGATGCGCTGCGGTGGACGGGTGCGCCGATGTAAAGGGGAGGAGCACGAAGGCTGCGGTGCCATGGAGAAGTCTATTTTGCGGTGGGGATAGAAATTGGGGAGTATTTAGGTGTACTACTCTGGGTGCCGGGGTGTGGTTGGCTGGGTAGCGTGAACCTGAAGTTACGAAAACAGCCCCCTACCAAGCGTCATCCGTAGTCCTGTTCCGAAGGCTATGATGGTAACTTCCCACTGCTCAAATCAGGGTCGCGGGAGATTTTCCCCCGACCTCAAAATTTTGTGACACTGGACTCCCCGTGTGGCATGTTGAGTGATTCGGCTAAGCAACTAGCGAGTTGTAGTAGTAAACTCTGCATATTAGGTTTGACCGAAGTCAAACTTCCTAAAGTTTGACCAAGTTTATAGAAAAATATAAACATTTACCATAACAAATATGTATGATGTGAAAGTACATTCAATAATGAATCTAATGGTATTTATTTGTTATTGTATATGTTAATATTTTTTGTTATAAGCTTTCTGAGAGTTTACAAAACTTGACTTTGACCAATGCTAATATGCGGACTTAAATAAAAATGGAGGGAGTACACATTTGTTTTCTTAGTTTGTAGTAACTAATCATTTGTTGAAATTGTGAAATAAATATATTAGGCTATTGACTTCGAATGTAATGGTCTATACAATTCAATAGTTACAATCATTGTCGAATCGCAAGATGTATACAAGGTCTATAGTACTTCACAACATGCTCAAACTCACATAATCCCATTCAAATGAGAATTTAAATGCATTTCATAGTTATTACTTTGTAGGATGCAACAAGAACAACCATAACTCTACATCAGCCATTATAGAAGCAACATTTTGACATATCCCAATGTGTGAATGAAACATGCAGAGAGAGCTTTTGAAGATGGAGCAGATAGGGCAGGAAAGATTGTATGTATGTGGACGAGAGAGTAGGAGAAAAACCTAACGAGAGAGAGAGAGAGATAGAGAGAGAAAGAGAGAGGAAGAAGTTAGGTCTGTGAGAAAGATGCATACATGTAATATACATGAGATGCGTGTGCATCTGGATTCTGTATACGTTGAAGGAGGAGAGACAACATGTTTTATGAGAGAGCAGAAAAACATGGACGAGAGGGGAAGGATCTCGTGGGTTGAGGGATTGACAATTTTGTGTGGGGGAGAGAGGGATTGGTAATTTTGTGCAAGAGAGAGAGAGAGAGAGGGTGGGGGGAGGAGTCAGTCAGCCGTCGTCACATCCCCCTGCTTCCAAATGACCCCGCATTCTCTAGCGCAGTGTGGTCGCCGTCTTCGATATGCTCGTTGCCCTCTTTGAACATTGAGGTGTTGTGCATGTTGGGGTGCAAAGAAGCACAAGCGAGAGTGGTCGCCGTATAACCTTGGATGGAGATGAATTGTGTGCTCGGGGGAGTGTGTGTGTGTGTGTTGTGTTGCGTCTCTGTGTGTGTGTGTCAGATATTGAGAGAAAACAAACCTAAGGAGAGAAATGGGTATTCATGAAGAGATTGTGCGGGCCTTGAGGTGGGTAGGGGCCGGGTGAGGGTGTCAAAATGTGCGCGTTGATGCATGTGTTGCATGCGATCGTGCAAGGGACGGACGAATCGAGAGAGATGGTTATTGTGTTACGGATGCTCCTCTCTCTGTCTCTCTCTCCCTCTCTCTCTCTCTCTCACATACACACACACAAGTAAACTAGAAGACCGTTCTCTCATGTATACACAACGTATCGGCGTCTGTCTATGTCTCACTCATGCACGATCATTTGCACATTCACACCTCTCTATGTCTGTATCACACGCACACCGTCTCCACATTGCCCTTCCGCCACAACACACATATGGACACATACACACATTCTCTCAGTCACACACACAAAATCAGTATTAAAAAAACTAGGGCGCACCTAAAACGTCCAAATCCAAATAAACACGAACTGGAGCTAAATTCAAATATGTGGAAATATTGCAGCGTCAAGAACTTTCACAGGAAAAAAAGTTGAGTAATATTCGAGGATTATTTTCACACACACAAAAAGGTTCGGTGGATGTCCTTCGAGCGCGACACGGTGAAGCACCGTTCGATTGATCGCGCGGACGCGGTTCACGCACTTGCACAGGATTTCGTATCATGGCCGTGGTACTAAGGCTGGTCACAATGGGCAAGAACATAAGCTAGTGACTAATAAAAGCGTTGCCTAAGTCTAATGTTTACGTGTACTAGTATGGTTTTCTTTTAAGTTTGACCAACCTTATATATAAAACTAAAGTAAGCTCCCACACACGCACTCATCAATATGCCGCCGCCGCCGTTGCACATGCCGGCGCCCGCCTGCTCCGGCCAACAATTTCTCGCCCATCACCGCCGTGTCGCCGACATCCCTGTGCCTGCTCACGTCGTCTACATTCCCTCCTCGCGATGCCGCCGCGCTGCCAAGCACGCGAATAGCTGGTGGAGCCGCGTCTATGCATGCAGCATACGAAGAGGAGGACAAGCGCGTGCTCCAGCACGCCGGCGAGGAGGAACTAGTGTGACATTGTCGTCTCCGCCCGCGTGGAGGAGGCGCGCATGGTGGCCGTCACGGCGGAAGCCGGTCGCGCGCGCGTCGAGCCCGCAAACGGGGTGCGGACGCGGAATCTACCTTTGGGACCTTGAATTCCACGTGGATCCTACAATCTGAAGGAGCAATTTGGGTCAGTCGACTCATGTGAGCCGTTTGATGCAACATGGATGGCTAGAAGGGCTTCTTCCACCTCTTCTGCCATCTTCTACCTTTGCTCCGTCGACCTTCTTTCACAAATTGATTGATCCAAATTATACTACTAGTACGAACATATTAAGTACAGTAGGAACACGAAGATACGAGCAGTAGTACCAACTGCAAGAAGAACAGTAGTAAGACATAGTACTAGTACTACTATACGTACTAAAGAGTTCAAATAACGAGAAAGAACATAAACATAGTTCTGCTGGGGCCTCAGCACAACACACCGTTGAAAATAAACTAATAAGCAACTAGTCCGCTTGTCACTGCAGTAGAACCAGCATGAGCGACAGCACTGCCACCTACTTGGAGTCCGAGTCCACGTCCTCGACTTCGTCCTCGTCCTCTTCCTCTTCGCCGACGCTTCTTTGCTTGAACCGGACACTAGGCTCTGCTTCTTCATCCAACCCTTGTAGATATTTAAACAAAGGTAGGCATCCATTGCTGCGTACAGGATGTGATCTTCATCTAATGTCTTCGACTCCCATGCATGATGAAACTCGTGATGAGGTTTGTTCACTTTAGCATTCGAAGGATCAATCATGGCTGCTGCCAGGGTCAGCATTGAAGGTTGAGAGGAGGACACCAGGCTTGCCTTCTGGAGATCGAAGGGCTAGCCTACAACGAGACCTATCCGACACAGGACGTCACTATCGTTCTTAAAGCCTACAGTAACGAATTTCACTCTTTAGCCCTTGAGGAAGTTCTTAAAATCCTGGCATTCAACGTCGGCATGGCATATGTGGCAGACCAAGCAAACGTTATGTACGCAAACCTGGATCACGGCGGGCTTCTTCCTCTCTTCGTCCTTTAGATCCTTCTCTCGTCCCAGGACTGTGGTGTAGTCAACATCTAGCCCAGCGAGCAAGCCATGCTTTCACCGTCTCGGATCCACGTGTGTAGATGACGATGAACTGATCGCCAATGATGACTCTAACCTGGTACTCAGTGGCGACCATGGAGATTTGGGAGGCCATGGATTTTGGAGGAGGGTTAGGAGAAGTTGAACTGTTGTACCCCGCAAAAAAATATGGGAGCGAATTAATGTGAAAGGATGGGACGACTGGGAGCGAACTGTTGTAAGGTAGAAGACGGGGACGAGTAGGGCGTGCGAATGGCGTGGGGCTGCTGGCTTGCCCGGTGGATAAACGGCTGCAAGCCCCCAAAGAGTTCTTGAGAACTATGCGGGACCCACTAGATGTCATGCCTACTAGACCCATATCATAGGCCTGACGGTATAGCTTCTGCATGTTCACACGCCATGCCGGTGCATGGATGTAACTTCACTTAATTCCGTCAAATGTCGCGCCTCCCATGACCTTCACCTCCCTCATGCGGTCGCGCCCTTTGAGACTGCGACCGGCTATAAATGAGCAATTCTTTTTGCCTTTTTTAGACACGCAATTTTTTTGCCTACTTCGCATGCATGATACTCCCTCTGGTGCTTTTTACTCCCGTCAACCGGTTGCAAAGTGTTTGACCAAATTTATACTTTTTTGAATACCACCTTATATTAATTAACCAGCCACACCAGTACACTCATTCGATACAATATTCACCAGACAGGATGGTACGTTATTTACAAGAATACCATCTAATCTATTGTCAAAGCTATACTTAGCGATTAAGTGTGTCACCTTATTGGCCGAACGGCTAATCTTTGACAATTGAAGATTGTTGATCAACTTTGAGATGCTCAATGCTTTCATCTTCAAGTCACGCATAGGAGACCTGTCAACGCTTTGACAGGCATCAATGAAATCCCACGACCAAATTTATACTAAAAATATCAATATCTACAATACTCTCAAAACACTTAGGCACAGTGCATTAACTTCTACCTCGTTTCTTGTTTCTTGACATATCAACCAATAGGAGATGTTAGTGTGCATGCTTTTAATGACTTGAGACTACCAAACACGACATGCAGTGGTTAGTTCATTGCATGCAATGCTATTAATTAGCAAATAAACATTAAGGTCTCTCGTTTTCCCCTCCTCCTTGGTCACAGTGCACAATCTAAGATGACTTGCTCACCTAGACGGAGGGAGTACTGATTATAATGAGTGTATAAGAACTACGTTTTATAATGAGTGTAAAAATATTGATTTGACATTGTGAATGTTGACACATTGTGGAATAGTTTTTGAAGTCTGCAAAAGTACTGAACTAGTGATGTCATTCTCCACAAAAAAATGTGTTTACCAATGCATGCATGAACTCTAGATACTCTAACCCCCTCTCTTCTTTAATTCTTTGCCACATCAGCATGTTTGCTATTCCCGTGTGCATGATACCAACTAAGATACCACCATTATGGCCAGCCTTAATCATTGCATGCAATAATTTAGTGCACCTTGAAATATTAACATGTGTGGGGCGTGTTTGTTTTTAATGACTTGAGACTATACCTAGCCCGGCATGCAAGATGACTTATTATGCACCGTTCCCCATACCTGCCGGAAGCCCGTTCGTCTCCAAATTTTTTCCTCTCCATGCGTGGAAACAATATGCCTGCCAAACTCTCCTTCTCCTTTCGGCGGTCCCACCACTCCACCCAGTGTGAAAAAATCTGCATGCATGACTCTCCTCCCCCCACGCTCGTCCAATCCGTTGTGACCAGCAATATTTCCACCCCTTCGCTCCCCCGTAATTTACTCCAACAAATATGCCCACGTAGCTATTACTTAACTGCAGGTGCATTCGGTCACTAACATATGGGCCCAATAGGGGTCTGGCTCACATGTCAGTGAAACAAATGGACCAGTAGTTAAGTCAGTGCAGCTCAGTCCATATCTTACGTAGGTGTGCCATTGCTCGCTATAAATACTGCGCCTCCCACGACATCGCTATCTCCTCCCCCTCACGTTCACGTTCATCGCTATCTCCTCCCCCTCCCTCTCAAGTCGACCACCATGGCATTTCCCCTCCCAAGCCCTAGGAGCCCCTCGTTGCACCACGCGGAAAGTCACGCGTCACCGTTCCGTTCCTAGCCACCACTAGTCGAGGAGGACGTGTCGGTGTTCCGCTCCTGGACGCTACGCGACGTGTCGCCGTTCCATTCCTCGCCGCCACTAGTCGAGGAGGACGCGTCGGCGTTCCGCTCCTCGCCACGACGCATCGAGGTGGACGCGTCGGTGTTCCCAATCTCGCCAGCACGCGCGCCGGAGGACGCGTCGGCTCCCCGCTACAAGGAGAACATCGCGCCGCCCGCCGAGCCCCTCCCCCCAGCCTTGAGGAGCTTTGGAAAGAAATGGATGTCGCCTTGTGGGAGGCTTTGCCTCTAGCAGAGCGCGACAAAATAGAGGCGGAGAAGAAGTCCGAGGAAGAGAAGCGCACCGCGGAACAAGCCGCCTGGGAGGCCTATGTCGTGTCCGAGAGAGTCAGGCAATTGGCTCTTTGGCAGAAGGCTCGTGCGAGGGCCATGAGGGTGGTGGAGGACGCCCGTGCCGACGCCCTGAGTGCAGTCGGGCCCAAGCGCCTCATCTACGCTTGGCGGCACGTGGACCGGGTGCACGCTTCCAGCGAGGAGGAGTACCTGTTGGCGCCGGATCACCACGCCGGTGAGATTGCGCTCGCCCGCTGGCAAGCCGCCAATCAGCACCTCGTGAGTAGCGAGGCTAAGGAAGAGGCGTTGTGTCAGCGCGCTGGGAAACGGCCGCGCACCAGGGCACTCGTGGCGCGCCGCAAGCGCTCCTACGAGCACCGTGGCTTTTAGGAGGAGTATAATTTTTGTTTCGTAAGGCGATCTCATTAGTTTAGGGACGCAAATGATAAATCCCGAACGTTCAGGAATTTTTAGCGTCCTTAATTAAGTATGTAAAAGGGAAAGTTTGGAAACCTTGTGTATTCATACGCATGTTGCAAGTATGTGCATTAGCACAAACTTTACTATATACTATCGCACAACACGTCTCTCTCGATATATGCTTGCAGACTGTGGTACTCCCTCCGTCCAGGTCAATAAGTCATCTTCGGTTGTGCATCGTGACCAAGAAGGAGGGAAGACTTATACACCTAGATGGAGGGAGTACTACTATTACATATGTACGTGCAAATGCATGTTTTAACATTACGATGCGGTTTTTGTAAAAGTAGAAAAACAACACTAGTCAAGCTTGTGAAACGATTCAATGCAAAAAAATTCAAAAATGCTCGTTTGATTGTTTACTTGTAGCTTCCTTCTCTGTGGTTATTTCTCTTTTGTACTTTGTATGGAGTATCTCACTGGTTGTAAAGGCATGCAAATTCCCAAACCACTTCCTACACCCTGTATCTCACTAGTTGCCAGCGTTGACGTTGTCGCCCATGTTGTCGAGGATGAGGTTGCCGAGGTCGGGGAAGAAGACGTCGTTCGCAACTAATCATGTCGACTAGCATAGTAGTAGGATACAGAGTAGAAACATGAATTCTACCACGATTTCGAACAGGAAGTACAGAAACTCATACGGTGCAACGGGAGCAGCACCATTGGCGTTGAGGTTGTCGCCCATGTCCAAACACCACGTAGACACGGTCTTTGAGCACGGTTCGTAGTCGTTCCATGCTCGGGCATTGAAGTTTGTAACTATTTTAGATTAGAATATACTACTCCTCCGGTGCTAGTAGTAGAGCAGAGTCCTACTCTACTAGTCTACTCAAGCAAGTTAGGGCATAGCATTGTAGGGAGTACCAGTACTGTGATCACTCAAGCAAGTTGTCTAGCATCGACATGACCCTACGCTTCTGGTATGTGTCTCATAAGTCAAGCGGCGTGCTGTAGTCATCATCACCTGTCCACTTCCCGCAGCACATATTCGCTTCTCCATCTTTGTCCGCACATAATCTCATCCAATCTTCCATCCCCGCTAAGGCACCTTCCCCCCCCCTCATCCGAAACCCAAGCACTAAGAATGGTAGAACCGAGCAGCGTCCGCTGAAAGAGTGGCTGGAATTCGCTGCCCACAGAGGTAATCAAGCTCATTGTTTTGCGTGTGGAGAATCTAAGTACCATGCCGCTCGCCGTGTGCTCGTCGGGGCTGTACCGTTTACTCAAAGCCCTTAGGCCGGAGCTTTTTAGGCCAGCTCCTTGCTTGCTGATGCCGCCTGATCTTTAGAAACGGCGTGTCACGCAGAATAACGATCATAGGGTGGCGAGCACCAACCCCCTTGACTGCGATCCGATCCCCGTCAGCCTCAACTACACTAACAGTATGTACTCGGTCGGCATGAACATTTCTTGGATGGTGCTCGTCGACGGTCGCGGCAGCAGGATGCTCGTGGTGGTCTACACCCGGCGATTGACCCCCCCCCTTCCTTCGATTAACACTGCACTGCTTTGGCACCGCGGCCCAGAATACTCGGAATCTTACAGTAGCCAACATGATACCAAGTTTGATTTGCTCAAGGTTGTAATATGCCAAGTGCTCACAAGATCTGCGAATTATAAAGACTTCAAGCTAATTGCGTTCTTCAACTACGGTCTCGCCTATCTGACAGGTCACTGTGGTAAGTGGATAAATCTGCACATCCATCGCAGGATCATACATCCTCCATGGTTCTCTGATGCCATTGAACACAAGGGCTTCATTTACGTTGTCGACTCCTTCTATGGCTGGACGTATTGCTGGCCTACTCCAGTTGTCGCTACAAACGGATGTTACAGCAGTATGTTACTTTCCTATGATATCATGATGGCTTGCTTATATTACTGTCAACATTTGCTGAAAAAATATTCATGCTCATAACATGTTGTTCTTAAGATTGACTAAACCTAGAGCCCTTTTTTATTTGACTCCAACTTGATATGATGTTGTAGGCCGCCAGGTGTCCCTACCCTTCCTAATCCCAGAACCTTTCAAAGAAAAGCGGCATGGCAGTTGCAGGTGATTCCTGGCTCGATCAGACGACAACGAAAGATTGATGATCGTTCACACATACCGGACGTGTTGTTTCGCGGAATACAATCACAGTCACTGCAAGGTCTATGAGCAGGATCCCAGCTTCTCTGGGCCTTCAGGAATTTTTGACTGGAGGCTGGTAAGTAGCCTTGGTACACGCTCTCTGTTTGTAGGACTAAATTATCTGACTAACCAGGAGATAACCGACGGCAAGGATCATGATGGCAGCGCGGTTTCGTTCATCAGGAAAAACTGTGTGTACACAGTGTACCATGCATCTCTGCATGCACCATACCTTGATATGTGCCACCACGCTTTGCAGCCCAAAGTAGGAGAGAGGGTCGCAAGTATCAGACTTCGACCTGCTGGCTAGAGTTTCCCTCATCAGGCACCCATCTAGTTCAAGCCGTCAGCCAATCTCCACAGCTTAATAAATAGTAACGTCTAACTGAGCCAGTTAGTTAGATGCGTACACTTGGTGTAGTAGGATCTTTATTTAGTTTGATGCATACACTTGTTCTTTTTTGGTAGCCCTTTTGTAATGATGGCTGATGTTTGGTTTGGAAGAGAGAGCTGCGTCTTCACTCTTTTGGCCTGCTTACTGCTTCTGTTGCACCCCCAGCCCTGGTTGCTGCGGCTGCTGTTTTCAATGTACAATCAGTAGTATATTTCGTCTGTTGGTTGAATAAATGTGTTGTTAGAACGACAAACACAATGTTTTGGAAGTCGTTGCATGGTTCGATCCTTTAGTGCCCCGTACCGTACGTAGCGCATACCATTTATCATACGGAACACTTTTTTTTTGAAACTCGGAACACATTTTCCACTTGTTGATAACATGCAACCCACTGATGAAGGCCCAATAGAGAAGCCCATAACTAACTGGAAGGGAGGCTCTCACATGAGTCCGGCCCAGGTACATGCTCATGGTCCCCTAAACATAAATAAGTAAATAAAGAAAGCTAAATGCTCATGCACCAGTTCCTTGGGAAAATAGGTAGCCCAGTATTTCTTTTTGAAGAATACCCAAGCTAGGACTATTTGTTTTCTCCGAATTACTGGGCTACAAATCTTTCAAGACGGGGATGGATGCATTCCGGCCTGGCTTAAGAGTATGGTCAATGTCTGTTAAAAGTAATATCAAAAGGGGTTGAAAATTCCAAAAAAATTATAGCAAATGGGATATAAGTTTCTTTTTTTGTTTTTGTTCTTCACTGATATCTTATACGTATTTCATTGAATTTAACATGACATAGTACTAATTTATTTTTAAATTTGTTTCGGTATGGCTATTAATTTTTGGATTAAGAATATTTCGTTCCCCAACTAAAATTTGCGACTTTTCAAAATTTCCCACATATTTAGTTATTCTATTGACCCTGGTACTGACCAGAAAATGGCCAGCAATTCTAAAAATGGAAAATGGGCTGCAATAAATTCCATATGAATTAGAAAATGAGTAAAAGTTATAAAAATAATAGCAAATGGGATGTACACACCACAGATTTCGAGGCTGACTTGTTTACGCAAGGCTTTGTTAGTGAACACACGATTCTAGCAGCAGTTAGTGTTGGATGTCCATCCAACGGCCAACGTGCTTCTTCAATCTCTGATCTTCCTACTCCAGCCGCCTAAACTAGCACCGATGGGACTGCCTACTCCATCCTCTTGTGGCCCGCTGTGATGCCGCGCAGGCTTCCCCGGCCCACCCTACTCCCTCCGCTGGCCTGGCCGCACGCAATCAACTGCCTCCTTATTACGCGAAAAAAATGATTACTCCCACTGACATCTGGGCGCACCGGTTGGGAGGCTGACCTGTGGGCCTAGTAAGTTGATGTGTACGCAGGGCTTGTCAACTTAGTCAACAAACGATTCTAGCAGCAGCAACCGTTGGATTTGAATCGAACGGTCCTGCTGCTTCTTCAATCGCTGCTCTTCTTGCACTAGCCGCCCAAACCAGCGCCGGGGAGACCGCCTGCTCCTGCATCCAATGGCTGGCTGTGCTGCCGATAAGGCCTCATCGCCCCCTACTACTCCCACCGCTAGCCAGGCCCCGCGGCGACGGCAGCCTCACACCGCATCCGAACCAGTGAAACCTCGTACTCCTCTCCGCGTGGGCATCCACTTCCGCGTCTTCCCCAGCTCCGCGTCGTACCCTTCCTAGGACTCGCCTTGGTGCTCTCAGCGCGGCGTGGTCAACATGGTCAACGACATTCCATCGGAAGAGTACTGTACGTGGAGAGGCTGACAGCTGGGTCCACGACCACATCCTAGTTTTTTTGTGATTTGCCAACTAAGTTGCTTTGTCAGGCCTGTTGGGCTACAAATCTTTCAAGACGAGGAGAGCTTTCATTTGGCTGGCCGAGAAAATGGCCCATCAATAATGAGAAATGGGATGTACATTTTTAAAACACATCAAACCGGCAATTATTTTCAAATATATTTTTTTCATTTCCAGATTTGAAATTATATTAATTTTTATGCGTGGAGAATTTGTTGGATTTTATATTGATATACATTTATTTTTAAAATCAGTTTGAATGTGAGTCGAAATTTTGGGATTAAAAACAGTTCGGACCACACCGAAATATGCAAAATTTCGTATAATTTTTTAACCGTGGCCACAATATGGGCTATAATGCTAACAAAAAGAATATGGGCTCCAAAAGAAACCTTAATAATTAGCAAATGGGATGTAAATTATTAGAAATAATGGCAGATCGGTTGTATGTTGTTTTCCACAGCTTTGAGGCTTTCCTAAAAGAAAGGTTGACGCACAAGCAGTGACTGTTGGATGGCCATCCAACGGCCGTCGTGCTTCTTCAATCTCTGCTCTTCCTGCTCCAGCCGCTCAAACAGGCGCCAGCGGGACTGCCTGCTCCCTCCTCCCCGCGGACGGCTATGCTGCCGCGCAGGCCTCACCGCACCATCGTACTCCCATCGCTGGCCTAGCCATCCCTCTACTCACCCACACCTGTTGTTATTCTCCGGCGACGGCAGACGAACCGGAAAACCCTCGTACAGTCGTACTCCCCTCCGCATGGGAAACAACTACCGAGTCTTCCCTGCCTTTGTGTCGTTCCCTTCCTAGGCCTCACCATCGTCCACTGCCTTGGTGCTCTCGGCGCGGCCTGGCCAACGTGGTCAACGACCAACATGCATCTGAAGTGGACTTTCCGTGGAGAGGCCGACAGCTGGGTCCACGGCCGCATGCAAGGAAATGCCTCCTTATTATGCGCAAAATAATGATTCCTCCATCTGACATCGGGGACCCACCGAAAGGGCCTCTGTATTTCGCGAAAAAAACGTTACCACCGCTGACAGCTCGGACCCACCATCTATATCTTCACACACAAGGAAGTGCCTCCTTATTACGCACAAAAAATGAATACTCCCCCTGTTAGCTGGGACCCAGTATAGTGGCACGCTGACTTGTGGGCCTACTAAGTTGACGGGGACGGAGGGTTTTGTCAACTTAGTCAATATGCATGATTCTAGCTCCAGTGACCGTACGATGTCCATCTAACGGCCGTAGTGCTTCTTCAACCTCTGGTCTTCTTGCTCCAGCCGCCCAAACCAGCGCCAGTCGGGCCTCGTGCTCCTGCCTCCCATGGCCGGCTGTGATGCGGCGGAGGCCTCACCGCCCCCTACTACTCCCACCGCTGGCCAGGCCATCCCTCTACTCACCCACACCCCCTGTTATTCTGCGGCGATGACAGCCTCACACCGCAGCGAACCAGTGAACCCTCGTACTCCTCTACGCGTGGGCATCCACTGCCGCGCCTTCCCCGGCTCCATGTTGTCCCCTTCCTAGGCCTCGCTGTCGTCCACCGCCCTGGTGCTCTCGGTGCGGCTTGGTCAACGTGGTCATGGAACGGCTTCCATCGAACATGGACTGTACGTGGAGAGGCTGATAGTTCGGTCCACGTCCGCAGCAAGGAAGTGCCTCCTTATTACGTGCCAAATAATTATTCCTCCACCTGACAGCGGGACCCACCGGACGGGCCACCGTATTTCGCCCCCCTGACTGTTGGGACCCACCAGCTACATCTTCGCACGCAAGGAAGTGCCTGACAGTTGGGACCCACCTGGTCGAAGCGTACGTAGCGTTGTCATTCTGGTCATGAACGTGTACGTAGATATATACTGGTCGATGTAGAGGCGCGCACGTGTCATAGTAGAGGCGGTCAGGGTACAAGAAAGAAAATACGGACACGTATGTTTTCGTACGGGCGGGTTCTCGAACGCCTACTCGCGCATACGTACGGCCAGGGCTCGTGTACATGGCAAGGTTGGAACGGAGAAACAGCGTCATCGTCGTGTTCATGGGGAGGCAACGGAATGCGTCGTGTTCATGGGGAGGCAACGGATTGCGTCGTGTTCATGGGGAGGCAACGGAACGCGTGGGAGCCAACCGGCTAGGTCGGAAACGGAATGTGTGGTCGTGTTCATCTAGAGGGCTTGGACGGAACAGGCGATGGAAACGAGGCCTACCATATCGCAAATGGAGGAAACGACCTTGTGTTCGACCGGCCACGTTCGAAACGAGATCCTGTTCAACGGGAGGGGTCTAGCGTACAGCAAAACGGAGGAAACGGACCTCCTACGGTCGAAATAGGGGTCCTGTTGATCGGGAGGGATGTGGCGTACCGCAAAACGGACGAAACAGACTTGTGTTGGAGCGCTACGGTCGAAACAGGGGTCCTGTTCATCGGGAGGGGTGTGGCGTACCGCAAAACGGGACTCCACAGGATACTGTTCATCTGCACCATCGACCCCCTCCAGCCTCCACGAGCTACTGTTCATCCACCGTCGACCTCCTCCAGCCTCCACCTGCGACTGTTCATCCATGGGCTCCTATTCATCAAGCCTCCACCGTGCGCTACTCCACCGGCAACTGTTCAACCAGCCCTCTCCACGGGCTCCTGTTCAACCACCCCTCCACGGGCTACTGTTCATCCTGCCCTCCACCGTCTACTGTTCATCCTGCCCTCCACAGGGTGGTCCTATTCATCCAGCCCTCCACGGGGTCCTGTTCATCCAGCCCCAACCGGCTCGATCGATCGGGGTCCTGTTTATCCACCCCCACCAGGAACTGTTCATCCAACCCACCCACCCCCCCGCAACGCTCACTGTTCATCCAGAGGCAGCATCGATCGTCCTTAGTTAGCAGCAGTAGCGAAGGAATCGCTCGATCAGGTTCAGTTAACAGCCATCGATCGATTGCTCGGGTTCAGTAACGCATAGCCTGCAGTGCAATCGCTCGGGTTCAGTTAGAGCCCAACGCCTCGCTCGGGTTCAGTTAGAGCCAACACCTCGCACACACGTGCGTACGTGTACGAGAGAAACGGGCATCGCTCGGCCCCCGACCTCCCACCGTAACCGGGAACTCCCCGAAATTTTCCTTGCCCTCGCTTCTACCACGGTTTTTTCCGTCATGGACGGCCCAAAGAATGTCATGCAGCTACGTCTCCGGCCTGCCCAGGACAAAAAGCCCATTTTCTGTCATGATTTTTTGTCATAGAAGTAGGAGCCCACCACATCTATGATGATACCGGGGTTTGTCACAATTATCGTCATAGAAGTGTCATATGTATGACAGAAAAAAATTTGTTTTGTCCAAAATGTCACGGATGTGTTTTTTTTTGTAGTGCCTCCTGACCTAAATCTTGCTGGAGGGGATGGCTGTCGTCTTCGGCACTGTCCGGAGTGCTATTATATCATGTGCCGGTGTCACCGCTTTTGCTTTGGCAGGACTTAGAGCGGCGCCGCTGACGTCGGCGCTTGGGTTGCTTCTTGGAGGGGTCATCCTCCGCTGTCCCGTCGCCATTGCCTTCTTTGGGTGTGTCCACCATATATATGTCATATGATGAGGTGGCTGTCCAGTGCCCTGTGGGCAGTGGTTCCTCTTCGTCTCCCGCATCGTCGTCCATACCGTCGATGTCCTTGGAGTCAAAGTCGAGCATGTCGGTTAAGTCGTCGACAGTGGCTACTAAGTGGGTGGTGGGTGGGCAGCGAACTTCTTCGTCATCCGCATCCCAATCCTGCCAGACGTAGTTCGGCCAGGACTCTCCTGACAAGGAGAGAGACCTTAATGAGTTTAGTATGTCGCCGAAGGGTGAGTGCTAAAAAATATGTCGCCGATGAGAGTGCGGCCTCCGTGGCAGGGTCTATCCACCTGTCCATGGATGGCGCAACTGGCTCCGAATTGATGGTCGGAGTGGTTAACGGCACGATCTCCTGGACACTGTCTGATGGCAGAGCTAAATCATGCTCATCGTGACTGTCTGGCGCACTAAGCAGGGCTCGAATTCGTCGAAGATCAAGTCTCCGCGGATATCGGCCGTGTAGTTTAAGCTTCCAAACCTGACCAGATGGCCAGGGCGTAAGTCTCGATCTGCTCCAGATGGCCAAGCGAGTTAGCCGGCAGTGCGAAGCCGCCGAATACAAAGATCTGTCCGGGGAGAAAAATCTCACCCTGGACTGCATCTCTATCGATGATCGAAGGATCCATCAAGCCTAACGGCGACGACACAGAGGAACTCTCAATGAAAGCACCAATGTCGGTGTCAAAACCGGTGGATCTTGGGTAGGGGGTCCCGAACTGTGCGTCTAAGGCGGATGGTAACAAGAGGCAGGGGACATGATGTTTTACCCACGTTCGGGCCCTCTTGATGGAGGTAAAACCCTACGTCCTGCTTGATTATACTTGATAATACGGGTGTTATTGTAACATCCCAAATTTTCAATTCGGAATGTTATACATAGGTCATTCATGCATATAATATTTTATGGCACTTTCGTTCCGCAATCCTCGAAATCCTAAGCAACTCAAGGACCCTCGGAGAGAGTTGGGGATTTCCCGGTTTTCATATTTGATTTTTATCAAATAATGAATCGAGGATTTCGATTTTAATTATTTTTCTCTCTGAAAAATATTTCATATTAAAATATAAGAGGGGAGATAATATGACTTCTCCAAAATAATTGAAATATTGGAGGAAACATATTAAAATCATTTGTTTGATTTTATTTGATTTTATTTGATTTTATTTGGATTTTATTTGCATTAGAAAAATTACACGTTTTCAAAATTGCATTTTAGGGCCAAGAAAATGTTCATCTCATTCTAAATATTTTATTTAGACGGTGAAAATTTCTTTTGGAATTTTTAGATTTTTATTTTATTTTCTTGGATTTTATTTGTGTCGGCGAAATTGTCTTAAAAAAATCTCCAGCCGACTGGGCAGAAGCCAGCCGGGCCGCCGGCCCAATCGCGGCCGCCGCCTTCCTCGCGCGCATGCGCCACCACCGCCGACTCCTGCTCCGCCGCGCCTTGCCCCTCTCCAAGCAAGCCCCGCCACCCGCGCCGCCGCCGAGCCCCACCGCCCCGCAAGCCGCCGCCTCGCTGCCCAACCCCGCCTCGTCGGAGCCCCTCGTCGGAGGTACCGTGCCGGATCCAAGCCGCCAGTTAAAACCTTTTGGTTTTTTTAGAAACCCTAGTTTGTTTTATTTAGATCGGTTCGTCAGTTTTTCTCGGTTCTTCTAAATAGCGGACGTTCGTCCGTACGTTCGTTTTAAAGAACGATTTTCACCCGTTAGTTACAGTTAACGAACGCTCATTCGTTAGTCTGTTCGTCAGTTTTCTTTTTATCGGATTTATCTGCGATTATTTTCGATCGCGATTTCTGATCCGATCTTAGTTTCTGTTTATCTTTTTGCTTGTTAGTTGGAATGAGGCGATTCAAGCGCCTAGATCTTCGTCTCGAGACCCTCTTTCTGTTTAATCAACTTAAACAAGATTTTGGTACTTTAAAATTTGACTTTAGTTCAGATTAGTAAACGGATCTTGTTTCTTTCGCCATTTGAGTTTCGTTGCTCTGTTTGATTTGATTCCTTTTGCTAACCGGAGTTCTTAAGTTGAACTTTCTGGTCAAACTCTCTTATTTGAGTTTTTCTTGTGCATCTTTGCTTGTTGCTTATGTATGTTATTGTTTGTTTGCGATAGAATTCCCGGAGTGTGAAGCGTGTTACTACGAGTCCCTAGGATTCGCGGATCGTCAGCAAGGCAAGTAACACTTTGATCATATCCCTTTATCACCTAGTTTTTATGCATTAGTTCCAATCATCAAACATTGCATGATTAGGATGTCATTAACTTGTGGGTTGGGAAGTAGTTGATGAGGTAGAACCTATTACCCTGTTACTATCAAACCCTTGGGAGTTACTTCTACACGTTGCTTATATTACTATGCTATGCTATGCTCGTAGACGTGGTTTGGGTTTGAGTGAAATCCATGACAGATGTGAGATTGTTAATTAATGGTTCAACTTAAGGTGGTAACTTAAATTAACATCTGGGTGGATTGAGGCACCTGGGGAACCCAGTGTTGTCTGTTTTTTGGAAATCACGGGGTACCCGTGTGATCTTCCTATAGACCGCCACCCAGGCTCAAAGGGAACTAAGATGATTCATGCTAGAAACTTCCGTGTGGAGCCACAAGCTATTATGGGCTCTAGCATAGATGAGTAAGTTATGTGAAGCTCTTGAAGAGGTAGATCAGCAGGTAGTGGGTTTTGTAGGTTTGGTATGGTCTACCCGGAGTAGAGAGTTAATGTTTCTGTAAGACCGCGTCTCGGTCATCTGTTTCTCAAACATTGTGTAGTGCGAGAAATCGAACGGAGGCGATCGAGTCTTTTGGGGAAAAGTGCGCAAACCTCTGCAGAGTGTACAATCTAATCATGGTTAGTCGTGTCCCTGGTTATGGACAATTTTGAGTATCTAGTACTTGGGTTATCACATGTATCTCATCACTTTTAATTAATATTGTTGGGTTGTTAACTACTTTAATTTGGGATTGAGTTGGGGGTACCTTCTCAATATTGTTCAACCACCATGATAGTTAAATTAAAATCTATTCCTTTGTTGTAGGGAAAAAATGGCTTTTCGCAAAACAATAACCATAGAGCTTTCCACTAGCCATATATGCATGTAGTGATAGCATTATTCTGTTCATGCTCTACTGTGTTATATTGCCAGCATATTCCATGTGCTGACCCGTTTTCGGGCTGCAACGTATTATGTTGCAGACTTTTCAGAGGAGGAGTAAGGTTCGTTAGGTCGTTGCCGTGCAGCTCAGCTAGGCCATTGGAGTTGATGGACTCACTTTATCTTCCAAGCCTTCCGCTGTTATCGCATTAGGTGGCCTTAAGCCATATTTGTTGTAATAAATTCTCCTTGGAGACTTTTCGATGTAATAAGTGCATGATTGCTACTCTGTTATAAATTCTCGAGTACTGTGTGTGTCAACATTACCGATCCAGGGATGACACTGAAGCACAGAGACTTTACCGTTTGAGGTCGGGACGCTACAAGATGGTATCAAAGCACACGCTGAGTGTAGGACACGACCACTAAGATAAACCATATGTCACACTTCTCTACCCATTTCCGACTCCTCTCCATTTTCTACTCTTTAGGATGACGGAGATGAAGAACAAGTTTGCACAACCGGATGAAGACACACCTTTTGGACGCCACTTGAAGGAAGTCACTAGGTACTTGAACATTGGAATACCAAGCTTCACCGGGACATACAACGCCACCTTACCAGAAGAGGAGCGCTGGATGATTCAAGTACAAGTTCTAGGAAGGACGTTCTCGCCAACTTCCAAACCCATAGAATTTTCTTTCGAAGCACCCACCTGGAGTCTAGGCAAGAGCATGGTAGCCCACATTACCATGGGATGCATTGGAGAGGTCTACAACAGGGAACTCAAGGACACTATCTACCAAATATGTGGGCACCGGGATGAGCAATGGGAAGTAATCAGCACCAAGAAGGATAGATCCATTGCAGCTTTCATCCAGGAGTTAAACCAGCACATTCGATGTCAGGAGAACCAGATGTGCACGGACATGATGGACTTTAAGAAGGCGAATACTAGGGTCATCGAGTTGGAGGAAGAACTCAAGTTTACACGCGATGGATATGAGGAGGAAATCAAGACAATACTGGAGAAGAATGACGACCTAGTTAAGAAGATAGGAGTACTCATGGGAGGACTAGCACCGGGAGTAGAGGACGATGATTCCACTTGCCCGGACAACTACATCATCATCTATGACACCGATTCCAATCCTAGTGAGGATGACTTTGAAGACGAAGCTGGAGCAGACATCATGGAGTCTTCCACCGATCAAAATTTCTAGATGACCACCATATATTATTAGTATACCCCCATGTAATTAGTAGTAGTAGAGCACTTTTGCGATAGTTCTAGACCGCTTGTATGCCCTTGCTTGATTGATTGAGTGAAATGATTGTGTTTGTCTCATGTGCATATGGGTAGTGCTTTCTCATTAGACCTTTTTCTATTCTGATCTCTTCCATCTAAACCCATCAGATGCCTCCAAGACGTGACACTGGTTTTGCTTTCCCATCGGAGCTCACCCAGTTGATCCAGCAGAAGAATGCTTTGATGCAATTGCTAGTTCAGAACCAGGGCAACACTGGTAGAAAAAGGGCCTATAGTCCCGGTCTTTCCAGTAGGGTAGGTCCCAAAATATAGATTATGGTTTGAGGACCATTAGGTGGCCTTAAGCAATATTTATTGTAATAAGTTCTCCTTGGAGACTTTTTGATGTAATAAGTGTGTGATTGCTACTCTGTTATAAATCCTCGAGTACTGTGTGTGTCAGCATTACCGATCCAGGGACTTGACCGTTTGAGGTCGGGTCACTACAGTTACAAGAGTTGATCTACCATGAGATCGGAGAGGCTAAACCCTAGAAGCTAGCCAATGGTATGATTGTATGTTGTCCTACGGACTAAAACCCTCCAGTTTATATACACACCAGAAGGGGCTAGGGTTACACAAGGTCGGTTACAAAGGAGGAGATATACAAATTTGTATTGCCTTGCTTGCCTTCCTCGCCAAGTAGAGTCCCATCCGGACATGGGACGAAGTCTTCAATCTTGTATCTTCATAGTCCAACAATCCGGCCAAAGGATATAATCCGTCTGTCCAGAGACCCCCTAATCCAGGACTCCCTCACCCGGTTATGTTGAAGATCCTCCCCGGCAATGGCGCCAGAAATTCCTTTTGATTGCTCTCCGACTATTGCGCCAGAAAAGCTCTTGTCTGCTAGGACTACGTCGGTATTTCCCCAAAGAGGAATGGATGATGCAGCACATAGACGGTAGGTACTTACCTCAGTGAGGAAACCAAGATTATCGAACCAGTAGGAGAACCAAGTAACACAACATAAACAATACATACACACAGATAACAACACCTCTCAACCCGACGTGTTAAAGGGGTTGTCAATCCTTTTCGGGTAACGATGCCAGAGATTGTAATAGATTGAAATAATAGATCGCAAATAAAATAAAGTGCAGCAAAGTATTTTTTGTTTAATAGATCTGAATAAAAATGCAAAGGAAAAGTAGATCGCAAGCAAATATATGAGAAAGAAAACCCGGGGGGTGTAGGTTTAACTAGTGGCTTCACTCGAGAAAGATAGCAAACGGTGGGTAAACAAATTACTATTGGGCAATTGATAGAACCTCAAATAATTATGACGCTATCCAGGCAATCAACATTACATAGGCATCACGTCCAAGATTAGTAGACCGACTCCTGCTTGCATCTACTACTATTACTCCACACATCGACCGCTATCCAGCATGCATCTAGTGTATTAAGTTCATGGAAAACAAAGTAATGCAATAGGAACGATGACATGATGTAGACAAGATCCGTTTATCTATTTCGTAGATATAGATCCCATCTTTTTATCCTTAGTAGCAATAATACATACGTGTCGGTTCCCTTTCTGTCACTGGGATCAAGCACCGTAAGATTGAACTCACTACTGGGCACCTCTTCCCGTTGCAAGATAAATAGATCAAGTTGGCCAAACAAAACCCAAATATCGGAGAAGAAATACGAGGCTATAAGAGATCATGCATATAAGAGATCAAAGAAACTCGAATAACCTTCATGGATATAAAAAGATATGACTGATCATGTCAGGGATATACCCCGCGGTATGACCCGACCGAAGTTATAACCCGGCTGGGACCTGGTAAACCGGCAGGTGTTAAGTCAGATGATAACCCGACAGGTGTTAAGTCAGATGATAACCCGGCAGGTGTTAAGTCAGATGATAACCCGAAAGACCATCATAAACCGGCAGACAGTCATAACCTAGCAGACCATCATAAATCGGCAGACAGTCATAACCCGGTAGACCATCATAAACCGGCAGACCATCATAAACCGGCAGACAGTCATAACTCGACAGACAATGATAACTAGTTGATAGTCAGAAACCGGCAGACAGTGATAATTGGTTGATAGTCATAACCCGGCGGCATAGAGTCGCCTGGGGTTATGAAGCCCGAGACGTTATGAAGCCCAAGACGTCAAGCCCATGAAGAGAAGTCAAAATAGTTTAAGTCTTAATCCTAGTTGGACTCTACATGTAACCCGCCCCTTCAACATATATAAGGAGGGGCAGGGCATCCCAAGAGAAAAAAATCTTAAGGGTTAGGCATAACTGGGAGAGCCGGTTTACAGCGACTCCCTCGTGATGATAATGAGACCTAGCCACAAATAGCATGTAGGGTTGTTACCGGATGATGTTTCCCGGGGCCCGAAGCTGTCTAAATCCTTGTCTTGTGTTGCGTCTCTCGATTCCGCTCAACCCCTCTCAAGCTACCACATAGATGTGTTGGCCTCACGACTAAGTCCTCACACTAGGACATATGTCGTGACAATTCCACGACAGTTGGTGCCCACCGTGGGGCCTGCGCACGGTGGTGTTGAGTTCTTGAAGGGAGCTCTTCAAGGATCAAGAAGCTCGCGATTTGTTGAATAAAGAGGAACCGGTTTGGAAGGATCTATATCGTCTCCATAGCAAGCGGCCGGAACAACGTACGAGATTTGAGATGAAAGAAATTTAGGGTTATGTTTTTTACAAGCCGCCAAAAATATCATGGCGATCTACCGAGACCGAGACAAAGTATTGTTTGAGCTGTCGTGGCCTCAGATGGAGTATGGTGGTTAGTCCATGATGAAAATACGAGAGCTTTCGGATCATGAGTCGCCCACTCAGTTGCAATATCCGGATGAAGGAAAAATCATCAGAGAACAAAATCAATTCTGAGACGCTCAAGTCCAGACACGACCCGGCGTTGCGGAGAGTCACGAAGAGATTTAATCGCTGCTACTATTCATCTGAGGGAATCCCATGTATGTACATACCAAAGAAAAAGTACTAGATTAGTTGTACTACTTAAGCTAGTACCCTACCATGTGAAATTCATCATTAACTATTCTTTTTGGGAAGAGGGCCAGTACTACTTGAGTAGTTTTTACTAGATTAGATATGTTTTGCCCTTAATTACTACATCCATCCGAGTTGGAAGAGATCGAGTACTACTGGTGGAGAGCAAGTTTCAAAGAAAAGAAAAATATGTGAGAAGGGAGGGCCATGACTCGGAAGCAGATTCTCCACGGGATTGAATTCCTCTGTTGACTCGTTCTGTTGACCCGTCGGACTACACCCCGAGCAGCAGCAATAGCGCCTCTGTTACAAGCCATCACTACCATATCTCGCTTCAGCTCTGTTGACCCGCCGGGCTACACTGCAGGTTGTTGTTGTCGCGCGCCCTGCAGCCTTGAACCGTGTGACGCCCCGAGTCTGATGCGCCAGGTGTCTTCAAGTTATTCGTTGTCGTTGCCATGTCATTTGCTTGCGTGTCGCATCTTCCCATGTCATCATGTGCATTGCATCATCATGTTTTCAAAACTTGCATTTGTCCGGGATCCCCCGGTTCCGTCCGTTGTCCGTTCTGAGCCCAGACACACTTGCACGCGCCCGCGGCATATCCGAAATATTATTTTGTAAGTGGCCAGAAAATGTTCTCAGAATGGGATGAAAGTTGGCGTGCGGTATTGTTTTGTTGTTAGTAGGCCGCCTGTCAAGTTTCAACGCATTCGGAGTTCGTTTGATGCCCCAACGAATAAATATAGCGGCAATAATAGTCAGTCATACGTCGGACGTTTTCGGTCTCCGAAGACTGTTGTCGGGCCTCTCTCTCTTATCTCCTTTCAGCCCAAGGCCTTCTACACATCCCACCTACCAACCGCCAAACCCCTCCTAACCCCTCTTTGCACAGTGCAACGACTCCTCGCCCGTGTCCGAAACTTCCCCGAACCCGAACCGGACTTTCGTTACCGTTGAGTCTGGATCGTCACCCAACATCCCTAAAATGTTTTCGTTTATTTGTTGGGTCGCCCACCGTAATTATCTCGAGCGTTTAATCTAAATCGGAGGGTCATTCTAGTCCCTTCCTATATTCCTTTTGCTATATAAGAAACCAGCCCTAAATTCTAGGGGAGTTGTCCCTGCCGCCCCCGCACTCATCTCCCACCTCAGGATCCCTCCCGATTCTTCTCCAGTCGACCAGATCACTGCAGCCATCCACCTGCCCAAATCCCCTCGCAGCGCCGCCACCCCCCCCCCCACCACCTAACTACACTCAGTTTTCCGTGCCCGGCTAATGAAGAGCGTAGCTCCTCCCTGCCCCGATCTGGATCGAGAGGAGCACCGAGCCGCAAGCCCCAGCGCTGATCCGTCCCAGCCTCTCCTTGCAGAGACCTTCTAGGGAGTCTGACATGGCATCCAGGGAGGTTCAAGCATCAGCAGCCGCGGTTTCGCACCGGATCCGCCTCGGGAACGGAAGGATTCATCGTCCTCTACCCCATGACCTCCTCCAGGGACCCCTCGCGCCCTTCTACTTCCCCGATGTCTCTCTCTCATCTCTCATTCCCCTGTTCTTCTCTCATTTCTCTCTGTTCTCTCTTTCTTCAGGCATAGTAGCTGTCGTGGGAGCCGTCGCGTCATCCGGCCACCACTCCGGTGACCCCGGCCACCGTCAGTCTCTTCCCCGTCGAAGGTTGCCGACATCGCTCTGGTCCAGCGTGACAACGCGACCACTTCCATCGCCCAAGTCCCTCGCCTCACGCCAAGTTTCTGTCGTCGGTGCTGCTTCTTCATCGTCTGCATGCGTTGACCGCGTCTGCGCCTTATCAGCCCGGGGCCCCACCTCCTCCCGCGTCCGCAGCCTGCCTCCTCTCTACTCGCCCGTGTGGGCCTCTCCAGCTGCAGCCCAGCCTCCCCTCCAGCATGCCTCTACCACCAACCGGCCCAAGGCCCACCGTGAGCAGCACCCCCAGCTCCTCCAGTTTTGGCCCGTTTCATTTTTTTCTGCCTGGCGAATTTATCTATTTGTCCGGAGACTGCATTTTTACAGTTTGGACCCTAAACTTCGTGCATTTAATAACCCACAAACTATGCATCATGTGTAAAAACTTTATATATGAAAAATGCTTAGAATTGCATCTAGATTCATAATATCCAACTTTCATGCATGTTTAAAATGTTTAAACTGTTGTTTGCATTAATTTGCTCAAATGCCATGCTAAAATGATTTAATTCATAACTAAATAACCGCAGCTCCTTTTTAAATAAACTTTATATGTAAATGGGGTGGAAAAATGTCTAGTTTAACATGGTGCACTCTTCTTGCATGTTTAACAACTCTAAAATTATGTTTAGGGCAGAACAATAGCTAATTCGAATTTTGCATATGAGGTTTTTCTGGACTTGTTGTTTGTTGTTCCGGCCTCATTTAAACTTGCCTAGATAGGTAGTTTTCATATGCTTCACCCTTTGCCATGTTTTAAAAACATTTAAGATTGTTGAGTAAATAAACGGGAGAGAACTAAATAACTAACATGGTGTTTCGTCAATATGCAATGGAGTTGCATATTGAGCTCCACTTAATTTATAGTATTGTTTGTGCTCTTTGCCATACCATGCTTCATTAAACCGGACATGCATCATACTTGCTTGTGCATCATGCCATGCTTATGTGATGGTTTTGTACTATGTTGCTTGTTTCTTTCTGGGTTGCTTCTCTTGTTAGCTTCGTTTTCGTTCCGGAGCTGTGAGGATCCATTCGACTACGTCCTTTTGTCTTCTTCATGGACTCGTTCTTCTTCCTTGCGGGATCTCAGGCAAGATGACCATACCCTCGAAATCACTTCTATCTTTGCTTGCTAGTTGTTCGCTCTATCTCCATGCCGCACTACCTACCACTTGCTTTATCATGCCTCCCATATTGCCATTTCAAGCCTCTAACCCGATTTCCTA
The DNA here is from genome assembly GCF_018294505.1 of Triticum aestivum. Classification (NCBI taxonomy): domain Eukaryota; kingdom Viridiplantae; phylum Streptophyta; class Magnoliopsida; order Poales; family Poaceae; genus Triticum; species Triticum aestivum. The sequence continues at coordinate 529,578,974 of NC_057809.1, read as the reverse complement.
GCAAACCGTTGTTTGGTTATGTTACCGCTTTTGCTCAGCCCCTCTTATAGCATTGTTAGTTGCAGGTGAAGATGAAGTTTGTTCCATGTTGGAACATGGATATGTTGGGATATCACAATATCTCTTATTTAATTAATGCATCTATATACTTGGTAAAGGGTGGAAGGCTCGGCCTTATGCCTGGTGTTTTATTCCACTCTTGCCGCCCAAGTTTCCGTCATACCTGTGTTATGTTCCTTGATTTTGCGTTCCTTACGCGGTTGGGTGTTATGGGGACCCCTTGACAGTTCGCTTTGAATAAAACTCCTCCAGCAAGGCCCAACCTTGATTTTACCATTTGCCTCACCACCACCTATTTTTCCCTTGGGAGTCGCGCTCCCGAGGGTCATCTTTATTTTAACACCCCCCCGGGCCAATGCACCTCTAAGTGTTGGTCCGAACCGAGCCGCCCGCAGGGCCACCTCGGGGAAACTCGAGGTCTGGTTTCACTCATAGCTTGTCTCATCTGGTGTTGCCCTGAGAACGAGATATGTGCAGCTCCTATCTGGATGTCGACGCATCGGGCGGCTTTGCTGGTCTTGTTTTACCATTGTCGAAATGTCTTGTAACCGGGATTCCGAGTCTGATCGGGTCTTCCTGGGAGAAGGAATATCCTTCGTTGACCATGAGAGCTTGTGGTGGGCTAAGTTGGGACACCCCTGCTAGGTTTGAACTTTTGAAAGGCGTGCCCGCGGTTATGGGCAGATGGGAATTTGTTAATATCCGGTTGTAAATAACTTGACACTTAACTTATCTAAAATACATGAACCGTGTGGGTAGCCGTGATGGTATCTTCTTGGCGAAGTCCGGGAAGTGAACACGGTTCTTGTGTTATGCTTGAACGTAATTAGTTTCAGGATCACTTCTTGATCACATCTAGTTCACGGCCGTTGCGTTGCTTCTCTTCTCGCTCTTATTTGCCTAAGTTAGCCACCATAAATGCTTAGTGCTTGCTGCATCTCCACATCACTACCTTCTCCTACCCATAAGCTTAAATAGTCTTGATCTTGCGGGTGTGAGATTGCTAAGTCCTCGTGGCTCACAGATACTTCCAAACAGTTGCAGGTGCCGATGATACAAGTGCAGGTGACGCAACCCAGCTCAGGTGGGAGCTCGATGAAGATCGTGTTCGTTGTGTTGTTTCGTTTCCTGTTGATCGGTAGTGGTGCCCAGTTGGGATGATCGGGGATCTAGCATTTGGGGTTGTCTTATTTTATTTTGGTTCCGTAGTCGGACCTTGATTGTATTCTGGATGATGTATGTTTAACTTGTATTGTGTGAAGTGGCGATTATAAGCCAACTCTTTATCCCTTTCTATTCAGTACATGGGATTGTGTGAAGATTACCCCTCTTGTGACAAACCTACCATGCGGCTATGCCTCTAAGTCATGCCCCGACACGTGGGAGATATAGCCGCATTGTGGGTGTTACAAACCGGCTCCGCCTCTGAACCGCCGAGCACACCTCTGAGTCACCACCGAGCACGCCTCCGCTGGTCGATCCGCCCCGGCTATTCTGAGCCGTCATCCGCCGCGGCCGTTCTGAGTCGCCCCATATTCACTCTGCCTTTACAAGCCATTGTTCGTCTCTGCCTCAAAATCACGGACGCGCCATTGAGCCGCCCTCGCCCGGTGCGGTCTCGAGCCGTCACCAATATGTTGATCCGCCACCTGCTGCAATGATTCTGCCAAAAATTAGCATGGTCTCGAGCCCAGCCTCGCGTCACCTCCGTCAGTGAGTCGGCCTGCCAGACTGCATCTCTCACCTGTCGCGTTGAACCGGCCATGGCTGCGCCTCTCCGATATGCCGCTATCGCGGATGCACCTTCATCGACCCGCCCTGCAACCCGCCGGGCGCCGAGTCATCGCCATCTCATCCTTACAATGAGTTGTCGCGGCCTGACCTAGAGCCGCTACCATGAGCCGCCGGCCGCTGGGACTGGCCCTGAGCCACCTCGCTGCTCACCTCCACCTCAACTGAGGCCTCGCGAGTCGCACCTGCTCCGGAGCTACTCCTTTGAGCCGCTACTACCACCTCCACTGTGAGTGAGCTGCCCCCTGCTCCGTTGACTCACTGGGACTCGCCCGGCGGTTCGTACGTCTGCATCCTCAATTCCACTGACACCGCCTCGACATCCTTCTGCTGAGCCGTTTCATGATAAACCGTCGTGGCCCGATGGCGTTAAACCGTAGCGACCTCTGCTTACTTCAAATCGCCGCCTACAAGCCGCCTTACCACACCGCTCTGAGCCGCCACTGTTGGCGAGTCACCACGCCTTAGTGGCTGCACCTGCGCCACCACGCTTCAAGCCGGTCCGGCCTCGCGGCCGTTTCAACCGTGGCATCGAGCCTCCACTCTGCACCCTACTGTTGTTTTCCTTAAATCTGCCATGGTCAGGCACCATTAAGCCGGCTGCTGCCTCCAGGATGCCGCTTCTCCTTTGCCTACAAACTGGCCCGCCCTTTGCTTTGCACCGCTGCTGCATCACATGCGCCCTGTGCCGGCTTGCACCACTTCATGTCCCGTCCGTGCGATTCGTGCCAAGACTGTTAGGGCATCTCCAGCCGTTCGGCCCCCCCAGGGTGCCTAAATAGAGCGGCCTGGGGCCGTGCCGGCGCTAGTTCGGCCCCTGGGGACGACCTAGCTCCCAGTCATGCCCCCAAGCGCCGGCCCCAGGATGCGGGAAATTTGAACTAGGTCGTTCCCGCTGACAAAAGACGCCACAAAATCCGGCGATCGGATGTAGTCTTGCATTACAAAAAACAGAGCGCCGCACACCGCAAGTTCGCGTGCGCAATGAATCATTCGGCGGGGTCGGCTCCAGGTGTTGGCGGAGTCGGCGTGCGCGGGCTCGGCGGTGTCGGAGCTGCTTCGGTGCTGGGCTGTGTCGGCGCGGCTTCGGTACTGCTGGGCGGTGATGTAGAGGCGTCGTTCGGGCTTGGCGTCCATGTGGCCGTGGGCGCGGGAGCTGGCATCGTCGGCATCGTCGGTGTTGCCGTCTGCATCTGGTTCAGGATGAGGCCGCGCTCCGCCATGTACCACGCCCTGAGCTGCTCGTCGTTGCTCTGGAGCATGTCCGCCCCGCCCATCAAAAAAGCCATGTCGGTGTTCCTCTTCTTCGCGGCGACGTTCGTCCGGAGCAGGTCGATGTTGGTCCGGAGCAGGTCGAGCTTGATGGCGATGTTCGTCATCAGCGACAACCACCGCGCCTCGGTCTTCTCTTCACGTAGAACGACCCCGGCCTGGGCGTCGGCGAGGCAATGCTCGATGGACTCCTGCACTCGCGTGGTTGCCGCGTCGACGTTTTTCCCCTTCTTTCTCAATTTGTGGCCGTCCGGCCGCCCCTCTGACGCGCCTGGAGTCATCGCGTCCGGCTTGTATGTCTCCTTGGCCTTGTTGAGGGTACGTCGGACTTCCGCCCACTTCTCGCACTTGTCAATGCGCTTGTAGACGTGGAGGAACTTGAAGTCGGCCTTGATGCACTCCCAGTACGTCTCGAAGCTCTGGTTCGTGCCGGTGGTCGGGTCGAGGCAGACGACTTTCCATGCTTCGGCGAGGCATTCCTCCTCCTTGGACGTCCACTTGATGCGCGGTTCACCTGGCCTAGCCGCCCGCTTCTTCTTCTGGCGCCCTTTGGTCGGATCAGGAGCCGGCTCCTCCTCCTCCTCCTCCTCGTCCTCCTCCTCCTCCTCAGGTTCCTGCGCTTCGTGCGCATCCTTGCCGTAGACGTAGCCGAGCTAGGCCTCCATGTCTCCGCTGAGATCCACTACCTCGTCCTGGGTGGCGAACCCGGGAGACGCGGCGGCTGCGGTCGATCCTGTCGCGATGATGTCGTCCATGTCGGCTCCTGTGTCATCGGTGCCGCCGAGGTGCGAGAAGGGCAGCGGTCCACGGTGGAGATGGGGCGTCGGTGTGGACGCGTAGGCGGGCGGCGAGTAGTTGTATGGAGGGTACTGCACGCTGATGAAGGCGGGCGAGGGTGTGCGCGTCGCGGGGTGGCCATGGGGGAAGGTCACGTTTGGGTTGAACCCACCGTGCGCGTCGCCGTCGGCGTAGCCGGGCGACGACGATCCCCATGGAGATCCGATGCCTTGCTGTCCCCAGGGCGCGTACTGGGCGTGGCTGACGACGGGTGGATTCATCATCCCTGCGTGGTCGACCGATGAGGAGGACGCCGCCGCGCGCGCCGCATTGTCGCGGGCCTTCTTGGCGATGGCCCTGTTCCGCCGGTCGGCGGTGACTGCGTCGCGTCACTGAACTTCCACTGTCCACTCGGCGTTCGACATGCCCGGTGGCTTCAATGGCGGCGCCCTCGGCTTCCTCTGCTTCAGCTGGGCCACGGTGCTAGTCGTGGTTGCCGCCACGCGTGGCATGGCGTACTTCTTCGGCGGCATGACGGCGACTGGAAGGCGAGTGGGAGAGGGTTTGGCGGGAGAAAGTGAAGGAATGGCAGGAGGAAGGCGAGCGAGCGGGAGGGATGCGAGACGAAAGCATCAAGAAACGGCGGGAAAAGGCCCTCGGGTCGCTGCCAGGGCGGACCCACGTGCCTTTTTCGCTTGTGCCGGCTCCCCAAGCGCCCCCAGGGTGCCGGGTTCGGCCTAGGTCCGCCGGCACCAGTTTTTGCCCAAGCCGGCGAAAAACGGGCTTCTGGGGGCGCGGCTGGGCCGTTTTTTGGCGCCGGCGCGGCAAAAATGCCTGTGGAGGGCCTGTTGGGGACGCGGCTGGAGATGCTCTTAGTCTGCCGCTGTAACTCGCTGACTCTTCTAAACCGTCGTCGTTGTTGACTCGTCTTTTACCATGACGAGGGCACCGGTTTGTTTCCCGATAGGATTCTATGACGTGGTGACCTTAGGGGATTACCAACTTCCCATCCAGTTGTCTAAAGATAAGAACAAAGAGTACCAAGGAGATGCTTGATCCATGCCCTGGGCGGAACCCGGATTTTTAAGTCGCCTCGCCAATGCGCCGCTTTGAGACGCCCCTGAGCAGACTCGCCTGCCACAAACACATCCAACCTCTGCAAATCGCTGTTCGGCTCCGCTGTCAGAACCGCCACCCCCGTCGGAGTGGCTGTGTCTTCAAATCTAAGACATGACGAGCCGTCAAGCTACTCATGTCTGTGCGGTGTTACAAGTTACCAAGGGTCAGGTCCTGAGGCACCAAGATTTGATGCGCTACTCGAGAGACATGACTCATTTTAAAAACTGGATGGATGCGTGGTTATCATTTGGTCAAGTTGTCGTACAGTCACTTCATTCGGCAAATACATCAGGTGATATCCGTCCAGACTATTTTAAATAGCACATATTAACTTTTTCTTTTGAGAACAATTACTCTGGTCTGTGATATTTTTTCGCAGGACTATTATTCATTACAAAGGTGTCGCATAAGGGGCGCGCACCAGCATCGCTTTTGCACTAGCGCTTGTCCGTGCCGTGCTGCTAGATGGATACATACGTGAATCGCCGCCCCCGCTACATCAACACAACATGATTGACTCGCCCGTCTGCACCGGCTTACAACGTTATGGCCGGCCCGTCTGTCTGTTCCCGCGGCCGACTCCGCCGTGGTTGATTTCAGCTTCACCGTGGTGATGGTCAACTCCGCGGTGGATATTTTCTGGCCTAACATATCAGGTGAAATCCATCTAGTATATTTTTGTATTATATATTGCTTTCTTTAAGAGAGCAATTACTCCGGCTTGCAAAGTTATCTAATGCAGGACCCTAAACCGCCATATTGGTGCAAATTTAAAGGCCATGAGAAAATGTCTGGCTTAAAAAGAAGGATTCCGGTTTAAAATCCGGTTCAAGGGAAAGTTTTCTCCCACAAAGCTTTGAAGCTCTCAATATCTGCTTTAATAATTTCCGGTTCAAAAGAATAATCTCTCACAATTTCAAGTTCTCAGTAAAAATTAAAGGGACCAAAGAGAGTCTGTGGCAAAAGCACAACTCAAACATAGGTGCCCCTTGAGCACAGCTCACAATAATCACTTGGGGGCTTGGTCGTATTCGAACCATATCTACATCTCTTGATCGGCGTAAGGCCACCAGGGAAATCACTTGGGGGCTTGGTCATATTCGAACCATAGCTACACCTCTTGATCGGCGTAAGGCCAAAAGGAAATCACTTGGGGGACAAAGAGAGTGTTGCAAAAGCACAACTCAAACATAGGCACCCACTGAGCACAGTTTAAAATATTGCTCGGGGGCTCTTCGCTTCTCAAAGAACAAAGAGTCTACACCCTTGTAATAGGCTATCAAGCCAGGCTTGGAAGCCAGGTGTATTCACCTAAAACCCCGAGTTATCCTGCCTTTTTAAGTAAGCCACTCCGTCCAGGTAATCCTGGTATGACCCGCCGTACGTTTGGCAAGTCAATCTTATACAGACCCTGAACTTGAAAAAGTTAAAATGACGATTGGTTAATGTGAGGTCCATCTTAAAAGGCTTTGTAAAATGGTTTAACTCAGTAGCCTGGTAGCCCATGAAAAGCCTCGATTTTGGGCCTGGCAGCCCATGAAAAGCCTCGCGTCTTCCCATGCTTTTATTCGACAAATTTTCTTTTTTTTGAGGTTTACAACACTTTGTGATAAACCAGTGTTTATTAACCCGGCCTGATTTCGACTACAAGTCGTCGGTGTGATATAAGGATACTTCGGTGTTTATTAACCCGGCCTGGCTTGGGACTATAAGTCGCCAATATATATTTGGATTGCGCCATTTGAATCAAGGGCTCATAAATCATTGGATTATACTATTCAAATCTTCAAATAGCCAACATGGCTGGATTTTATTATGGTTATCAATAACCAGTATTATGATTAAGGTTTTCAAAGTCGCTTTAACGTAATGGCTATTATATTATCAATGGATACGATTTATTCTACAATTGAAGGAATAGTCCCGAGTCGCTGCAGGCTTACGACCTGGCACTTGGAGGCTACATTATTCAAATTAAGATTACATCAAATATGCAAGTCCCATGTCACTGCCAGCATGCACCATGGCACTTGGGGACTAATGCAAAGTCATTTTTATTGGCCTTATTGAAGACCTGACTCATCACATCATAATGAGCCAGCCCTTGGGGACTACCAATTGCTCCTATCAAAGATTTAAGGTACACAAGTTTTAATCCATTATATTAAAGGATCCACTGCTCAGTTGGTAAAGAACAAAGCTCTTAACCTTGTGGACGTGGGTTCAAGCCCCATGATGGGGGTTACATCATATGATGTTATTTCCAGTGAAGAATATATAAAGTCCCAGCTCAATATTATCTTACTGAGCCGGCCATTGGGGGCTACACGTTGCTGCTCAAGTTTACAGGATCATATTTACAAAGTCCCTGCTCATTATTGCATAATGACCCGGCCCTTACGGGCTACACTTGAAGGAAATATGCCCTAGAGGCAATAATAAAGTTATTATTTATTTCCTTATATCATGATAAATTTTTATTATTCATGCTAGAATTGTATTAACCGGAAACGTAATACTTGTGTGAATACATAGACAAACAAAGTGTCACTAGTATGCCTCTACTTGACTAGCTCGTTAATCGAAGATGGTTATGTTTCCTAACCATGGACATGAGTTGTCATTTGATTAACGGGATCACATCATTAGGAGAATGATGTGATTGACATGACCCATTCCATTAGCTTAGCACCAATCGTTTAGTATGTTGCTATTGCTTTCTTCATGACTTATACATGTTCCTATGACTATGAGATTATGCAACTCCCGTTTACCAGAGGAACACTTTGTGTGCTACCAAACGTCACAACATAACTGGGTGATTATAAATGTGCTCTACAGGTGTCTCCAAAGGTACATGTTGGGTTGGCGTATTTTGAGATTAGGATTTGTCGCTCCGATTGTCAGAGAGGTATCTCTGGGCCCTCTCGGTAATACACATCACTTAAGCCTTGCAAGCAATGCAACTAATAAGTTAGTTGCAAGATGATGTATTACGGAACGAGTAAAGAGACTTGACGGTAACGAGATTGAACTAGGTATTGAGATACCGACGATCGAATCTCGGGCAAGTAACATACCGATGACAAAGGGAACAACGTATGTTGTTATGCAGTCTGACCGATAAAGATCTTCGAAGAATATGTAGGAGCCAATATGAGCATCCAGGTTCCGCTATTGGTTATTGACCGGAGACGTGTCTCGGTCATGTCTACATTGTTCTCGAACCCGTAGGGTCCGCACGCTTAACGTCACGATGACAGTTTTATTATGAGTTTATATATTTTGATGTACCGAAGGTTGTTCGGAATCCCGGATGTGATCACCGACTTGACGAGGAGTCTCAAAATGGTCGAGACATAAAGATCGGTATATTGGATGACTATATTTGGACACCGAAAAGGTTCCGGGTAAGATTGGGACAATACCGAATCACCGGGAGGTTATCAGAACCCCCCGGGAGGTATATGGGCCTTATTGGGCCTTAGTGGAAAGGAGGGGAAAGGAGCAAGGGAGGGCCCCCCCCCAAGCCCAATCCGAATTGGGAAGGGGGCCGGCCCCCCCTTTCCTTCCTCCCTCCTTCCTCTTCCTTCCCTCTCCTACTCCTAATAGGAAAAAGGGGTGTCCTACTCCCGGCGGGAGTTGGACTCTCCCCCTTGGGCGCGCCACCCTCCTTGGTCGGCCCCCTCCTCCACTCCTTTATATACGGGGGCAGGGGGCACCCAGATACACAATAATTGATCATTGATCTCTTAGCCGTGTGCGGTGCCCCCCTCCACCATAATCCTTGATAATATTGTAGCAGTGCTTAGGCGAAGCCCTGCAATGGTAGAACATCAAGATCGTCACCACGCTGTCGTGCTCACGGAACTCATCCCCGACACTTTGCTGGATCGGAGTCCGGGGATCGTCATCGAGCTGAATGTGTGCAAAAACTCGAAGGTGCCGTAGTTTAGGTGCTTGATCGGTCGGGCCGTGAAGACGTACGACTACATCAACCGCGTTGTTATAACAATTCCGCTTCCGGTCTACGAGGGTACATAGACAACACTCTCCTCTCTTGTAGTTGTGCATCACCATGATCTTGCGTGTGCGTAGGAATTTTTTGAAATTACAATGTTCCCCAACAGTGGCATCCGAGCCTAGGTTTTATGCGTTGATGTTGTGCATGAGTAGAACACAAGTGAGTTGTGGGCGATATAAGTCATACTGCTTACCAGCATGTCATACTTTGGTTCGGCGGTATTGTTGGATGAAGCGGCCCGGACCGACATTATGCGCACGCTTACGCGAGACTGGTTCTACCGACGTGCTTTGCACACAGGTGGCTGGCGGGTGTCAGTTTCTCCAACTTTAGTTGAACCGAGTGTGGCTACGCCCGGTCCTTGCGAAGGTTAAAACAGCACCAATTTGACAAACTATCGTTGTGGTTTTTGATGCGTAGGTAAGATTAGTTCATGCTAAGCCCGTAGCAGCCACGTAAAACTTGCAACAAACAAAGTAGAGGACGTCTAACTTGTTTTTGCAGGGCATGTTGTGATGTGATATGGTCAAGGCATGATGCTAAATTTTATTGTATGAGATTATCATGTTTTGTAACCAAGTTATCAACAACTGGCAGGAGCCATATGGTTGTCGCTTTCTTGTATGCAATGCAATCTCCCTATAATGCTTTACTTTATCACTAAGCGGTAGCGATAGCCGTAGAAGCATAAGATTGGCGAGACGACAACGATACTACGATGGTGATCAAGATGTCGCGCCGGTGACAATGGTGATCATGACGGTGCTTCGGAGATCGAGATCATAAGCACAAGATGATGATGGCCATATCATATCACTTATATTGATTGCATGTGATGTTTATCTTTTATGCATCTTATCTTGCTTTGATTGACGGTAGCATTATAAGATGATCTCTCACTAAATTTCAAGATAAAAGTGTTCTCCCTGAGTATGCACCGTTGCCAAAGTTCGCCGTGCCCAGACACCACGTGATGATCGGGTGTGATAAGCTCTACGTCCATCTACAACGGGTGCAAGCCAGTTTTGCACACGCAGAATACTCAGGTTAAACTTGACGAGCCTAGCATATGCAGATATGGCCTCGGAACACTGAGACCGAAAGGTCGAGCCTGAATCATATAGTAGATATGATCAACATATTGATGTTCACCATTGAAAGCTACTCCATTTCACGTGATGATCGGTTATGGTTTAGTTGATTTGGATCACATGATCACTTAGAAGATTAGAGGGATGTCTTTCTAAGTGGGAGTTCTTAAGTAATATGATTAATTGAAGTTAAATTTATCATGAACTTAGTCCTGGTAGTATTAGCATATCTATGTTGTAGATCAATAGCTTGCGTTTAGCTCCCCTGTTTTATTTTTGATATGTTCCTAGAGAAAACCAAGTTGAAAGATTTTAGTAGCAATGATGCAGATTGGATCCGTGATCTGAGGTTTATCCTCATTGCTGCACAGAAGAATTATGTCCTTGATGCACCGCTAGGTGACAGGCCTATTGCAGGCGCAGATGCAGACGTTATGAACGTTTGGCTAGCTCAATATGATGACTACTTGATAGTTTAGTGCACCATGCTTAACGGCTTAGAATCGGGACTTCAAAGATGTTTTGAACATCATGGACCATATGAGATTTTCCAGGAGTTGAAATTAAGATTTCAAGCAAATACCCGAGTTGAGAGATATGAAGTCTCCAACATGTTCTATGGCTAAAAGATGGAGGAGAATAGCTCAAGCAGTGAGCATGTGCTTAGATTGTCTGGGTACTACAATCGCTTGAATCAAGTGGGAGTTAATCTTCCAGATAAAATAGTGATTGACAGAATTCTCTAGTCACCATCACCAAGTTAGTAGAACTTCATGATGAACTATAATATGCAAGGGATAACGAAAATGATTCCCAAGCTCTTCGTGATGTTGAAATCGACGGAGGTAGAAATCAAGAAAGAGCATCAAGTGTTGATGGTTAACAAGATCACTAGTTTCAAGAAAAAGGGAAAATGGAAGAAGGGGAACTTCAAGAAGAATGGCAAGCAAGTTGCTGCTCAAGTGAAGAAGCCCAAGTCTGGACCTAAGCCTGAGACTCATTGCTTCTACTGCAAAGGGACTAGTCACTGGAAGCGGAACTACCCCAAGAATTTGGTGGATAAGAAAGGATGGCAAAGTGAAAAAACGTATATTTGATATACATATTATTGATGTGTACTTTACTGGTGTTTATAGCAACCCCTCAGTATTTGATACTGGTTTAGTTGCTAAGATTAGTAACTCGAAATGGGAGTTGTAGAATAAATAGAGACTAGTTAAGGGTGAAGTGACGATGTGTGTTGGAGTAGTTCCAAGATTGATATGATCATCATCGCACACTCCCTATACTTTCAGGATTAATATTGAACCTAAATAAGTGTTATTTGGTGTTTGCATTGAGCATGAATATGATTTGATCATGTTTATTGCAATACGGTTATTCATTTAAATTAGAGAATAATTGTTGTTCTGTTTACATGAATAAAAACCTTCTATGGTCATACACACCAACGAAAATGGTTTGTTGGATCTTGATCGTATTGATACACATATTCATAATATTGAAGCCAAAAGATGCAAAGTTAATAATGATAGTGCAACTTATTTGTGGCACTGCCATTTAGGTCATATTGGTGTAAAGCGCATGAAGAAACTCCATGATGATGGGATTTTGGAATCACTTGATTATGAATCACTTGATGCTTGCGAACCATGCCTTATGGGCAAGATGACTAAAAACTCCGTTCTCCAGAACAATGGAGCGAGCAACTGACTTATTGGAAATAATACATACTGATGTATGCGATCCGATGAGTGTTGAAGCTCATGGCGGGTATCGTTATTTTCTGACCTTCACAGATGATTTGAGCAAATATGAGTATATCTACTTGATGAAACATAAGTCTGAAACATTTGAAAAGTTCAAAGAATGTCAGAGTGAAGTGGAAAATCATCGTGACAAGAAAATAAGGTTTCTACGATCTGATCACGGAGACAAATATTTGAGTTACGAGTTTGGTCTTCAATTAAAACAATGTGGAATAGTTTCACAAATTCGTGCCATCTGGAACACCACAGCATAATGGTGTGTCCGAATGTCATAACTGTACTTTATTGGATATAGTACAATCTATGATGTTTCTTACCGATTTACCACTATCGTTTTGGGGTCATGCATTAGAGATAGTTGCATTCACGTTAAAAAGGGGCACCATCTAAGTCCGTTGAGACGACACAATATGAACTGTGGTTTGGAAAGAAAGCAAAGTTGTCGTTTCTTAAAGTTTGGGGTTGCGATGCTTATAAGAAAAAGTTTCATCATGATAAGCTCAAACCCAAATCAGAGAAATGTGTCTTCATAGGATACCCAAAGGAGACAGTTGGGTACACCTTCTATCACAGATCCGAAGGCAAGGCATTCGTTGCTGAGAATGGATACTTTCTAGAGAAGGAGTTTCTCTCGAAAGAAGTGAGTGGGAGGAAAGTAGAACTTGATAAGGTAATTGTACCTTCTCCCTTATTGGAAAGTAGTTCATGACAGAAATCTGTTCCTGTGACTACTACACCAATTAGTGAGGAAGCTAATGATGATGATCATGTAACTTCAGATCAAGTTACTACCAAATCTCGTAGGTAAACCAGAGTGAGATCCGCACCAGAGTGGTACGGTAATCCTTTTCTGGAAGTCATGTTACAAGACCATGACGAACTTGCGAACTATGAGGAAGCGATGATGAGCCCAGATTCCGCGAAATGGTTTGAGGCCATGAAATCTGAGATGAGATCCATGTATGAGAACAAAGTATGGACTTTGATTGACTTGCCAAATGATTGGTGAGCCATTGAGATTAAATGGATCTTCAAGAGGAAGACGGACGCTGATAGTAGTGTTACTATCTACAAAGCTAGAATTGTCGCAAAAGGTTTTTGACAAGTTCAAGGTGTTGACTACGATGAAAGTTTCTCACGCGTATCTATGCTTAAGTCTGTCTGAATCATGTTAGCAATTGCCGCATTTTATGAAATCTGGCAAATGGATAAACAAAACTGCATTCCTTAATGGAGTTATTAAAGAAGAGTTGTATATGATGCAACCAGAAGGTTTTGTTGATCCTAAAGGTGTTGACAAAATGTGCAAGCTCCAGCGATCCATCTATGGACTGGTGCAAGCATCTCAGAGTTGGTTGATAGTCAGAAATCGGCAGACAGTGATAATTGGTTGATAGTCATAACCCGGCGGCATAGAGTCGCCTGGGGTTATGAAGCCCGAGACGTTATGAAGCCCAAGACGTCAAGCCCATGAAGAGAAGTCAAAATAGTTTAAGTCTTAATCCTAGTTGGACTCTACATGTAACCCGCCCCTTCAACATATATAAGGAGGGGCAGGGCATCCCAAGAGAAAAACATCTTAAGGGTTAGGCATAACTGGGAGAGCCGGTTTACAGCGACTCCCTCGTGATGATAATGAGACCTAGCCACAAATAGCATGTAGGGTTTTTACCGGATGATGTTTCCCGGGGCCCGAAGCTGTCTAAATCCTTGTCTTGTGTTGCGTCTCTCGATTCCGCTCAACCCCTCTCAAGCTACCACATAGATGTGTTGGCCTCACGACTAAGTCCTCACACTAGGTCATCTGTCGTGACAATTCCACGACAGTTGGTGCCCACCGTGGGGCCTGCGCACGGTGGTGTTGAGTTCTTGAAGGGAGCTCTTCAAGGATCAAGAAGCTCACGATTTGTTGAATAAAGAGGAACTGGTTTGGAAGGATCTATATCGTCTCCATAGCAAGCGGCCGGAACGACGTACAAGATTTGAGATGAAAGAAATTTAGGGTTATGTTTTTTACAAGCCGCCAAAAATATCATGGCGATCTACCGAGACCGAGACAAAGTATTGTTTGAGCTGTCGTGGCCTCAGATGGAGTATGGTGGTTAGTCCATGATGAAAATACGAGAGCTTTCGGATCATGAGTCGCCCACTCAGTTGCAATATCCGGATGAAGGAAAAATCATCAGGGAACAAAATCAATTCTGAGACGCTCAAGTACAGACACGACCCGACGTTGCGGCGAGTCACGAAGAGATTTAATCGCTGCTACTATTCATCTGAGGGAATCCCATGTATGTACATACCAAAGAAAAAGTACTAGATTAGTTGTACTACTTAAGCTAGTACCCTGCCATGTGAAATTCATCATTAACTATTCTTTTTGGGAAGAGGGCCAGTACTACTTGAGTAGTTTTTACTAGATCAGATATGTTTTGCCCTTAATTACTACATCCATCCGAGTTGGAAGAGATCGAGTACTACTGGCGGAGAGCAAGTTTCAAAGAAAAGAAAAATATGTGAGAAGGGAGGGCCACGACTCGGAAGCAGATTCTCCACGGGATTAAATTCCTCTGTTGACTCGTTCTGTTGACCCGTCGGACTACACCCCGAGCAGCAGCAATAGCGCCTCTATTACAAGCCATCACTACCATATCTCGCTTCAGCTCTGTTGACCCGCCGGGCTACACTGCAGGTTGTTGTTGTCGCGCGCCCTGCAGCCTTGAACCGTGTGAAGCCCCGAGTCCGATGCGCTAGGTGTCTTCAAGTTATTCGTTGTCGTTGCCATGTCATTTGCTTGCGTGTCGCATCTTGCCATGTCATCATGTGCATTGCATCATCATGTTTTCAAAACTTGCATTCTTCCGGGATCCTCCGGTTCCGTCCGTTGTCCGTTCTGAGCCCAGACACACTTGCACGCGCCCGCGGCATATCCAAAATATTATTTTGTAAGTGGCTAGAAAATGTTCTCAGAATGGGATGAAAGTTGGCGTGCGGTATTGTTTTGTTGTTAGTAGGCCGCCTGTCAAGTTTCAACGCATTCGGAGTTCGTTTGATGCCCCAACGAATAAATATAGCGGCAATAATAGTCAGTCATACGTCGGACTTTCGTTACCGTTGAGTCTGGATCGTCACCCAACATCCCTAAAATGTTTTCGTTTATTTGTTGGGTCGCCCACCGTAATTATCTCGAGCATTCAATCTAAATCGGAGGGTCATTCTAGTCCCTCCCTATATTCCTTTTGCTATATAAGAAACCAGCCCTAAATTCTAGGGGAGTTGTCCCTGCCGCCCCCGCACTCATCTCCCACCTCAGGATCCCTCCCGATTCTTCTCCAGTCGACCAGATCACTGCAGCCATCCACCTGCCCAAATCCCCTCGCAGCGCCGCCACCCCCCCCCCCACCACCTAACTACACTCAGTTTTCCGTGCCCGGCTAATGAAGAGCGTAGCTCCTCCCTGCCCCGATCTGGATCGAGAGGAGCACCGAGCCGCAAGCCCCAGCGCTGATCCGTCCCAGCCTCTCCTTGCAGAGACCTCCTAGGGAGTCTGCCATGGCATCCAGGGAGGTTCAAGCATCAGCAGCCGCGGTTTCGCGCCGGATCCGCCTCGGGAACGGAAGGATTCATCGTCCTCTACCCCATGACCTCCTCCAGGGACCCCTCGCGCCCTTCTACTTCCCCGATGTCTCTCTCTCATCTCTCATTCCCCTGTTCTTCTCTCATTTCTCTCTGTTCTCTCTTTCTTCAGGCACAGTAGCTGTCGTGGGAGCCGTCGCGTCATCCGGCCACCACTCCGGTGACCCCGGCCACCGTCAGTCTCTTCCCCGTCGAAGGTCGCCGACATCGCTCTGGTCCAGCGTGACCAATGCGACCACTTCCATCGCCCAAGTCCCTCGCCTCACGCCAAGTTTCTGTCGTCGGTCCTGCTTCTTCATCGTCTGCATGCGTTGACCGCGTCTGCGCCCTATCAGCCCGGGGCCCCACCTCCTCCCGCGTCCGCAGCCTGCCTCCTCTCTACTTGCCCGCGTGGGCCTCTCCAGCTGCAGCCCAGCCTCCCCTCCAGCATGCCTCTACCACCAACCGGCCCAAGGCCCACCGTGAGCAGCACCCCCAGCTCCTCCAGTTTTGGCCCGTTTCATTTTTTTCTGCCTGGCGAATTTATCTATTTGTCCGGAGACTGCATTTTTACAGTTTGGACCCTAAACTTCGTGCATTTAATAACCCACAAACTATGCATCATGTGTAAAAACTTTATATATGAAAAATGCTTAGAATTGCATCTAGATTCATAATATCCAACTTTCATGCATGTTTAAAATGTTTAAACTGTTGTTTGCATTAATTTGCTCAAATGCCATGCTAAAATGATTTAATTCATAACTAAATAACCGCAGCTCCTTTTTAAATAAACTTTATATGTAAATGGGGTGGAAAAATGTCTAGTTTAACATGGTGCACTCTTCTTGCCTGTTTAACAACTCTAAAATTATGTTTAGGGCAGAACAATAGCTAATTCGAATTTTGCATATGAGGTTTTTCTGGACTTGTTGTTTGTTGTTCCGGCCTCATTTAAACTTGCCTAGATAGGTAGTTTTCATATGCTTCACCCTTTGCCATGTTTTAAAAACATTTAAGATTGTTGAGTAAATAAACGGGAGAGAACTAAATAACTAACGTGGTGTTTCGTCAATATGCAACGGAGTTGCATATTGAGCTCCACTTAATTTGTAGTATTGTTTGTGCTCTTTGCCATACCATGCTTCATTAAACCGGACATGCATCATACTTGCTTGTGCATCATGCCATGCTTATGTGATGGTTTTGTACTATGTTGCTTGTTTCTTTCTGGGTTGCTTCTCTTGTTAGCTTCGTTTTCATTCCGGAACTATGAGGATCCGTTCGACTACGTCCTTTTGTCTTCTTCATGGACTCGTTCTTCTTCCTTGCGGGATCTCAGGCAAGATGACCATACCCTTGAAATCACTTCTATCTTTGCTTGCTAGTTGTTCGCTCTATCTCCATGCCGCACTACCTACCACTTGCTTTATCATGCCTCCCATATTGCCATTTCAAGCCTCTAACCCGATTTCCTAGCAAACCGTTGTTTCGTTATGTTACCGCTTTTGCTCAGCCCCTCTTATAGCATTGTTAGTTGCAGGTGAAGATGAAGTTTGTTCCATGTTGGAACATGGATATGTTGGGATATCACAATATCTCTTATTTAATTAATGCATCTATATACTTGGTAAAGGGTGGAAGGCTTGGCCTTATGCCTGGTGTTTTATTCCACTCTTGCCGCCCAAGTTTCCTTCATACCTGTGTTATGTTCCTTGATTTTGCGTTCCTTACGCGGTTGGGTGTTATGGGGACCCCTTGACAGTTCGCTTTAAATAAAACTCCTCCAGCAAGGCCCAACCTTTATTTTACCATTTGCCTCACCACCACCTATTTTTCCCTTGGGAGTCGCGCTCCCGAGGGTCATCTTTATTTTAACACCCCCCCCGGGCCAATGCACCTCTAAGTGTTGGTCCGAACCGAGCCGCCTGCAGGGCCACCTCGGGGAAACTCGAGGTCTGGTTTCACTCATAGCTTGTCTCATCTGGTGTTGCCCTGAGAACGAGATATGTGCAGCTCCTATCTGGATGTCGGCGCATCGGGCGGCTTTGCTGGTCTTGTTTTACCATTGTAGAAATGTCTTGTAACCGGGATTCCGAGTCTGATCGGGTCTTCCTGGGAGAAGGAATATCCTTCGTTGACCATGAGAGCTTGTGATGGGCTAAGTTGGGACACCCCTGCTAGGTTTGAACTTTTGAAAGGCGTGCCCGCGGTTATGGGCAGATGGGAATTTGTTAATATCCGGTTGTAAATAATTTGACACTTAACTTATCTAAAATACATCAACCGTGTGGGTAGCCGTGATGGTATCTTCTTGGCAAAGTCCGGGAAGTGAACACGGTTCGTGTATTATGCTTGAACGTAAGTAGTTTCAGGATCACTTCTTGATCACATCTAGTTCACGACCGTTGCGTTGCTTCTCTTCTCGCTCTTATTTGCCTAAGTTAGCCACCGTAAATGCTTAGTGCTTGCTGCATCTCCACATCACTACCTTCTCCTACCCATAAGCTTAAATAGTCTTGATCTTGCGGGTGTGAGATTGCTAAGTCCTCGTGGCTCACAGATACTTCCAAACAGTTGCAGGTGCCGATGATACCAGTGCAGGTGACGCAACCCAGCTCAGGTGGGAGCTCGATGAAGATCGTGTTCGTTGTGTTGTTTCGTTTCCTGTTGATCGGTAGTGGTGCCCAGTTGGGATGATCGGGGATCTAGCATTTGGGGTTGTCTTATTTTATTTTGGTTCCGTAGTCGGGCCTTGATTGTATTCTGGATGATGTATGTTTAACTTGTATTGTGTGAAGTGGCGATTATAAGCCAACTCTTTATCCCTTTCTATTCAGTACATGGGATTGTGTGAAGATTACCCCTCTTGTGACAAACCTACCATGCGGCTATGCCTCTAAGTCGTGCCCCGACACGTGGGAGATATAGCCGCATTGTGGGTGTTACAAACCGGCCCCGCCTCTGAACCGCCGAGCACACCTCTGAGTCACCACCGTGCACGCCTCCGCTGGTCGATCCGCCCCGGCTATTCTGAGCCGTCATCCGCCGCGGCCGTTCTGAGTCGCCCCAGATTCACTCTGCCTTTACAAGCCATTGTTCGTCTCTGCCTCAAAATCACGGACCCGCCATTGAGCCGCCCTCGCCCGGTGCGGTCTCGAGCCGTCACCAATATGTTGATCCGCCACCTGCTGCTCTGATTCTGCCAAAATTAGCATGGTCTCGAGCCCAGCCTCGCGTCGCCTCCGTCAGTGAGTCGGCCTACCGAACTGCATCTCTCACCTGTCGCGTTGAACCGGCCATGGCTGCGCCTCTCCGATACGCCGCTGTCGCGGATGCACCTTCATCGACCCGCCCTGCAACCCGCCGGGCGCCGAGTCATCACCATCTCATCCTTACAATGAGTTGTCGCGGCCTGACCTAGAGCCGCTACCACGAGCCGCCGGCCGCTGGGACTGGCCCTGAGCCACCTTGCTGCTCACCTCCACCTCAACTGAGGCCTCGCGAGTCGCACCTGCTCCGGAGCTACTCCTTTGAGCCGATACTACCACCTCCACTGTGAGTGAGCTGCCCCCTGCTCCGTTGACTCACTGGGACTCGCCCGGCGGTTCGTACGTCTGCATCCTCGATTCCACTGACGCCGCCTCGACATCCTTCTGCTGAGCCGTTTCATGATAAACCGTCGTGGCCCGATGGCGTTAAACCGTAGCGACCTCTGCTTACTTCAAATCGCCGCCTACAAGCCGCCTTACCACACCGCTCTGAGCCGCCACTGTTGGCGAGTCACCACGCCTTAGTGGCTGCACCTGCGCCACCACGCTTCAAGCCGGTCCGGCCTCGCGGCCGTTTCAACCGTGGCATCGAGCCTCCACTCTGCGCCCTACTGTTGTTTTCCTTAAATCTGCCATGGTCAGGCACCATTAAGCCGGCTGCTGCCTCCAGGATGCCGCTTCTCCTTTGCCTACAAACTGGCCCTCCCTTTGCTTTGCGCCGCTGCTGCATCACATGCGCCCTGTGCCGGCTTGCACCACTGCACGTCCCGTCCGTGCAATTCGTGCCAAGCCTGTTAGGGCATCTCCAGCCGTTCGGCCCCCCAGGGTGCCTAAATAGAGCGGCCTGGGGGCGTGCCGGCGCTAGTTCGGCCCCTGGGGACGACCTAGCTCCCAGTCATGCCCCCAAGCGCCGGCCCCAGGATGCGGGAAATTTGAACTAGGTCGTTCCCGCTGACAAAAGACGCCACAAAATCCGGCGATCGGATGTAGTCTGGCATTACAAAAAACAGAGCGCCGCACGCCGCAAGTTCGCGTGCGCAATGAATCATTCGGCGGGGTCGGCTCCAGGTGTTGGCGGAGTCGGCGTGCGCGGGCTCGGCGGTGTCGGAGCTGCTTCGGTGCTGGGCTGTGTCGGCGCGGCTTCGGTACTGCTGGGCGGTGATGTAGAGGCGTCGTTCGGGCTTGGCGTCCGTGTGGCCGTGGGCGCGGGAGCTGGCATCGTCGGCATCGTCGGTGTTGCCGTCTGCATCTGGTTCAGGATGAGTCCGCGCTCCGCCATGTACCACGCCCTGAGCTGCTCGTCGTTGCTCTGGAGCATGTCCGCCCCGCCCATCAAAAAAGCCATGTCGGTGTTCCTCTTCTTCGCGGCGACGTTCGTCCGGAGCAGGTCGACGTTGGTCCGGAGCAGGTCGAGCTTGATGGCGATGTTCGTCATCAGCGACAACCACCGCGCCTCGGTCTTCTCTTCACGTAGGACGACCCCGGCCTGGGCGTCGGCGAGGCAATGCTCGATGGACTCCTGCACTCGCGCGGTTG
Organism: Triticum aestivum; assembly: GCF_018294505.1. Classification (NCBI taxonomy): domain Eukaryota; kingdom Viridiplantae; phylum Streptophyta; class Magnoliopsida; order Poales; family Poaceae; genus Triticum; species Triticum aestivum. Next base: position 529,558,648 of record NC_057809.1, on the reverse strand, counting down.
CCGCGTCGATGTTTTTCCCCTTCTTTCTCAATTTGTGGCTGTCCGACCGCCCCTCTGACGCGCCCGGAGTCATCGCGTACGGCTTGTATGTCTCCTTGGCCTTGTCGAGGGTACGTTGGACTTCCGCCCACTTCTCGCACTTGTCAATGCGCTTGTAGACGTGGAGGAACTTGAAGTCGGCCTTGATGCGCTCCCAGTACGTCTCGAAGCTCTGGTTCGTGCCGGTGGTCGGGTCGAGGCAGACAACTTTCCATGCTTTGGCGATGCATTCCTCTTCCTTGGACGTCCACTTGATGCGCGGTTCACCTGGCCTAGCCGCCCGCTTCTTCTTCTGGCGCCCCTTGGTCGGATCAGGACCCAGCTCCTCCTCCTCCTCGTCCTCGTCCTCCTCCTCCTCCTCAGGTTCCTGCGCTTCGTACGCATCCTTGCCGTAGACGTAGCCGAGCTCGGCCTCCATGTCTCCGCTGAGATCCACTACCTCGTCCTGGGTGGCGAACCCGGGAGACGCGGCGGCTGCGGTCGATCCTGTCGTGATGATGTCATCCATGTCGGCTCCTGTGTCATCGGTGCCGCCGATGTGCGAGAAGGGCAGCGGTCCACGATGGAGATGGGGCGTCGGTGTGGACGCGTAGGCGGGCGGCGAGTAGTTGTATGGAGGGTACTGCACGCCGACGAAGGCGGGCGAGGGTGTGCGCGTCGTGGGGTGGCCATGGGGGAAGGTCACGTTTGGGTTGAACCCACCGTGCGCGTCGCCGTCGGCGTAGCCGGGCGACGACGATCCCCATGGAGATCCGATGCCTTGTTGTCCCCAGGGCGCGTACTGGGTGTGGCTGACGACGGGTGGATTCATCATCCCCGCGTGGTCGACCGATGAGGAGGACGCCGCCGCGCGGGCCGCATTGTCTTGGGCCTTCTTGGCGATGGCCCTGTTCCGCCGGTCGGCGGTGACTGCGTCGCGTCACTGAACTTCCACCGTCCAATCGGCGTCCGACATGCCCGGTGGCTTCAATGGCGGCGACCTCGGCTTCCTCTGCTTCGGCTGGGCCACGGTGCTAGTCGTGGTTGCCGCCACGCGCGGCATGGCGTACTTCTTCGGCGGCATGACGGCGACTGGAAGGCGAGCGGGAGGGGGTTTGGCAGGAGAAAGTGAAGGAATGGCAGGAGGAAGGCGAGCGAGCGGGAGGGATGCGAGAGGAAAGCATCAAGAAACGGCGGGAAAAGGCCCTCGGGTCGCCGCCAGGGCGGACCCACGTGCCTTTTTCGCTTGTGCCGGCTCCCCAAGCGCCCCCAAGGGTGCCGGGTTCGGCCTAGGTTCGCCGGCACCAGTTTTGGCCCAAGCCGGCGAAAAACGGGCTTCTGGGGGCGCGGCTGGGCCGTTTTTTGGCGCCGGCGCGGCAAAAATGCCTGTGGAGGGCCTGTTGGGGACGCGGCTGGAGATGCTCTTAGTCTGCCGCTGTAACTCACTGACTCTTCTAAACCATCGTCGTTGTTGACTCGTCTTTTACCATGACGAGGGCACCGGTTTGTTTCCCGATAGGATTCTATGACGTGGTGACCTTAGGGGATTACCAACTTCCCATCCAGTTGTCTAAAGATAAGAACAAAGAGTACCAAGGAGATGCTTGATCCATGCCCTGGGCGGAACCCGGATTTTTAAGTCGCCTCGCCAACGCGCCGCTTTGAGACGCCCCTGAGCAGACTCGCCTGCCACAGACTCATCCAACCTCTGCGAATCGCTGTTCGGCTCCGCTGTCAGAACCGCCACCCCCGTCGGAGTGGCTGTGCCTTCAAATCTAAGACATGACGAGCCGTCAAGCTACTCATGTCTGTGCGGTGTTACAAGTTACCAAGGGTCAGGTCCTGAGGCACCAAGATTTGATGCGCTACTCGAGAGACATGACTCATTTTAAAAACTGGATGGATGCGTGGTTATCATTTGGTCAAGTTGTCGTACAGTCACTTCATTCGGCAAATACATCAGGTGATATCCGTCCAGACTATTTTAAATAGCACATATTAACTTTTTCTTTTGAGAACAATTACTCTGGTCTGTGATATTTTTTCGCAGGACTATTATTCATTACAAAGGTGTCGCATAAGGGGCGCGCGCCAGCATCGCTTTTGCACTAGCGCTTGTCCGTGCAGTGCTGCTAGATGGATACATACGTGAATCGCCGCCCCCGCTACATCAACACAACATGATTGACTCGCCCGTCTGCACCGGCTTACAACGTGATGGCCGGCCCGTCTGTCTGTTCCCGCGGCCGACTCCATCGTGGTTGATTTCAGCTTCACCGTGGTGATGGTCAACTCCGCGGTGGATATTTTCTGGCCTAACATATCAGGTGAAATCCATCTAGTATATTTTTGTATTATATATTGCTTTCTTTAAAAGAGCAATTACTCCGGCTTGCAAAGTTATATAATGCAGGACCCTAAACCGCCATATTGGTGCAAATTTAAAGGCCATGAGAAAATGTCCGGCTTAAAAAGAAGGATTCCGGTTTAAAATCCGGTTCAAGGGAAAGTTGTCTCCCACAAAGCTTTGAAGCTCTCAATATCTGCTTTAATAATTTCCGGTTCAAAAGAATAATCTCTCGCAATTTCAAGTTCTCAGTAAAAATTAAAGGGACCAAAGAGAGTATGTGGCAAAAGCACAGCTCAAACATAGGTGCCCCTTGAGCACAGCTCACAATAATCACTTGGGGGCTTGGTCGTATTCGAACCATAGCTACATCTCTTGATCGGCGTAAGGCCACCAGGGAAATCACTTGGGGGCTTGGTCGTATTCGAACCATAGCTACACCTCTTGATCGGTGTAAGGCCAAAAGGAAATCACTTGGGGGACAAAGAGAGTGTTGCAAAAGCACAACTCAAACATAGGCACCCACTGAGCACAGTTTAAAATATTGCTCGGGGGCTCTTTACTTCTCAAAGAACAAAGAGTCTACACCGTTGTAATAGGCTATCAAGCCAGGCTTGGAAGCCAGGTGTATTCACCTAAAACCCCGAGTTATCCTGCCTTTTTAAGTAAGCCACTCCGTCCAGGTAATCCTGGTATGACCCGCCGTACGTTTGGCAAGTCAATCTTATACAGACCCTCAACTTGAAAAAGTTAAAACGACGATTGGTTAATGTGAGGTCCATCTTAAAAGGCTTTGTAAAATGGTTTAACTCAGTGGCCTGGTAGCCCATGAAAAGCCTCGATTTTGGGCCTGGCAGCCCATGAAAAGCCTCGCGTCTTCCCATGCTTTTATTCGACAAATTTTCTTTTTTTGAGGTTTACAACACTTTATGATAAACCAGTGTTTATTAACCCGGCCTGATTTCGACTACAAGTCGCCAGTATGATATAAGGATACTTCGGTGTTTATTAACCCGGCCTGGCTTGGGACTATAAGTCGCCATTATATATTTGGATTGCGCCATTTGAATCAAGGGCTCATAAATCATTGGATTATATTATTCAAATCTTCAAATAGCCAACATGGCTGGATTTTATTATGGTTATCAATAACCAGTATTATGATTAAGGTTTTCAAAGTCGCTTTAGCGTAATGGCTATTATATTATCAATGGATACGATTTATTCTACAATTGAAGGAATAGTCCCGAGTCGCTGCAGGCTTACGACCTGGCACATGGAGGCAACATTATTCAAATTAAGATTACATCAAATATGCAAGTCCCATGTCACTGCCAGCATGCACCATGGCACTTGGGGACTAATGCAAAGTCATTTTTACTGGCCTTATTGAAGACCTGACTCATCAAATCATAATTAGCCATCCCTTGGGGACTACCAATTGCTCCTATCAAAGATTTAAGGTACACAAGTTTTAATCCATTATATTAAAGGATCCACTGCTCAGTTGGTAAAGAACAAAGCTCTTAACCTTGTGGACGTGGGTTCAAGCCCCATGATGGGGGTTACATCATATGATGTTATTTTCAGTGAAGAATATATAAAGTCCCAGCTCAATATTATCTTACTGAGCCGGCCATTGGGGGCTACACGTTGCTGCTCAAGTTTACAGGTTCATATTTACAAAGTCCCTGCTCATTATTGCATAATGACCCGGCCCTTACGGGCTACACTTGAAGGAAATATGCCCTAGAGGCAATAATAAAGTTATTATTTATTTCCTTATATCATGATAAATTTTTATTATTCATGCTAGAATTGTATTAACCGGAAACATAATACTTGTGTGAATACATAGACAAACAAAGTGTCACTAGTATGCCTCTACTTGACTAGCTCGTTAATCGAAGATGGTTATGTTTCCTAACCATGGACATGAGTTGTCATTTGATTAACGGGATCACATCATTAGGAGAATGATGTGATTGACATGACCCATTCCATTAGCTTAGCACCGATCGTTTAGTATGTTGCTATTGCTTTCTTCATGACTTATACATGTTCCTATGACTATGAGATTATGCAACTCCCATTTACCAGAGGAACACTTTGTGTGCTACCAAATGTCACAACATAACTGGGTGATTATAAAGGTGCTCTATAGGTGTCTCCAAAGGTACATGTTGGGTTGGCGTATTTTGAGATTAGGATTTGTCACTCCGATTGTCAGAGAGGTATCTCTGGGCCCTCTCGGTAATACACATCACTTAAGCCTTGCAAGCAATGCAACTAATAAGTTAGTTGCAAGATGATGTATTACGGAACGAGTAAAGAGACTTGCCGGTAACGAGATTGAACTAGGTATTGAGATACCGACGATCGAATCTCGGGCAAGTAACATACCGATGACAAACGGAACAACGTATGTTGTTATGTAGTCTGACCGATAAAGATCTTCGAAGAATATGTAGGAGCCAATATGAGCATCCAGGTTCCGCTATTGGTTATTGACCGGAGACGTGTCTCGGTCATGTCTACATTGTTCTTGAACCCGTAGGGTCCGCACGCTTAACGTCACGATGACAGTTTCATTATGAGTTTATATATTTGATGTACCGAAGGTTGTTCGGAATCCCGGATGTGATCACGGAATTGACGAGGAGTCTCAAAATGGTCGAGACATAAAGATCGGTATATTGGATGACTATATTTGGACACCGAAAAGGTTCCGGGTAAGATTGGGACAATACCGGATCACCGGGAGGTTATCGGAACCCCCCGGGAGGTATATGGGCCTTATTGGGCCTTAGTGGAAAGGAGGGGAAAGGAGCAAGGGAGCCCCCCCCCAAGCCCAATCCGAATTGGGAAGGGGGCCGGCCCCCCCTTTCCTTCCTCCCTCCTTCCTCTTCCTTCCCTCTCGTACTCCTAATAGGAAAAAGGGGTGTCTTACTCCCGGTGGGAGTTGGACTCCCCCCCCCCTTGGGCGCGCCACCCTCCTTGGTCGGCCCCCTCCTCCACTCCTTTATATACGGGGGCAAGGGGCACCCAGATACACAATAATGGATCATTGATCTCTTAGCCGTGTGCGGTGCCCCCCTCCACCATAATCCTTGATAATATTGTAGCGGTGCTTAGGCGAAGCCCTGCAATGGTAGAACATCAAGATCGTCACCACGCCGTCGTGCTCACGGAACTCATCCCCGACACTTTGCTGGATCGGAGTCCGGGGATCGTCATCGAGCTGAACGTGTGCAAAAACTCGAAGGTGCCGTAGTTTAGGTGCTTGATCGGTCGGGCCGTGAAGACGTACGACTACATCAACCGCGTTGTTATAACGATTCCGCTTCCGGTCTACGAGGGTACATAGACAACACTCTCCTCTCTCGTTCCTGTGCATCACCATGATCTTGCGTGTGCGTAGGAATTTTTTGAAATTACAATGTTCCCCAACAGTGGCATCCGAGCCTAGGTTTTATGCGTTGATGTTGTGCATGAGTAGAACACAAGTGAGTTGTGGGCGATATAAGTCATACTGCTTACCAGCATGTCATACTTTGGTTCGGCGGTATTGTTGGATGAAGCGGCCCGGACCGACATTACGCGTACGCTTACGCGAGACTGGTTCTACCGACGTGCTTTGCACACAGGTGGCTGGCGGGTGTCAGTTTCTCCAACTTTAGTTGAACCGAGTGTGGCTACGCCCGGTCCTTGCGAAGGTTAAAACAGCACCAATTTGACAAACTATCATTGTGGTTTTTGATGCGTAGGTAAGATTAGTTCATGCTAAGCCCGTAGCAGCCACGTAAAACTTGCAACAAACAAAGTAGAGGACGTCTAACTTGTTTTTGCAGGGCATGTTGTGATGTGATATGGTCAAGGCATGATGCTAAATTTTATTGTATGAGATTATCATGTTTTGTAACCAAGTTATCGGCAACTGGCAGGAGCCATATGGTTGTCGCTTTCTTGTATGCAATGCAATCTCCCTATAATGCTTTACTTTATCACTAAGCGGTAGCAATAGTCGTAGAAGCATAAGATTGGCGAGACGACAACGATACTACGATGGTGATCAAGATGTCGCACCGGTGACAATGGTGATCATGACGGTGCTTCAGAGATCAAGATCATAAGCACAAGATGATGATGGCCATATCATATCACTTATATTGATTGCATGTGATGTTTATCTTTTATGCATCTTATCTTGCTTTGATTGACGGTAGCATTATAAGATGATCTCTCACTAAATTTCAAGATAAAAGTGTTCTCCCTGAGTATGCACCGTTGCCAAAGTTCGCCGTGCCCAGACACCACGTGATGATCGGGTGTGATAAGCTCTACGTCCATCTACAACGGGTGCAAGCCAGTTTTGCACACGCAGAATACTCAGGTTAAACTTGACGAGCCTAGCATATGCAGATATGGCCTCGGAACACTCAGACCGAAAGGTCGAGCGTGAATCATATAGTAGATATGATCAACATATTGATGTTCACCATTGAAAGCTACTCCATTTCACGTGATGATCGGTTATGGTTTAGTTGATTTGGATCACGTGATCACTTAGAAGATTAGAGGGATGTCTTTCTAAGTGGGAGTTCTTAAGTAATATGATTAATTGAACTTAAATTTATCATGAACTTAGTCCTGGTAGTATTAGCATATCTATGTTGTAGATCAATAGCTTGCGTTTAGCTCCCCTGTTTTATTTTTGATATGTTCCTAGAGAAAACCAAGTTGAAAGATTTTAGTAGCAATGATGCGGATTGGATCCGTGATCTGAGGTTTATCCTCATTGCTGCACAGAAGAATTATGTCCTTGATGCACCGCTAGGTGACAGGCCTATTGCAGGCGCAGATGCAGACGTTATGAACGTTTGGCTAGCTCAATATGATGACTACTTGATAGTTTAGTGCACCATGCTTAACGGCTTAGAATCGGGACTTCAAAGACGTTTTGAACGTCATGGACCATATGAGATTTTCCAGGAGTTGAAATTAAGATTTCAAGCAAATACCCGAGTTGAGAGATATGAAGTCTCCAACATGTTCTATGGCTAAAAGATGGAGGAGAATAGCTCAAGAAGTGAGCATGTGCTTAGATTGTCTGGGTACTACAATCGCTTGAATCAAGTGGGAGTTAATCTTCCAGATAAAATAGTGATTGACAGAATTCTCTAGTCACCATCACCAAGTTAGTAGAACTTCATGATGAACTATAATATGCAAGGGATAACGAAAATGATTCCCAAGCTCTTCGTGATGTTGAAATCGACGGAGTTAGAAATCAAGAAAGAGCATCAAGTGTTGATGGTTAACAAGATCACTAGTTTCAAGAAAAAGGGAAAAGGGAAGAAGGGGAACTTCAAGAAGAATGGCAAGCAAGTTGCTGCTCAAGTGAAGAAGCCCAAGTCTGGACCTAAGCCTGAGACTCATTGCTTCTACTTCAAAGGGACTGGTCACTGGAAGCGGAACTACCCCAAGAATTTGGTGGATAAGAAAGGATGGCAAAGTGAAAAAACGTATATTTGATATACATATTAATGATGTGTACTTTACTGGTGTTTATAGCAACCCCTCAGTATTTGATACTGGTTTAGTTGCTAAGATTAGTAACTCGAAACGGGAGTTGTAGAATAAATAGAGACTAGTTAAGGGTGAAGTGACGATGTGTGTTGGAGTAGTTCCAAGATTGATATGATCATCATCGCACACTCCCTATACTTTCGGGATTAATGTTGAACCTAAATAAGTGTTATTTGGTGTTTGCGTTGAGCATGAATATGATTTGATCATGTTTATTGCAATACGGTTATTCATTTAAATTAGAGAATAATTGTTGTTCTGTTTACATGAATAAAAACCTTCTATGGTCATACACACCAATGAAAATGGTTTGTTGGATCTTGATCGTAGTGATACACATATTCATAATATTGAAGCCAAAAGATGCAAAGTTAATAATGATAGTGCAACTTATTTGTGGCACTGCCATTTAGGTCATATTGGTGTAAAGCGCATGAAGAAACTCCATGATGATGGGATTTTGGAATCACTTGATTATGAATCACTTGATGCTTGCGAACCATGCCTTATGGGCAAGATGACTAAAAACTCCGTTCTCCAGAACAATGGAGCGAGCAACTGACTTATTGGAAATAATACATACTGATGTATGCGATCCGATGAGTGTTGAAGCTCGTGGCGGGTATCGTTATTTTCTGACCTTCACAGATGATTTGAGCAGATATGAGTATATCTACTTGATGAAACATAAGTCTGAAACATTTGAAAAGTTCAAAGAATGTCAGAGTGAAGTGGAAAATCATCGTGACAAGAAAATAAGGTTTCTACGATCTGATCACGGAGACAAATATTTGAGTTACGAGTTTGGTCTTCAATTAAAACAATGTGGAATAGTTTCACAAATTCGTGCCATCTGGAACACCACAGCATAATGGTGTGTCCGAATGTCATAACCGTACTTTATTGGATATAGTACAATCTATGATGTTTCTTACCGATTTACCACTATCGTTTTTGGGTCATGCATTAGAGATAGTTGCATTCACGTTAAAAAGGGGCACCATCTAAGTCTGTTGAGACGACACAATATGAACTGTGGTTTGGAAAGAAAGCAAAGTTGTCGTTTCTTAAAGTTTGGGGTTGCGATGCTTATAAGAAAAAGTTTCATCATGATAAGCTCAAACCCAAATCAGAGAAATGTGTCTTCATAGGATACCCAAAGGAGACAGTTGGGTACACCTTCTATCACAGATCCGAAGGCAAGGCATTCGTTGCTGAGAATGGATACTTTCTAGAGAAGGAGTTTCTCTCGAAAGAAGTGAGTGGTAGGAAAGTAGAACTTGATAAGGTAATTGTACCTTCTCCCTTATTGGAAAGTAGTTCATGACAGAAATCTGTTCCTGTGACTACTACACCAATTAGTGAGGAAGCTAATGATGATGATCATGTAACTTCAGATCAAGTTACTACCGAATCTCGTAGGTAAACCAGAGTGAGATCCGCACCAGAGTGGTACGGTAATCCTTTTCTGGAAGTCATGTTACTACACCATGACGAACTTGCGAACTATGAGGAAGCAATGATGAGCCCAGATTCCGCAAAATGGTTTGAGGCCATGAAATCTGAGATGAGATCCATGTATGAGAACAAAGTATGGACTTTGATTGACTTGCCAAATGATCGGCGAGCCATTGAGATTAAATGGATCTTCAAGAGGAAGACGGATGCTGATAGTAGTGTTACTATCTACAAAGCTAGAATTGTCGCAAAAGGTTTTCGACAAGTTCAAGGTGTTGACTACGATGAAAGTTTCTCACTCGTATCTATGCTTAAGTCTATCTGCATCATGTTAGCAATTGCTGCATTTTATGAAATCTGGCAAATGGATAAACAAAACTGCATTCCTTAATGGAGTTATTAAAGAAGAGTTGTATATGATGCAACCAGAAGGTTTTGTTGATCCTAAAGGTGTTGACAAAATGTGCAAGCTCCAGCGATCCATCTATGGACTGGTGCAAGCATCTCGGAGTTGGAATATATGCTTTGATGAGTTGATCAAAGCATATAGTTTTATACAGACTTGCGGTGAAGCCTGTATTTACAAGAAAGTGAATGGGAGCACTAGAACATTTCTGATAAGTATATGTGAATGACATATTGTTGATCGGAAATGATGTAGAACTATTCTGCAAAGCATAAAGGAGTGTTTGAAAGGAGTGTTTCAAAGAAAGACCTCGGTGAAGCTGCTTACATATTGAGCATCAAGATCTATAGAGATAGATCAAGATGCTTGATAAGTTTTTCAATGAGTACATACCTTCACAAGATTTTGAAGTAGTTCAAAATGGAATAGTCAAAGAAAGAGTTCTTGCCTGTGTTACAAGGTGTGAAACCGAGTAAGACTCAAAGCCCGACCACGGCAGAAGATAGAAAGAGAATGAAAGTCATTCCCTATGCCTTGGCCATAGGTTCTATAAAATATGCCATGCTGTGTATCAAATCTATTGTATACCCTACACTGTTTTTGGCAAGGGAGTACAATAGTGATCTAGGAGTAGATCACTGGACAGCGGTCAAAATTATCCTTAGTGGAATAAGGATATGTTTCTCGATTATGGAGGTGACAAAAAGGTTCGTCGTAAAGGGTTACATCGATGCAAATTTTGACACTGATCCAGATGACTCTAAATCTCAAGCTGGATACATATTGCAAGTGGGAGAAATTAGCTAGAGTAGCTCCGTGCAGAGCATTGTTGACATAGAAATTTGCAAAATACTTACGGATCTGAATGTGGCAGACCCGTTGACTGAACTTCTCTCACAAGCAAAACATGATCACACCTTAGTACTCTTTGGGTGTTAATCACATAGCGATGTGAACTAGATTATTGACTCTAGTAAACCCTTTGGGTGTTGGTCACATGTCGATGTGAACTATGGGTGTTAATCACATGGTGATGTGAACTATCGGTATTAAATCACATGGCGATGTGAACTAGATTATTGACTCTAGTGCAAGTGGGACACTGAAGGAAATATGCCCTAGAGGCAATAATAAAGTTATTATTTATTTCCTTATATCATGATAAATGTTTATTAGTCATGCTAGAATTGTATGCCCGCGCCGCCGCTGAGCCCCGCCGCCCCGCTGCCCAACCCCGCCTCGCCGGAGCCCCTCGCCGGAGGTACCGTGCCAGATCCGAGCCGCCAGTTTTTTTTTAAACCGTTTGGTTTTTTAGAAACCCTAGTTTGTTTTATTTAGATCGGTTCACCGGTTTTTCTCGGTTCTTCTAAATAGCGGGCGTTCGTCCGTACGTTCGTTTTAAAGAACGGTTTTCACCCATTAGTTACAGTTAACGAACGCTCATTCGTTAGTCTGTTCGTCAGTTTTCTTTTTATCGGATTTATCTGTGATTATTTTCGATCGCGATTTCTGATCTGATCTTAGTTTCTGTTTATCTTTTTGCTCGTTAGTCGGAATCAGGCGATTCAAGTGCCTAGATCTTCGTCTCGAGACCCTCTTTCTGTTTAATCAACTTAAACAAGATTTTGGTACTGTAAAATTTGACTTTAGTTCAGATTAGTAAACAGATCTTGTTTCTTTCGCCGTTTGAGTTTCGTTGCTCCGTTTGATTTGATTCCTTTTGCTCACCGGAGTTCTTAAGTTGAATTTTCTGGTCAAACTCTCTTATTTGAGTTTTGATTGTGCATCTTTGCTTGTTGCTTATGTATGTTATTGTTTGTTTGCGATAGAATTCCTGGAGTGTGAAGCGTGTTACTACGAGTCCCTAGGATTCGCGGATCGTCAGCAAGGCAAGTAACACTTTGATCATATCCCTTTATCACCCAGTTTTTATGCATTAGTTCCAATCATCAAACATTGCATGATTACGATATCATTAACTTGTGGTTGGGAAGTAGTTGATGAGGTAGAACCTATTACCCTGTAACTTCTACGTGTTTCTTATATTACTATGCTATGCTTGTAGACATGGTTTGGGTTTGAGTGAAATCCATGACAGATGTGAGATTGTTAATTAATGGTTCAACTTAAGGTGGCAACTTAAATTAACATCTGGGTGGATTGAGGCACCTGGGGAACCCAGTGTTGTCTATTTTTTTGGAAATCACGGGGTACCCGTGTGATCTTCCTATGGACCACCACCCAGGCTCAAAGGGAACTGAGATGATTCATGCTAGAAACTTCAGTGTGCAGCCACAAGCTATTATGGTCTCTAGCAAAGTTGAGTAAGTTATGTGAAGCTCTTGAAGAGGTAGATCAGCAGGTAGTGGGTTTTGTAGGTTTGGTATGGTCTACTCGGAGTAGAGAGTTAATGTTTCTGAAAGACCGTGTCTCGGTCATCCGTTTCTCAAACACCGTGCAGTGTGAGAAATCCAACGGAGGCGATCGAGTCTTGTGGGGAAAAGTGCGCAAACCTCTGCAGAGTGTACAATCTAATCATGGTTAGTCGTGTCCCCGGTTATGGACAATTTTGAGTATCTAGTACTTGGGTTATCACATGTATCTCATCACTTTTAATTAATATTGTTGGGTTGTTAACTACTTTAATATGGGATTGAGTTGGGGGTACCTTCTCAATATTGTTCAACCACCATGATAGTTAAATTAAAATCTATCCCTTTGTTGTAGGGAAAAATTGGCTTTTCGCAAAACTATAACCATAGAGCTTTCCACCAGCCATATATGCATGTAGTGATAGCATTATTCTTTTCATGCTCTACCGTGTTATATTGCCAGCATATTCCATGTGCTGACCCATTTTCGGGCTGCAACGTATTATGTTGCAGACTTTTCAGACGAGGAGTAAGGTTCGTTAGGTCATTGCCATGCAGCTCAGCTATGCCGTTGGAGTTGATGGACTCACTTTATCTTCCAAGCCTTCCGCTGTTGTCGCATTAGGTGGCCTTAAGCCATATTTATTATAATAAATTCTCCTTGGAGACTTTTCGATGTAATAAGTGCGTGATTGCTACTCTGTTATAAATCCTCGAGTACTGTGTGTGTTAGCATTACCGATCCAGGGATGACACGGAAGCATAGAGACTTGACCATTTGAGGTCGGGTCGCTACAAGATGGTATCAAAGAACGCGCTGAGTGTAGGACACGACCACTAAGATAAACCATAGGTCACACTTCTCTACCCATTTCCGACTCCTCTCAATTTTCTACTCTTTAGGATGACGGAGATGAAGAACAAGTTTGCACAACCGAATGAAGACACACCATTTGGACGCCACTTGAAGGAAGTCACTAGGTACTTGAACATTGGAATACCAAGCTTCACCGGGTCGTACAACGCCACCTTACCAGAAGAGGAGCGCTGGATGATTCAAGTACAAGTTCCAGGAAGGACGTTCTTGCCAACTTCCAAACCCATAGAGTTTTCTTTCGAAGCACCCACCTGGAGTCTAGGCAAGAGCATGGCAGCCCACATTACAATGGGACGCATTGGAGAGGTCTACAACAGGGAACTCAAGGACACTATCTACCAAATATGTGGGTGCCGAGACGAGCAATGGGAAGTAATCAGCACCAAGAAGGATAGATCCATTGCAGCTTTCATCCAGGAGTTAAACCAACACATTCTATGTCAGGAGAACCAGATGTGCGCGGACATGATGGACTTGAAGAAGGCGAAGACTAGGGTCATCGAGTTGGAGGAAGAACTCAAGTTTACACGTGATGGATATGAGGAGGAAATCAAGACACTACTTGAGAAGAATGACGACCTAGTTAAGAAGATCGGAGTATTCATGGGAGGACCAGCACCGGGAGTAGAGGACGACGATTCCACTTGCCCGGACAACTACATCATCATCTACGACACCGATTCCAATCCTAGTGAGGATGGCTTTGAAGACGAAGCTGGAGCAGACATCATGGAGTCTTCCACCGATCAAAATTTCTAGATGACCATAGTATATTATTAGTATACCCCGATGTAATTAGTAGTAGTAGAGCACTTTTGCGATAGTTCTAGACTACTTGTATGCCCTTGCTTGATTGATTGAGTGAAATGATTGTGTTTGTCTCATGTGCATATGGGTAGTGCTTTCTCATTAGACCTTTTTCTATTCTGATCTCTTCCATCTAAACCCATTAGATGCCTCCGAGACGTGACACCAGTTTTGCTTTCCCATCGGAGCTCACCTAGTTGATCCAGCAGCAGAATGCTTTGATGCAATTGCTAGTTCAGAACCAGGGCAACAACAACAACAACCCGCCGCCAGTGGACAACCTAACCCGTTTTCTAAGGTTATAGCCGCCGGTGTTTTCCAGTAGCACCGAGCCTATAGTTGCTGATGATTGGCTACGCCATATTGGAAGGGAGTTGACCACCGCAGGTTGCACAGATGCTGAGAGGGTGCGCTTTGCCACACACCAATTGGATGGACCAGCAGCCTCATGGTGGGAGAATTGCACAGCCACTTTTCCTCTAGCCAATGTCACTTGAGACCAGTTTCAGCAAGCTTTCCGCACAACCCATGTCTCAACTGGGCCTATGCAGATGAAGAAGCGGGAGTTCCGCCACTTACACCAGGGAAACCGTACTGTGGCTCAGTACGTGGATGATTTTAGCAAGTTATCACGCTATGCCCCTGATGATGTGGCCACAGATGCCGCGAAGCAGGAGAAGTTTATGGAAGGGCTGAATGATGAGATGAGCATGCAGTTGATGGTAGCAACCTTCAAAAACTACCAGGAGTTGGTAGATAAAGCTCTTATGATTGAAGGGAAGCAGCAGCACTTTGGGAGCCGTAAGAGGAAGTACGGACAAGGGAAGTATAACTCAAGAGCTCAGCAGAAGCCTCGCCTAACCTCGAACTAGGGAGGACTTGTTCATAACCATGGAGGTCACAACCACACTGGAGGAGGATCGCGTAACCACAACGGTGCTAAGAATGGAAATGGGAACGGAGCTAACAACAATCAGAACTGCTCAACCGAGCCACACCCGCCAAAAGAGACCTTAGTCAAGTTACGTGTTTTAAGTGCGGGAAGACAGGGCACTATGCCAATGGTTGCCCTGAAGGAAGGAATGGAAACGGAAATGGGAGCGCTGGGAAGAAGCCTAATCCATTCAACAAAGGGCAAGTGAACCACGTTAACGTGGAGGAGGTTGAAGAGCAGTCGGACGCGGTAATAGGTAAGTTTTTGGTTAAGTCATTTACCACTCTTGTTCTTTTTGACTCTGGTGCATCGCATTCATACATATCAAGGGGATTCGTGGATAAGTTTAAACTACCAACCCAAACCCTTAGGCCCCCTCTCCTAGTGAGTTCACCCGGAGAAGAGTACATCGCTAGCCGATGGTGCGACCAGATACCCCTAACCATTGGGACACATGTTTTTCCGTCCGACCTAATTATCTTGGAGTCACAAGGATTGGATGTGATATTAGGTATGGACTGGATGTCAAAGTATGGAGGAAGCATTGATTGTGCTAGTAAGTTGATTTATCTCACCACCCCGGAGGGAAAAAGGATTAAGTATGTATCTAGGCATGTGCCTAGGAGGAGCCAAGTGAATGCCCTCACGGGAGTTGTTCAGGAGGAAGTGCATGTAGTGAAGGACTACCCGGATGTTTTCCCAGAGGAGTTACCAGGCATGCCACCAGATAGAGACATTGAGTTTTTGATAGAGCTATTGCTAGGTACAGGTCTAATATCCAAGAGACACTATCGAATGCCCGCAAATGATCTGGAGGAAATTAAGAAACAGATCAAGGAGTTATTGGAGAAAGGTTACATTCGAAGAAGCTCGTCACCTTGGGGAGCCCAGTACTTTTGGTTGAGAAGAAGGATAAATCCCTAAGGATGGTTGTTGATTATCAGGCTTTGAATGAAGTGACGATTAAGAACAAGTATCCACAGCCGATGATCAATGATCTGTTTGATCAGCTGCAAGGAGCTAAAGTGTTTTCAAAGATTGATCTATGATCGGGATACCATCAGTTGAAAATTCGAGAGAAGGATATACCAAAGACAGCGTTCACCATGCGGTATGGATTATACGAGAATACAATCATGTCATTTGGACTGACTAACGCCCCTGCCTATTTTATGAGCATGATGAACAAGGTGTTCATGGAATATTTGGACAAGTTTGCTGTGGTGTTCATTGATGATATTATGGTATATTCGAAGAATGAAGAGGAGCACAAGGAGCATTTGCGGTTAGTTATCGAGAAACTCAGGGAACACCAGTTGTATGCTAAGCTTAGCAAATGCGAATTTTGGTTGAAGGAAGTCGGATTCCTTGGACATGTTATATCCGGAGAAGGAATAGCAGTAGACCCCAGCAAGGTTCAGTCAGTCACTGAATGGTTGGCACCCACTTCAGTTAGCGAGATCCGCAGTTTCCTTGAACTCGTAGGATACTACCGGAGATTCATTGAGAATTTTTCCCAGATTGCGAAGCCAATGACTGAACTATTGAAGAAGGACACTAAGTTTAAATGGACAGATGATTGCGAGGCAAGTTTCCAGGAGTTGAAGAAACGTTTAACTACAGCCCCAGTGCTAACACTGCCAGATATACGTAAGGAGTTCCAAGTGTATTGTGACGCCTCCCGCTTAGGACTTGGATGTGTGCTTATGCGGGACAGAAGAGTTGGTTCGTATGCCTCACGACAACTAAAACCTCATGAGTTGAACTATCCGACGCATGATTTGGAGCTAGCAGCCGTAGTGCATGCATTAAAGACTTGGAGACATTACCTTATTGGAAACCGTTGTGATGTGTACACGGATCATAAGAGTTTGAAGTACATATTCACACAGAAGGAGTTAAACCTTAGGCAGAGGAGATGGTTGGAGCTTATAAAGGATTACGACATGAAGCTACACTATCATCTAGGAAAGGCCAATGTCGTAGCAGACGCCTTGAGCCGGAAGAGTTATGCCAATATCCTTGAAAGTAAGGGATTGCCAAAGGAGTTAGCAGAGGATATCATGGAACTTCGATTAGAGATGGTTCCTAGAGGTTTTGTTGCCACAATGGAGGTTCAGTCTACATTGATGGGAAAGATTCAAGAAGCTTAGAAGGATGACAAAGAGATTGCTGAGATAGAGAAGATGAGCAAAGGAAAGGCCAAAGGTTTTCGTGAGAATGAGCACGATACCTTATGGTTTGAGGACCGAGTTTATGTGCCCAATAACCCAGAAATCAGGAAGTTAATACTTCAGGAGGCTCATGACTCACCATACTCCATACACCCTGGAAACACCAAGATGTATTTGGATTTGAAGGAACGTTTCTGGTGGACTGGTATGAAGAAGGATATTGTCGAGTATGTAGCCGTATGTGATGTATGTCAGAGAGTAAAAGCAGAGCATCAAAAGCCAGCAGGACTGTTACAGCCTATGCCGATACCCGAATGGAAGTGGGATAAACTTGGCATGGACTTTATCACCGGATTGACAGAACCAAAGAAGGATATGATTCTATATGGGTAGTAGTTGATCGCTTGACCAAAGTGGCTCACTTTATCCCAGTGAAAACCACCTATACAAGTGCGAAGTTGGCCAAGATATATATGTCCAGGATCGTATGTCTGCATGGAGTTCCGAGGACCATCGTATCAGATAGAGGAACACAGTTTACTTCAAAGTTTTGGCATCAGTTACACCAGACTTTGGGAACAAGATTGTAGTTCAGTACAGCATTTCACCCGCAGACGGATGGATAGACTGAGAGAGTCAATCAGATTTTGGAGGACATGTTGAGAGCCCGTGCGCTAGATTATGGATCTAGCTGGGATGACAATTTGCCTTACGCAGAGTTCTCGTACAACAATAGCTACCAAGCCAGTTTGAAGATGGCACCGTTTGAAGCCCTGTCTGGACGCAGGTGTAGAACGCCGTTGATGTGGGATGAGGTAGGAAACCGCCAGTTGTTTGGACCAGACTTAATCAAGGAGTCTGAGGAAAAGGTTAAACTGATTCGTGATAGACTGAAGATTGCTCAGTCCCGGTAGAAGAGTTACGCAGACTCGAAACGCAAGGAGGTAACATATGAAATTGGAGACAGAGCATATTTGCGAGTATCACCCTTGCGAGGAGTGAAACATTTTGGAGTTAAGGGAAAGTTAGCCCCGAGATTTGTAGGACCGTATCATGTTTTGGAACGGATGGGGGAAGTTGCCTACAAGTTGGAGTTACCTGAGGGATTGTCAGGAGTTCACGATGTGTTCCACGTTTCACAGCTGAAGAAGTGTCATGCTGAGATGGCAGATATACCGTTAAGAGGTACAGTACCCTTGGAGGCGATCCAGTTGGACAGTGATTTGACTTATGAGGAGAAGCCAGTTAAGATTCTTGAGTTTGCTAGCCGAGTCACCCGCAGCAAGGTTATCAAGTTTTGCAAAGTTCAGTGGAGTCACCATACCGAGGATGAAGCCACCTGGGAACGAGAGGATGATCTACTCAGAGACCACCCACACCTATTTTCTTGCCAACCCGAATCTCGAGGGCGAGATTCGTCTTAAGGGGGTAGGTTCATAACATCCCAAATTTTCAATTCGGAATGTTATACATAGGTCATTCATGCATATCATATTTTATGGCATTTTCGTTCCACAATCCTCGAAATCCTAGGCAACTCATGGACCCTCGGAGAGAGTTGGGGATTTCCCGGTTTTCATATTTGATTTTTATCAAATAATTAATCGAGGATTTCGATTTTAATTATTTTTCTCTCCGAAAAAATATTTCGTAATAAAATATGACTTCTCCAAAATAATTGAAATATTGGAGGAAAAATATTAAAATCATTTGTTTGATTTTATTTGGATTTTCTTTGCATTAGAAAAATTGCATGTTTTCAAAATTACATTTTAGGGCCAAGAAAATGTTCATCTCGTTCTAAATATTTTATTTAGACAGTGAAAATTTGTTTTGGCATTTTTAGATTTTTATTTTATTTTCTAGGATTTTATTTCTGTCGGTGAAATTGTTTTAAGAAAATCTCCAACCGACTGGGCCGAAGCCAGCCGGGCCGCCGGCCCAATTGCCGTTGCCGCCTTCCTCGCGCGCGTGCGCCACCGCCGCCGACTCGGACAGGAGTCTGAGCCGGACTCCTCCTCCGCTGCACCTTGCCCCCTCCTCCAAGCAAGCCCCCCCTTTAAAGCCCGCCATCGAGCCCTCCCCCCCCCCACCACCACACCACCACACCCGCCCGCAGCCACCATCGCCGCTTGCCGCCGCCGCGCCGCCCGCAGCCGCCCCACGCGGCCTACCGCCGCCGCACTGCCCGCAGCCACCGCTCGCGCCGCCGCCGAGCCCCGCCGCCCCGCGAGCCGCTGCCCCGCCGCCCGACCCCGCCTCGCCGGAGCTCCTCGCCGGAGGTACAGCGCTGGATCCGAGCCGCCAGTTTTTTTTAAACCGTTCGGTTTTTTTAGAAACCCTAGTTTGTTTTTTAGATCGGTTCGCCGGTTTTTCTCCGTTCTTCTAAATAGCGGACGTTCGTCCGTACGTTCATTTTAACGAAAGGTTTTCGCCCGTTAGTTAGACTTAACGACGCTCGTTCGTTAGTCTGTTTGTCAGTTTTCTTTTTATCGGATTTATCTGCGATTATTTTCGATCGCGGTTTCTGATCCGATCTTAGTTTCTGTTTATCTTTTCGCTCGTTAGTCGGAATCAGGCGATTCAAGCGCCAAGATCTTCGTCTCGAGACCCTCTTTCTGTTTAATCAACTTAAACAAGATTTTGGTACTGTAAAATTTGACTTTAGTTCAGATTAGTAAAAGGATCTTGTTTCTTTCGCCGTTTGAGTTTCGTTGCTCCGTTTGATTTGACTCCTTTTGCTAACCGGAGTTCTTAACTTGAACTTTCTGGTCAACCTCTCTTATTTGAGTTTTTCTTGTGCATCTTTTCTTGTTGCTTATGTATGTTATTGTTTGTTTGTGGTAGAATTTCCAGAGTGCGAAGCGTGTTACTATGAGTACCTAGGATTCGTGGATCGTCGGCAAGGCAAGTAACACTTTGATCATATCCCTTTATCACCTAGTTTTTATGCATTAGTTCCAATCCTCAAACATTGCATGATTAGGATGTCATTAACTTGTGGGTTGGGAAGTAGTTGATGAGGTAGAACCTATTACCCTGTTACTATCAAACCCTTGGGAGTTACTTCTACGCGTTGCTTATATTACTATGCTATGCTATGCTCATAGACGTGGTTTGGGTTTGAGTGAAATCCATGACAGATGTGAGATTGTTAATTAATGGTTCAACTTAAGGTGGCAACTTAAATTAACATCTGGGTGGATTGAGGCACCTGGGGAACCCAGTGTTGTCTGTTTTTTTGGAAATCCCGGGGTACCCGTGTGATCTTCCTATGGACCGCCACCCAGGCTCAAAGGGAACTGAGATGATTCATGCTAGAAACTTCAGTGTGCAGCCACAAGCTATTATGGGCTCTAGCATAGTTGAGTAAGTTACGTGAAGCTCTTGAAGAGGTAGATCAGCAGGTAGTGGGTTTTGTAGGTTTGGTATGGTCTACCCGAAGTAGAGAGTTAATGTTTCTGAAAGACTATGTCTCGGTCATCTGTTTCTCAAACACCGTGCAGTGCGAGAAATCCAACGGAGGCGATCGAGTCTTGTGGGGAAAAGTGCGCAAACCTCTGCAGAGTGTACAATCTAATCATGGTTAGCCGTGTCCCGATTATGGACAATTTTGAGTATCTAGTACATGGGTTATCACATGTATCTCATCACTTTTAATTAATATTGTTGGGTTGTTAACTACTTTAATTTGGGATTGAGTTGGGGGTACCTTCTGAATATTGTTCAACCACCATGATAGTTTATTTAAAATCTATTCCTTTGTTGTAGGGAAAAATTGGCTTTTCACAAAACTATAACCATAGGGCTTTCCACCAGCCATATATGCATGTAGTGATAGCATTATTCTGTTCATGCTCTACAGTGTTATATTGCCAGCATATTCCATGTGCTGACCCGTTTGCAGGCTGCAACGTATTATGTTGCAGACTTTTCAGATGAGGAGTAAGGTTCATTAGGTCGTTGCCGTGAAGCTCAGCTATGCCGTTGGAGTTGATGGGCTCACTTTATCTTCCAAGCCTTCCGCTATTATCGCATTAGGTGGCCTTAAGTCATATTTATTGTAATAAGTTCTCCTTGGAGACTTTTCGATGTAATAAGTGTGTGATTGCTACTCTGTTATAAATCCTCGAGTACGGTGTGTGTCAGCATTACCGATCCAGGGATGACACTGAAGCATAGAGACTTGATCGTTTGAGGTTGGGTCACTACAGTTACAAGAGTTGATCTACCATGAGATCGGAGAGGCTAAACCCTAGAAGCTAGCCAATGGTATGATTGTACGTTGTGATACGGACTAAAACCCTCCGGTTTATATAGACACTGGAAGGGGCTAGGGTTATACAAGGTCGGTTACAAACGAGGAGATATACATATCCGTATTGCCTAGCTTGCCTTCCATGCCAAGTAGAGTCCCATCCGGACATGGGACTAAGTCTTCAATCTTCTATCTTCATAGTCCAACAATCCGGCCAAAGGATATAATCCGGCTGTCCGGAGACCCCCTAATCCAGGACTCCCTCACCCGGTTATGTTGAAGATCCTCCCCAGCAATGGCGCCAGAAATTCCTTTTGATTGATCTCTCACTATTGCGCCAGAAAAGCTCTTGTCTGCTAGGACTACGTCGGTATTTCCCCAAAGATGAATGGATGATGCAGCACATAGACGGTAGGTATTTACCTCAGTGAGGAAACCAAGGTTATCGAACCAGTAGGAGAACCAAGTAACACAACATAAACAATACCTACACACAGATAACAACACCTCTCAACCCGACGTGTTAAAGGGGTTGTCAATCCTTTTCGGGTAACGATGCCAGAGATTGTAATAGATTGAAATAATAGATCGCAAATAAAATAAAGTGCAGCAAAGTATTTTTGGTTTAATAGATCTGAATAAAAATGCAAAGGAAAAGTAGATCGCAAGCAAATATATGAGAAAGAAAACCCGGGGGGTGTAGGTTTAACTAGTGGCTTCACTCGAGAAAGATAGCAAACGGTGGGTAAACAAATTAATGTTGGGCAATTGATAGAACCTCAAATAATTATGACGCTATCCAGGCAATCAACATTAGATAGGCATCACGTCCAAGATTAGTAGACCGACTCCTGCTTGCATCTACTACTATTACTCCACACATCGACCGCTATCCAGCATGCATCTAGTGTATTAAGTTCATGGAAAACGAAGTAATGCAATAGGAATGATGACATGATGTAGACAAGATCCGTTTATCTATTTCGTAGATATAGATCCCATCTTTTTATCCTTAGTAGCAACAATACATACGTGTCGGTTCCCTTTCTGTCACTGGGATCAAGCACCGTAAGATCAAACTCACTACTGGGCACCTCTTCCCGTTGCAAGATAAATAGATCAAGTTGGCCAAACAAAACCCAAATATCGGAGAAGAAATACGAGGCTATAAGAGATCATGCATATAAGAGATCAAAGAAACTCGAATAACTTTCATGGATATAAAAAGATATGACTGATCATGTCAGGGTTATACCCCGCGGTATGACCCGACCGAAGTTATAACCCGGCTGGGACCTGGTAAACCGGCAGGTGTTAAGTCAGATGATAACCCGACAGGTGTTAAGTCAGATGATAACCCGGCAGGTGTTAAGTCAGATGATAACCCGAAACACCATCATAAACCGGCAGACAGTCATAACCTGGCAGACCATCATAAATCGTCAGACAGTCATAACCCGGTAGACCATCATAAACCGGCAGACCATCATAATCTGGCAGACAGTCATAACCCGACAGACAATGATAACTAGTTGATAGTCATAAACCGGCAGACAGTGATAATTGGTTGATAGTCATAACCCGGCGGCATAGAGTGGCCTGGGGTTATGAAGCCCGAGACGTTATGAAGCCCAAGACGTCAAGCCCATGAAGAGAAGTCAAAATAGTTTAAGTCTTAATCCTAGTTGGACTGTACATGTAACCCGCCCCTTCAACATATATAAGGAGGGCAGGGCATCCCAAGAGAGGAAAAAAATCTTAAGGGTTAGGCATAACTGGGAGAGCCGGTTTACAGCGACTCCCTCGTGATGATAATGAGACCTAGCCACAAATAGCATGTAGGGTTGTTATCGGATGATGTTTCCCGGGGCCCGAAGCTGTCTAAATCCTTGTCTTGTGTTGCATCTCTCGATTCCGCTCAACCCCTCTCAAGCTACCACATAGATGTGTTGGCCTCACGACTAAGTCCTCACACTAGGACATCTATCGTGACAATTCCACGACAGTTGGCGTCCACCATGGGACCTGCGCACGGTGGCGTTGAGTTCTTGGAGGGAGCTCTTCAAGGATCAAGAAGCTCGCGATTTGTTGAACAAAGAGGAACCGGTTTGGAAGGATCTATATCGTCTCCATAGCAAGCGGCCGGAACGATGTACGAGATTTGAGATGAAAGAAATTTAGGGTTATTGTTGGTGTCAAAACCGGCGGATCTCGGGTAGGGGGTCCCGAACTGTGCGTCTAGGCCGGATGGTAACAGGAGACTGGGGACACTTTGTTTTACCCAGGTTCAGGCCCTCTCGATGGAGGTAAAACCTTACTCCTGCTTGATTAATATTGATGATATGGGTAGTACAAGAGTAGATCTACCACGAGATCAAGGAGGCTAAACCCTAGAAGCTAGCCTATGGTATGATTGTGTATGGAGTTGATTCTGTCCTACGGACTACAACCCTCTGGTTTATATAGACACCGGATAGGTTTAGGGTTACACAGAGTCGGTTACAATGGTAGGAGATCTTGAATATCGCATCGCCAAGCTTGCCTTCCACGCCAAGGAAAGTCCCATCCGGACACGAGACGAAGTCTTCAATCTTATATCTTCAGAGTCGAGGAGTCCGGCTGAAGGTATAGTCCGGCTATCCGAACAACCCCTAATCCAGGACTCCCTCAGTAGCCCCTGAACCAGGTTTCAATGACGACGAGTCCGGCGCGCAAATTGTCTTCGGCATTGCAAGGCGGGTTCCTCCTCCAAGTCCTTCATAGAAGATTGTAATCACCAAGAGTAGTGTCCGGCTCTGTAAAATAAGTTTCCACATATTGCCATAGAGAGAATAATATTAACACAAATCAAATCTGCTGACGTATTCTGCAGTGCGCCATCACACTACAGCCAAGTCCTTTGCTCGAATCGTTTTTATTTTCCCGCCTCGGCATGTTTTGCGAGGCGGTTTCCTTGGCACATCTTGTCAAAGCAGAGATTGTGTGCCCCCCCCTTTACGGGATCCTCATCAATACGGACGTGGGTAACCCAATCGTGCCCGTTAGCATGTTTTCTCGATTAAAGGCGTGTCCCAAACGGTTACGGGGAGGGCTCCTAGTATTCAACCTCTTATATAAAGAGACCAGGGCCTTACTCCTTTTTTCAATCTTAAGCGAGTTCGCCCGTCGCCTCGAGCTCCAACACCCTAGGCTCTAGATTCCAGGCGCTTTGGACCTTCGACAATGTCCGGTTCTGACCTTCGAGGCCGATGGATGCCTTCCTCCGTCACGGAGGAGGACGTGCTAAAGTTGAGAGAGGCTAAGTTCTTGACCGCCGAAATTCCGCATATGTTGCCTGCTCATGGGCAGGCTATTCCTGATCCCCAGCCCAGTGAGAGTGTAGTGTTCTTGTCTCACTTCCTTCGGGGGTCAGGCTTCCCGATGGATCCCTTCGTGAGGGGGCTGCTGTTTTATTACGGGCTGGAATTTCATGACTTAGCCCCGGAGTCCATCCTCCACATTTCCTCATTCATCGTCGTGTGCGAAGCATTCCTCCGTGTTACTCCTCACTTTGGATTATGGCTCGAGACTTTTGGAGTGGAGCCGAAGATGACCGAGGGATGGCACGCAGAGTGCGGAGGTGCTGTCATAAGTAAGAATGCCGATGCTCCATGGCCCGAGGGCTCTTTTCAAGAGGAGCTCGGCTTGTGGCAATGAGAGTGGTTCTATATCACCGCTCCCAGGAGCACCAAGTGGGTGGCGCCTCCTGCCTTCCGCTCGGGTCCCCCACCACGGCTAGCGTCATGGGTCAATAAAGGACTAGATTAGGGGTTATCCAAAGACGTGCCCCTGTTGCAGGGCCGCATTAGGGATCTCTTAGAAGGAGACCTCAACCTGGTCAAGGTGACGCAGGTCATGCTGATTCGCCGAATATTGCCCGGCAAACGTTGCCCCCTTCGCCTGTGGGGGTTTAATGCAGAGGGACCGCAAGCTCTCCGGAACTTTATGGACACAACGCCCGCGGAGATGTATAGACTGTTCTTCGGATCACAAGAGATGTGTCCGGATTTAACCGAGGACGCCGGCATAAGCTGCAATCGCCCGGATACTAAAGTAAGCAACCTTGTGCCCGGACCTTCTATCCGTATAATCGTCATAAACTTGCCCCTAAAGGAGCCGTTTTTTTAAACAGGAGTGGACAGCGAAGGCGAAGCTGATCAGGTGTCCGGCTCCCCTTCCTGAAACCAGGCTGGATCCTGTGCTAGTCAGGATGCTGGAGATAATGCCTTTGGAGGGGGAGGACAAGGAAGCTACGGCCTCCTCGAAGGAGGCTGCTCCGAAGGGAGGAACCGACAATTCCTCTCCTAAAGGGAAGAAGAGAGCCGCCTCTGACGACCCAGAAACCATGGCCTCAAAACGGGGGAGAAAATCCTCATCAGAGGGTCCGACGCCAGGGAATTCCTTTGCCGGACTACACCCTCAAGGGGATCAGCCCTCAAGCGAGCCGTAAGTGGAGAAAAGATTTTCCTTTTGAGGGATGAGAGAAATCCTTGATTTTGCATCTGAGAAGATTTAACCGAAATTTTACCTTGTAGCTCGGACCTCAGCCCTTCGCAGTAGAGCTCGTCTTTGGGGGATCTTCTTCCGGAGATGATGGAGAGCGGAACGCCTCCCCCTGTCGTGCCGCCTAGCCAGGCGGGCAACCCTGAGGTGTCGTCGTGGAGGGTTTCTCCGAATCCGGCAGGGATGATAGGTGGTAGTGCGGCCCCTCGAAGTCCTCCGCGTCCGGCCTTCGAAAGAGGCCATAGGACAAGTCCGGCACCGTCTGGTGCTCGGCCGGAAGAACTAAAGATTCTGCTGGGGCGAGCTTCTATCTCAGAAGAGCACCGTGCCTTGATGGGCACGGTGATTGAAAGGATTTCATCCACAGAAAGCGGATTGCATGAGGCCATCCAAAGTTTACTGACGGGTTTTGAGGTACGTTAGATAATGTACACTTTTGTCAGTTGCGCATGAATAAGATGCGCCCTGTGTAGATAGTAGCCCCTGAGACTCTGCGTGTTGTCAAGAAATGACGGCGCGTAGAGGATCATAATCCCAGGTCTAAGATGTCGCCTTTGAATGTAGGTGGCGAGGTGTCCGGAATCAAACCGGACTAATGATTTGTCCGAATTAAAGCGGCAACTGGACGTGGTAGATGCCGACATCGCGCTTGTTAACAAGCGGCTTGATGAGGCTCAAGGTATGTAATTCTTCGGACGGCATCAGGTAAGAGGAGCTTCATGCCAGTGTCTTACAATGTGTGTGCTTGATGCAGATGGTACGGCCGCCGTGGAGAATCTTAGGGCAGAACTTGCCCGAGCTAAGGAGCAAGCCAGAAAAAGTGATGCGGCTGCCAAGAAGGCCCTTGAAGAGCTGAGAGCCGAACAGGCTGCTCACTGCCGAAGCAAAGAGGAGATGGCCGAGATGGCCGAGAAGTTAAAGAGCGCTACAGACCGTTGCGAACTTCTTGAGAAAGAAGACGGGGCGAGACAAACGGATTTAGAGAAGGCCGTTGCCGATGCCAAGGACGCTCGCTCTGCGATGAGAGCTGCGAAAGAGGAGCTGCGTCAGGCCGAACAGATTGCGGCTGGAAAGCCCTTTATGCTGCGGAGGAAGTTTTGTGATCCGAAGTTTGCTCCGTTGGACCGGATGTGGAGTGTGAGGGATACCTATCTAGACTTGGCAACAAGTGCCGCTGATGCGACCGAACACTTTCGAGATCAGAAAGATTGCGAAGTGGAAAAGCTTTTCTGGTCGTAGTTTCATAATCCAGAGCGTCCACTGGCAGTGGATGATCATTTGGCTCAGTGGGCTGAACTGAATAGGTTGTCCGGACTCGCCATGAAGTACGTCATGGATCATCTGTGGCCGGGGAGATCGGAGCCGAAGTGTTATTTCAGCTTGGTGCAGCAATTCCTTGATGCGGTGCCGTGTATAAATGCAATTAAGAGGTCAGCATGCATAGAGGGCGCTAGGATGGCTCTAGCCCGTGTTAAGACATACTGGGCAGAAATGAAGACCACCGTTGTTGCGTCCCGAGATTCGGACCAAAGCCGAGTACCTTCCGAGCACTATTTTCAGGAAGTTCTTGAAGGCGCTCGTGTAATAGAGACGCAGTGTCCGAAAGATGCTATGTTATGATAGCATATGTAACTATAAAGTAATATTTTGATAAACTGTAGTGGCCTATTTTATACTTGTGCCTCCAAGTACTGTAGTGGCCTATTTTATACACGCACATAGTGCGGGGGTGCTCGCAGAAGACGCATTTTCACACTTAACCCAACGTCTTGGTCCTACAAAGGAGGTGATAGCGCAGCGGGCCAGGCAACCGAACTATAATGCTTTAACACTTTCACTTAGCCATAGGAGTTTGAAAATGAGACTCTTTAGGTAGCTCCTTGGTGGCAACTGCGCTCGTCCGAATTCGGGGCGCGTATGTGCCTAACCGGGAAGCAGTCCTTCGTCAAAGTGGAGGAATCCGATAGATTCCGATTGGTCATCGAGAGGTTGACCAGTCTCACGCTACATCATGACAGTCAGTTTTCGGCTTTCTCTACTGAGGTGCTCGCCCTGGCCGAACCGGGGGCACAATCGCAGTAGTTCTCCTGGTGCTACCTTAGCCGATAGAGCGGAACGTAAGGTAGCCGAACTCAGGAGCCGTGCAACCCAACATTTGACCAAAGACATGATTCGGAGCTGATGCATATAATGCCAAAACTCGCGACGCCGAACACTCCCTATGGTGTTCGGTCTTTATGAGTGCGGGCCAAACAACACTCTTTATTGAAAAAGCCCCTAGTGTCCAGGTACGCGCAAAAATTCTGACGTGGCCACATGCCAAG
The DNA here is from genome assembly GCF_018294505.1 of Triticum aestivum. NCBI lineage: Eukaryota > Viridiplantae > Streptophyta > Magnoliopsida > Poales > Poaceae > Triticum > Triticum aestivum. The sequence continues at coordinate 529,530,542 of NC_057809.1, read as the reverse complement.
ACCCCAGCCTCCTCCTTGGTTATATTAGAAAGAAAAACTAGGGGATGTGTAGCAACAAGAGACGGTAAAAAAGGTTTACGCAGGGTCTTAATCCGAAAAGAATCCTTTAGGACGGGTCCCTACTGCACGTCTGCGCCTGTGTCTCCGTTGTGCCGTATCCTGGATGGGCGCCGCACGATGTTCATCTATAAAAAAGAGTAACTGAGTTCAAAACGAGTCGTGCCGAAAAAGTTTAAAATAAGCAAAGTATAAAGTAAGATATGTAAGTTTGAGCTTTATTGTCTCTTATTGTATATGCGTGGAGCCCCTAGTGCGGGGGTATATGGCTTGTAGGCCTGCACCAATGATCATTTTGCACCGAACTCGTCTATCCGCGTTCATGGTCTTTAAATGACCTATTTTGAAGTTTTTTGGCCGGTGAGGCCATTTTGCTGTGGGGTTGTTAAAGCGGCCGCACTGTCCTCCGCTTGGGGAGGCGCACTTTTAGTGCTTCCCCATCAAAGAGATGATGCCTCGTGGACCGGGCATCTTAAGCGTAAGAGATGCATAATGTGGTATTGCGTTAAAGCGGGCGAAAGCTTCACGTCCCAGTAGTGCTTGACAGCGACTTGAGAATGGGACGACGTGGAAGGTCAGCTTTTCGCGGCGGAGGTTATCGGCAGAGCCGAATGTGACTGTGAGCCGGAGAAAACCCGTACAATGGGTGTCCGGACCAGGTATTACCCCTTGAAAGGAGGTTTTGCTGCGGCGGATTCTTGCTGGTTTATCCCCATGTGCTGTATTGTATCCTGATATATCAGGTTTAGTCCGCTACCGCCGTCCATAAGGACATTTGAAAACTTGAGTCCGCCAATTATTGGATCGAGTATCAAGGCAGTCCATCCTACATTCTTGATATTCCTAGAATAATCTAGCTGATCGAAAGTGATCGGTTTTGACAACCAGTGGCAGGATCCTTTGGGGATGGGCCGTGTGGTGCGTACCTTTATGGGCACCGCATGTTTTGTTATGTGAAGTGAGTTCACTGTTTTTACTTCTTTTGGGAAGTTCTTTTGTTTCCTGGTGCTCTGCTGTTGGGGTTCGTCCTTGTTTACGCTTGGTGTGTCGAGCCCCTTGTGTTCAGCATTGAGTCTGTCGGATTGTTTGAAGACACAACAGTCTCTGTGGGTATGGTTAGCAGGCTTCCCGGGAGTACTGTGTATCTGACATATCCTATCCAGGATTTTATTTAGGTTGGATGGATCGTCCCTGTTATCCTGGGGGGCGATTTTTCCTGATTTTGTCGTGAGCCTTTGAATCCGGCGTTGACTGTCGTGCTCTTTGGACTTTTGTCCTTAGTCCGGCGACGGTCCTTGTTGCGTCGTGGTCTTCCCTTTCCATCCCTTGTTTCGGATGTACTTGGGTCGCTGGGGCCGCACCTTGCTAACCAGCTGTCCTCTCCCGCACAAAAGCGGGTCATGAAGCTTGTTAGTGCGGCCATTGTTCTTGGCTTTTCTTGGCCGAGGTGTCTGGCGAGCCATTCGTCTCGGACATTATGTCTGAAAGCTGCTAAGGCTTCGACGTCCGGACCGTCGACTATCTGATTCTTTTTAGTGAGGAATCTATTCCAGAACTGCCGAGCTGATTCTCTGGGTTGTTGAGTTATGTGACTAAGATCGTCTGCATCCGGAGGGCGGACATAGGTCCCTTGAAAGTTTGCTCGGAAAGCATCCTCGAGCTCTTCCCAGCTTCCAATTGAGTTTTCGGGAAGGCTTTTAAGCCAATGCTGGGCTGGCCCTTTAAGCTTAAGGGGTAGATATTTTATGGCATGGAGATCATCTCCTCTAGCCATGCGTATGTGGAGGATATAATCCTTGATCCAGACTCCAGGGTCTGTTGTTCCATCGTATGCCTCTATGTTTACGGGTTTGAATCCCTCTGGGAATTCATAGTCCAGGACCTCATCGGTGAAACATAGGGGGTGTGCGGCACCCCTGTATTTGGCTATGCCGGATTCTAATGATGGCTTCATAGCGTTGCTTACGAGAGCTTGCTTTCTTGGCCCATAAATGGACCTGACTGGGCCATGATGCGAATCCTTAAGAGGGTCTCATGCCGATTTAGGTGCGGTGCCGCTTGTCGTTTTATGGGGTCGTCTATCCGACCGTGTGGCGTTTTCATTTTTTGAATGCGAGGGCTCTGAGGCCTCTTCGTCGAATTCAGGCAGTAGCTTTCTTTTCGGATAGCTTTTAGTGTGGCGACTGTCGCCGTACTTATCTGTGGCATTGATTACCTTGCTCCATCTGATCCGGAGTGCGTCTTCCACTGTTTTTAGCTTCCGCTTCTGCTTTTTTAGGCTGCGTGCAGTTGCAACGAGCCTCTCATGGAGATTCTTCTGCTCCATAGGTTTATTTGGCGTAAGGTCGTCTGGAATGCCGTTTTTGCCGGGGGAGGGATGTTCGATTTCTCGGTCCGTGTTGCCCTGTTCGGACGGTTGCTCTAAGGCCTGCTCATCGTCTGGCGGCTCGTCCTGCTCTATGGCTGGGTTTTTGTCGAGGCGGGGCTTGGGCCGGTGTTTGCGCCGACACCTTGATTGCTTTTCGGGGGGTCGATCTCTCATCCCGTCCCCTTTTTCCTCGTTGTCGCTTCCCTTAGGGGTGTCCACCATGTACACATCGTGAGATGAGGTGGCTGTCCTATGCCCTATGGGCGTTGGTTCGTCGGTATCTCCTCCATCACCATCCATGCTGTCGATGTCTTCGGAGCCGAAGTTAGGCATGTCGGTTAGATCGTCGACGGTGGCTATAAAGTGGGTGGTGGGTGGGTTTTGAATTTCCTCACCGTCCGAATCCCATCCTTGCTGACCGTAGTCCGGCCAAGGCTCTCCTGACAAAGAGAGAGACTTTAGAGAATTCAGGATGTCGCCGAAGGGCGAGTGCTGAAAGATGTCCGCCGCGGTGAACTCCATTACCGGTGCCCAATCGGATTCGACTGGTAGGGGCGCGGGGGGCTCGGAGTTTGGAGAGGAATCCGGCTCCTCGGAGTCATGGGCCATGCAGAGTGCGGGGCTGGGGTTCGGCTCGATCGCCTCTAAGATCGAAGCCCCTGAGGCAGCGTCCAACTGCTGATCCTCGATTGGCGCAGTAGGTTCGAAATCAATGGTCGAAACCGATGCGTGTGCGGCCTCCAAGGTGTTGTTCGGCGGCAGAGCTATATCATGCCCATTGAGACAGTGCGGCATGCTTTGCTGTGGCTCGAATCCGTCAAAGATCAAGTCTCCGCGGATGTCGGCCGTATAGTTTAGGCTTCCAAACCTGACCTGATGGCCAGGGGCGTAGCTTTCGATCTGCTCAAGGTGGCCAAGCGAATTGGCCCGCAGTGCGAAACCGCCGAAGACGAAGATCTGTCCGGGGAGAAAAGTCTCACCCTGGACCGCATCATTGTTGATGATCGAAGGAGCCATCGGGCCTAAAGGCGACGACACAGAGGAACTCTCAATGAAAGCACCAATGTCGGTGTCAAAACCGGCGGATCTCGGGTAGGGGGTCCCGAACTGTGCGTCTAGGCCAGATGGTAACAGGAGACTGGGGAGACTTAGTTTTACCCAGGTTCGGGCCCTCTCGATGGAGGTAAACCCTACTCCTGCTTGATTAATATTGATGATATGGGTAGTACAAGAGTAGATCTACCACGAGATCAAGGAGGCTAAACCCTAGAAGCTAGCCTATGGTATGATTTGTGTATGGAGTTGATTCTCTACGGACTACAACCCTCCGGTTTATATAGACACCGGATAGGGTTAGGGTTACACAGAGTCGGTTACAATGGTAGGAGATCTTGAATATCGCATCGCCAAGCTTGCCTTCCACACCAAGGAAAGTCCCATCCGGACACGGGACGAAGTCTTCAATCTTATATCTTCATAGTCTAGGAGTCCGGCTGAAGGTATAGTCCGGCTATCCGATCACCCCCTAATCCAGGACTCCCTCAGTTATGTTTTTTACAAGCCGCCAAAAAAATCATGGCGATCTACCGAGACTGAGACAAAGTATTGTTTGAGCTGTTGTGGCCTCAGATGGAGTATGGTGGTTAGTCCATGATGCAAATACCAGAGCTGTCGGATCATGAGTCGTCCACTCAGTTGCAATATCCGGATGAAGGAAAATCATCAGAGATCAAAATCAATTATGAGATGCTCAAGTCCAGACACGACCCGGTGTTGCAGTGAGTCACGAGGAGATTTAATCGCTGCTACTATTCATCTGAGGGAATCCCATGTATGTACATACCAAAGAAAAAGTACTAGATTAGTTGTACTACTTAAGCTAGTACCCCGCCATGTGAAATTCATCATCAACTATTCTTTTTGGGAAGAGGGCCAGTACTACTTGAGTAGTTTTTACTAGATCAAATATGTTTTGCCCTTAATTACTACATCCATCCGAGTTGGAAGAGATCGAGTACTGCTGGCGGAGAGCAAGTTTCAAAGAAAAGAAAAATATGTGAGAAGGGAGGGCCACGACTCGGAAGCAGATTCTCCATGGGATTGAATTCCTCTGTTGACTCGTTCTGTTGACCTGTCGGACTACACCCCGAGCAGCAGCAATAGCGCCTCTGTTACAAGCCATCACTACCATATCTCGCTTCAGCTCTGTTGACCCGTCGGGCTACACTGCGGGTTGTTGTTGTCGCGCGCCCTGCAGCCCTGAACCGTGTGACGCCCCGAGTCCGATGCGCCAGGTGTCTTCTAGGTATTCGTTGTCGTTGCCATGTCATTTGCTTGCGTGTCGCATCTTGCCATGTCATCATGTGCATTGCATCATCATGTTTTCAAAACTTGCATTCGTCCGGGTTCCCCCGGTTCCGTCCGTTGTCCGTTTTGAGCCCAGACACACTTGCACGCGCCCGCGGCATGTCCGAAATATTATTTTGTAAGTGGCCAGAAAATGTTCTCAGAATGGGATGAAAGTTGGCGTGCGGTATTGTTTTTTTGTTAGTAGGCCGCCTGCCAAGTTTCAACACATTCGGAGTTCGTTTGATGCCTCAACGAATAAATATAGCGGCAATAATAGTCGGTCATACATCGGATGTTTTCGGTCTCCGAAGACTGTTGTCGGGCCTCTCTCTCTTATCTCCTTTCAGCCCGAGGCCTTCTACACATCCCACCTACCAACCGCCAAACCCCTCCTAACCCCTCTTTGCATAGTGCAACGACTCCTCGCCCGTGTCCGAAACTTCCCCGAACCCGAACCGGACTTCCGTTACCATTGAGTCCGGATCGTCACCCAACATCCCTAAAATGTTTTCGTTTATTTGTTGGGTCGCCCACTGTAATTATCTCGAGCGTCCGATCTAAATCAGAGGGTCATTCTAGTCCCTTACTAAATTCCTTTTGCTATATAAGAAACCAGCCCTAAATTCTAGGGGAGTTGTCCCTACTGCCGCCACACTCATCTCCCACCTCAGGATCCCTCTCGATTCTTCTCAAGTCGACCAGATCGGTGCCGCCGTCCACCTGCCCAAATCCCCTCGCAGCGCCGCCACCCCCCCCCCCCACCTAACTCCACTCGGTTTTCCGTGCCCGGCCAATCAAGAGCGTAGCTCCTCCCTGCCTCGATCTGGATCAAGAGGAGCGCCAAGCCGCAAGCCCCAGCGCCGATCCATCCCAGCCTCTCCTCACAGAGACCTCCTAGGGAGTCTGCCATGGCATCCAGGGATGTTCAAGCATCAGCAGCCGCCGTTTTGCGCCGGATCCACCTCGGGAACGGAAGGATTCATCGTCCTCTACCCCATGACCTCCTCCAGGGACCCCTCGCGCCCTTCTAATTCCCCGATGTCTCTCTCTCATCTCTCATTCCCCTGTTCTTCTCTCATTTCTCTCTGTCCTCTCTTTCTTCAGGCACACTAGCTGCCGTGGGAGCCGTCGCGTCGTCCGGCCACCACTCCGGTGACCCCGGCCACCATCAGTCTCTTCCCCGTCGAAGGTCGCCGACATCGCTCTGGTCCAACATGACCAACGCGACCACTTCCCTCGCCCAAGTCCCTCGCCTCACGCCAAGTTTCTGTCGCCGGTGTTGCTTCTTCATCGTTTGCCTGCATTGACCGCGTCTGCGCCCTGTCAGCCCGGGGCCCCACCTCCTGCCGCATCCGCAGCCTGCCTCCTCTCCAGTGTTGCGCCAAGTCCCACGTCGCCGGCAGCCGTTCCCGCCATCCATCGCCCTGAACCTGTTGTTGTCGCTGTTCTTCGGTAATGAGCGCACGCTGCCACCGCGTGTTGACCCGCATGGGCCGCTTCCGGCGCCAAGACCCAGCCGCGAGTTGACCCCGCCTCCTCTCTACTCGCCCGCATGGGCCTCTCCAGCTGCAGCCCAGCCTCCCCTCCAGCCTGCCTCTTCCACCAACCGGCCCAAGGCCCACTGTGAGCAGCTCCCCCAGCTCCTCCAGTTTTGGCCCGTTTCGTTTTTTCTGCCTGGCAAATTTATCTATTTGTCCGGAGACTGCATTTTTACAGTTTGGACCCTAAACTTCGTGCATTTAATAACCCACAAACTATGCATCATGTGTAAAAACTTTATATATGAAAAATGCTTAGAATTGCATCTAGATTCATAATATCCAACTTTCATGCATGTTTAAAATGTTTAAACTGTTGTTTGCATTAATTTTCTCAAATGCCATGCTAAAATGATTTAATTCATAACTAAATAACTATAGCTCCTTTTTAAATAAACTTTATATGTAAATGGGGTGGAAAAATGTCTAGTTTAACATGGTGCATTCTTCTTACATGTTTAACAACTCTAAAATTATGTTTAGGGCAGAACAGTAGCTAATTCGAATTATGCATATGAGGTTTTTCTGGACTTGTTGTTTGTTGTTCCGGCCTCATTTAAACTTGCCTAGATAGGTAGTTTTCATATGCTTCACCCTTTGCCATGTTTTAAAAACATTTAAGATTGTTGAGTAAATAAACGGGGGAGAACTAAATAACTAACATGGTGTTTCGTCAATATGCAACGGAGTTGCATATTGAGCTCCACTTAATTTGTAGTATTGTTTGTGCACTTTGCCATACCATGCTTCATTAAACCGGACATGCATCATACTTGGTTGTGCATCATGCCATGTTTATGTGATGGTTCTGTACTATGTTGCTTGTTTCTTTCCGGGTTGCTTCTCTCGTTAGCTTCGATTTCGTTCCGGAGCTGTGAGGATCCGTTCGACTACGTCCTTTTGTCTTCTTCATGGACTCATTCTTCTTCCTTGCGGGATCTCAGGCAAGATGACCATACCCTCAAAATCACTTATATATTTGCTTGCTAGTTGTTCTCTCTATCGCCATGCCGCACTACCTACCACTTGCTTTATCATGCCTCCCATATTGCCATTTCAAGCCTCTAACCCGATTTCCTAGCAAACCGTTGTTTGGTTATGTTATCGCTTTTGCTCAGCCCCTCTTATAGCTTTGTTAGTTGCAGGTGAAGATGAAGTTTGTTCCATGTTGGAACATGGATATGTTGGGATATCACCATATCTCTTATTTAATTAATGCATCTATATACTTGCTAAAGGGTGGAAGGCTCGGCCTTATGCCTGGTGTTTTGTTCCACTCTTGCCGCCCTAGTTTCCGTCATACCAGTGTTATGTTCCTTGATTTTGCGTTCCTTACGTGGTTGGGTGTTATGGGGACCCCTTGACAGTTCGCTTTGAATAAAACTCCTCCAGCAAGGCCCAACCTTGGTTTTACCATTTGCCTCACCACCACCTATTTTTCCCTTGGGAGTCGCGCTCCCGAGGGTCATCTTTATTTTAACACCCCCCCGGGCCAATGCACCTCTAAGTGTTGGTCCGAACCGAGCCGCCTGCAGGGCCACCTCGGGGAAACTCGAGGTCTGGTTTCACTCATAGCTTGTCTCATCTGGTGTTGCCCTGAGAACGAGATATGTGCAGCTCCTATCTGGATGTCGGCGCATCGGGCGGCTTTGCTGGTCTTGTTTTACCATTGTCGAAATGTCTTGTAACCGGGATTCCGAGTCTGGTCGGGTCTTCCTGGGAGAAGGAATATCCTTCGTTGACCATGAGAGCTTGTGATGGGCTAAGTTGGGACACCCCTGCTAGCTTTGAACTTTCGAAAGCCGTGCCCGCGGTTATGGGCAGATGGGAATTTGTTAATATCCGGTTGTAAAGAACTTGACACTTAACTTATCTAAAATACATCAACCGTGTGGGTAGCCGTGATGGTCTCTTCTCGGCGGAGTCCGGGAAGTGAACACGGTTCTTGTGTTATGCTTGAACGTAAGTAGTTTTAGGATCACTTCTTGATCACTTCTAGTTCACGACCATTGTGTTGCTTCTCTTCTCGCTCTTATTTGCCTAAGTTAGCCACCATAAATGCTTAGTGCTTGCTGCATCTCCACCTCACTACCTTCTCCTACCCATAAGCTTAAATAGTCTTGATCTCACGGGTGTGAGATTGCTAAGTCCTCATGGCTCACAGATACTTCCAAACAGTTACAGGTGCCGATGATACCAGTGCAGGTGACGCAACCCAGCTCAAGTGGGAGCTCGATGAAGATCGTGTTCATTGTGTTGTTTCGTTTCCTGTTGATCAGTAGTGGTGCCCATTTGGGACGATCGGGGATCTAGCATTTGGGGTTGTCTTCTTTTATTTTGGTTCCGTAGTCGGGCCTTGATTGTATTCTGGATGATGTATGTTTAACTTGTATTGTGTGAAGTGGCGATTGTAAGCAAACTCTTTATCCCTTTCTATTCAGTACATGGGATTGTGTGAAGATTACCCCTCTTGCGACAAACCTACCATGCGGCTATGCCTTTAAGTCGTGCCCCAACACGTGGGAGATATAGCTGCATTGTGGGTGCTACAAACCAACCCCGCCTCTGAACCGCCGAGCACACCTCTGAGTCACCACCAAGCACGCCTCCGCTAGTCGATCCGCCCCGGCTATTCTGAGCCGTCATCCGCCGCGGCCATTCTGAGTCGCCCCAGATTCACTCTGCCTTTACAAGCCATTGTTCGTCTCTGCCTCAAAATCGCGGATGCGCCATTGAGCCGCCCTCGCCTAGTGCGGTCTCGAGCCGTCACCAATATGTTGATCCGCCACCTGCTGCTCTGATTCTGCCGAAAATTAGCATGGTCTCGAGCCCAGCCTGGCGTCGCCTCCATCAGTGAGCCGGCCTGCCGGACTGCATCTCTCACCTGTCGTGTTGAACCGGCCATGTTGCGCCTCTCCGATACGCCGCTGTCGCGGATGCACCTTCATCGACCCGCCCTGTAACCCGCCGGGCGTCGAGTCATCACCATCTCATCCTTGCGATGAGCTGCCGCGGCCTGACGTAGAGCCGCTACCACGAGCCGCCGGCCGCTGGGACTGGCCCCGAGCCACCTCGCTGCTCACCTCCACCTCAACTGAGGCCTCGCGAGTCGCACCTGCTCTGGAGCTACTCCTTTGAGCCGCTACTACCACCTCTACTGTGAGTGAGCTGCCCCCTGCTCCGTTGACTCGTTGGGACTCACCCGGCAGTTCGTACATCTGCGTCCTCGATTCCACTCACGCCGCCTCGACATCTTACTGCTGAGCCGTTTCATGATAAACCGCGTTAAACCGGAGCGACCTCTGCTTACTTCAAATCGCCGCCTACAAGCCGCCTTACCAAGCCGCTCTGAGCCGCCACTGTTGGCGAGTCACCACGCCTCGGTGGCTGCACCTGCGCCACCACGCTTCAAGCCGGTCCGGCCTCGCGGCCGTTTCAACCGTGGCATCGAGCCTCCACTCTGCGCCCTACTGCTGTTTTCCTTAAATCTGCCATGGTCAGGCTAAGCCAGCTGCTGCCTCCAGGATGCCGCTTCTCTTTTGCCTGCAAACCGGCCCGCCCTTTGCTTTGCACCGCTGCTGCATCACATGCGCCCTGTGCCGGCTTGCACCACTGCATGTCCCGTCCGTGCGATTCGTGCCAAGTTGTTAGGGCATCTCCAGCCGTTCGACCCCCCAGGGCACCTAAATAGAGCGGCCTGGGGGCATGCCGGCGCTAGTTCGGCCCTTGGGGACGACCTAGCTCCCAGTCACGCCCCCAAGCGCCGGCCCTAGGATGCGGGAAATTTGAACTAGGTCGTTCCCGCTCACAAAAGACGCCACAAATCCGGCGATCGGACGTAGTCTGGCGTTACAAAAAATAGAGCGTCGCACGCCGCAAGTTCACGTGCGCAATGAATCACTCGGCGGGGTCGGCTCCAGGCGTTGGCGGAGTCGGCGTGTGCGGGCTCGACGGTGTCGAAGCTGCTTCGGTGCTGGGATGTGTCGGCGCGGCTTCGGTACTGCTGGGCGGCGATGTATCGGCGTCGTTCGGGCTTGGCGTCCGTGTGGCCGTGGGCACGGGAGCTGGCGTCGTTGGCATTGCCGTCTGCATCTGGTTCAGGATGAGGCCGCGCTCCGCCATGTACCACGCCCAGAGCTGCTCGTCGTTGCTCTGGAGCATGTCCGCCCCGCCCATCAAAAAAGCCATGTCGGTGTTCCTCTTCTTCGCGGCAACGTTCGTCCGGAGCAGGTCGACGTTGGTCCGGAGCAGGTCGAGCTTGATGGCGATGTTTGTCATCAGCGACGACCTCCGTGCCTCGGTCTTCTCTTCACGTAGGACGGCCCGGGCCTCGGCGTCGGCGAGGCAATGCTCGATGGACTCCTGCACTCGCACGGTTGCCGCGTCGGCATTTTTCCCCTTCTTTGCCAATTTGTGGCCGTCCGACCGCCCGTCTGACGCGCCCGGAGTCGTCGCGTCCGGCTTGTATGTCTCCTTGGCCTTGTCGAGGGTACGTCGGACTTCCGCCCACTTCTCGCACTTGTCAATGCGCTTGTAGACGTGGAGGAACTTGAAGTCGGCATCGAGGTTGTCGCGCCGATACATGGTGAACATGCGCAGCAAATGCGCGGAGGAACAAACAGTTGGCGGGCGGCGGGCGTAGACGACGAAGAGGCGCGGGCGAACGGCGTGCGTACCTGATCCTCAATGTTGGCACCGCTCTCCGGGCGAGCCGCGACCTCCTCGACGATTCCATGCCATTTGTTGCACGCCCCCTGGATACGCCCCCAGTGGTCCGCCATCGCCTTGGAGCCGCGCTGCATGTAGACGCCTTTAAAGTAGGGGTCGACGAGCTTCCGCTCGTCGAACTCGGCCTTGATGCGGTCCCAGTACGTCTCGAAGCTCTGGTTCGTGTTGGTGGTCGGGTCGAGGCAGATGACTTTCCATGCTTCGGCGAGGCATTCCTCCTCCTCGGACGTCCACTTGATGCGCGGTTCGCCTGGCCTAGCCGCCCGCTTCTTCTTCTGGCACCCCTTCGTTGGATCAGGAGCCGGCACCTCCTCCTCCTCCTCCTCTTCCTCCTCCTCCTCCTCCTCGGATTCCTGCGCTTTGTGCGCGTCCTCGCCGTAGACGTAGCCGAGCTCGGCCTCCATGTCGCCGCTGAGATCCACTGCCTCATCCTAGGTGGCGAACCCGGGAGACGCGGTGGCCGCGGTCGATCCGGTCGCGATGATGTTGTCCATGTCGGCTCCTGTGTCGTCGGTGCCGCCGAGGTGCGAGAAGGGCAGTGGTCCACGGTGGAGATGGGGCGTCGGTGTGGACGCGTAGGCGGGCGGCGAGTAGTTGTATGGAGGGTACTGCACGCGGACGAAGTCGGGCGAGGGTGTGCATGTCGCGGGGTGGCCATGGGGGAAGGTCACGTTTGGGTTGAACCCACCGTGCGCGTCGCCGTCGGCGTAGCCGAGCGACGACGATCCCCATGGAGATCCGACGCCTTGCTGTCCGTAGGGCGCATACTGGGCGTGGCTGACGACGGGTGGATTCATCATCCCCGCGTGGTCGACCGATTAGGAGGACGCCGCCGTGCGCGCCGCGTTGTCGCGGGCCTTCTTGGCGATGGCCCTGTTCCGCCGGTCGGCGGTGACTGCATCGCGTCGCTGAACTTCCACCCTCCACTCGGCGTTCGACATGCCCGGTGGCTTCAATGGCGGCGTGCTCGGCTTCCTCTGCTTCGGCTGGGCCACGGTGCCAGTCGTGGTTGCCGCCGCGCGCGGCATGGCGTACTTCTTCAACGGCATGGCGGCGACTGATAGGCAAGCGGGAGGGGGTTTGGCGGGAGAAAGGGAGGGAATGGAGGGAGGAAGGTGAGCGAGCGGGAGGGATGAGAGAGGAAAGCGTCAAGAATGGCGGGAAAAGGCCCTCGGGTTGCCGCCAGGGCGGACCCACGCGCCTTTTTCGCTTGTGCCGGCTCCCCAAGCGCCCCCAGGGCGCCTGGTTCGGCCTGGGTCCGCCGGTACCAGTTTTAGCCTGAGCCGGCAAAAAACGGGATTCTGGGGGCGCGACTGGGCCTTTTTTGGCGCCGGCGCGGCAAAAACGCCTAGGGAGGGCCTGTTGGGGGCGCGGCTGGTGATGCTCTTAGTCTGCCGCTGTAACTCGCTGACTCTTCTAAACCGTCATTGTTGTTGACTCGTCTTTTACCACGACGAGGGCACCGGTTTGTTTCCCGATAGGATTCTATGACGTGGTGACCTTAGGGGATTACCAACTTCCCATCCAGTTGTCTAAAGATAAGAACAAAGAGTACCAAGGAGATGCTTGATCCATGCCCTGGGCGGAACCCGGATTTTTAAGTCGCCTCGCCAACGCGCCGCTCTGAGACGCCCCTGCGCAGACTCGCCTGCCGCAGACTCATCCAACCTCTGCAAATCGCTGTCTGGCTCCGCTGTCAGAACCGCCATCCTTGCCGGAGCGGCTGTGTCTTCAAATCTAAGACATGACGAGCCGTCAAGCTACTCATGTCTGTGCGGTGTTACAAGTTACCAAGGGTCAAGTCCTGAGGCCACAGTGAATTCAGTTACGGAGTAGTACTCCATGAGTACTATTTACGTAAAGGCCAAGTTGATAAGGGCACCAAGATTTGATGCGCTACTCGAGAGGCATGACTCATTTTAAAAACTTGATGGATGCGTGGTTATCATTTGGTCAAGTTGTCGTACAGTCACTTCATCCGACAAATACATCAGGTGATATCCGTCCAGACTATTTTAAATAGCACATATTAACTTTTTCTTTTGAGAACAATTACTCTGGTCTGTGATATTTTTTCGCAGGACTATTATTCGTTACAAAGGTGTCGCATAAGGGGCGCGCGCCAGCATCACTTTTGCACTAGCGCTTGTCCGTGCCGTGCTGCTGGATGGATACATACGTGAATCGCCGCCCCCGCTACATCAACACAACATGATTGACTCGCCCGTCCGCACCGGCTTACAACGTGATGGCCGGCCCGTCTGTCTGTTCCCGCGGCCGACTCGGCCGTGATTGATTTCAGCTTCACCGTGGTGATGGTCAACTCCGCGGTGGATATTTTCTGGCCTAACATATCAGGTGAAATCCATCTAGTATATTTTTGTATTATATATTGGTTTCTTTAAAAGAGCAATTACTCCGGCTTGCAAAGTTATCTAATGCAGGACCCTAAACCGCCATATTGGTGGAAATTTAAAGGCCATCAGAAAATTTCTGGCTTAAAAAGAAGGATTCCAGTTTAAAATCCGGTTCAAGGGAAAGCTGTCTCCCACAAAGCTTTGAAGCTCTCAATATCTGGTTTAATAATTTCCGGTTCAAAAGAATAATCTCTCGCAATTTCAAGTTCTCGGGAAAAATTAAAGGTACCAAAGAGAGTCTGTGGCAAAAGCACAGCTCAAACATAGGTGCCCCTTGAGCACAGCTCACAATAATCACTTGGGGGCTTGGTAGTATTCGAACCATAGCTACACTTCTTGATCGGCGTAAGGCCAACAGGGAAATCACTTGGGGGTTTGGTCGTATTCGAACCATAGCTACACCTCTTGAACGGCGTAAGGCCAAAAGGAAATCACTTGGGGGACAAAGAGAGTGTTGCAAAAGCACAACTCAAACATAGGCACCCACTGAGCACAGCTCAAAATATTGCTCGGTGGCTCTTTGCTTCTCAAAGAACAAAGAGTCTACACCCTTGTAATAGGCTATCAAGCCAGACTTGGAAGCCAGGTGTATTCACCTAAAACCCCGAGTTATCCTGCCTTTTTAAGTAAGCCACTCCGTCCAGGTAATCCTGGTATGACCCGCCGTACGTTTGGCAAGTCAATATTATACAGACCCTGAACTTGTCAAAGTTAAAACGATGATTGGTTAATGTGAGGTCCATCTTAAAAGGCTTTGTAAAATGGTTTAACTCAGTGGCCTGGTAGCCCATGAAAAGCCTTGATTTTGGGCCTGGCAGCCCATGAAAAGCCTCGCGTCTTCCCATGCTTTTATTCGACAAATTTTCTTTTTTTTGAGGTTTACAACACTTTATGACAAACCAGTGTTTATTAACCCTGCCTGGTTTCGACTACAAGTCGCCAGTATGATATAAGGATAATGCGGTGTTTATTAACCCGGCCTGGCTTGGGACTATAAGTCGCCATTATATATTTGGATTGCGCCATTTGAATCATGGGCTCATAAATCATTGGATTATATTATTCAAATCTTCAAATAGCCAACATGGCTGGATTTTATTATGGTTATCAATAACCAATATTATGATTAAGGTTTTCAAAGTCACTTTAGCGCAATGGCTATTATATTATCAATGGATACGATTTATTCTACAATTGAAGGAATAGTCCCGAGTCGCTGTAGGCTTATGACCTGGCAATTGGAGGCTACATTATTCAAGTTGAGATTACATCAAATATGCAAGTCCCATGTCACTACCAGCATGCACCATGGCACTTGGGGGCTAATGCAAAGTCATTTTTACTGGCCTTATTGAAGACCCGACTCATCACATCATAATGAGCCGGCCCTTGGGGACTACCAATTGCTCCTATCAGAGATTTAAGGTACACAAGTTTTAATCCATTATATTAAAGGATCCACTGCTCAGTTGGTAAAGAACAAAGCTCTTAACCTTGTGGACGTGGGTTCAAGCCCCATGATGGGGGTTACATCATATGATGTTATTTTCAGTGAAGAATATATAAAGTCCCAGGTCAATATTATCTTACTGAGCCGGCCCTTGGGGGCTACACGTTGCTGCTCAAGTTTACATGATCATATTTACAAAGTCCCTGCTCATTATTGCATAATGACCCGGCCCTTACGGGCTACACTTGAAGGAAATATGCCCTAGAGGCAATAATAAAGTTATTATTAATTTCCTTATATCATGATAAATGTTTATTATTCATGATAGAATTGTATTAACCGGAAACGTAATACTCGTGTGAATACATAGACAAACAAAGTGTCACTAGTATGCCTCTACTTGACTAGCTCGTTAATCGAAGATGGTTATGTTTCCTAACCATAGACATGAGTTGTCATTTGATTAACGGGATCACATCATTAGGAGAATGATCTGATTGACATGACCCATTCCATTAGCTTAGCACCCGATCGTTTAGTATGTTGCTATTGCTTTCTTCATGACTTATACATGTTCCAATAACTATGAGATTATGCAACTCCCGTTTACCAGAGGAACACTTTGTGTGCTACCAAATGTCACAACGTAACTGGGTGATTATAAAGGTGCTCTACAGGTGTCTCCAAAGGTACATGTTGGGTTGGCATATTTCGAGATTAGGATTTGTCGCTCCGATTGTCGGGGAGGTATCTCTGGGCCCTCTCGGTAATACACATCACTTAAGCCTTGCAAGCAATGCAACTAATAAGTTAGTTGCAAGATGACGTATTACGGAACGAGTAAAGAGACTTGCCGGTAATGAGATTGAACTAGGTATTGAGATGCCGACGATCGAATCTCGGGCAAGTAACATACCGATGACAAAGGGAACAACGTATGTTGTTATGCGGTCTGACCGATAAAGATCTTCGAAGAAAATGTAGGAGCCAATATGAGCATCCAGGTTCCGCTATTGGTTATTGACCGGAGACGTGTCTCGATCATGTCTACATTGTTCTCGAACCCGTAGGGTCCGCACGCTTAACGTTACGATGACAGTTGCATTATGAGTTTATATATTTTGATGTACCGAAGGTTGTTCGGAATCCCGGATGTGATCACGGACTTGACGAGGAGTCTCGAAATGGTCGAGACATAAAGATCGATATATTGGATGACCATATTTGGACACCGGAAAGGTTCCGGGTAAGATTGGGATAATACCGGATCACCGGGAGGTTATCGGAACCCCCCGAGAGGTATATGGGCCTTATTGGGCCTTAGTGGAAAGGAGGGGAAAGGAGCAAGGGAGCCCCCCCACCAAGCCTAATCCGAATTGGGAAGGGGGCCGACCCCCCCTTTCCTTCCTCCCTCCTTCCTCTTCCTTCCCTCTCCCACTCCTAATAGGAAAAAGGGGAGTCCTACTCCCGGTGGGAGTTGGACTCCCCCCCTTGGGCGCGCCACCCTCCTTGGTCGGCCCCCTCCTCCACTCCTTTATATACGGGGGCAGGGGGCACCCAAGAGACACAACAATTGATCATTGATCTCTTAGCCGTGTGCGGTGCCCCCCTCCACCATAATCCTCGATAATATTGTAGCGGTGCTTAGGCGAAGCCCTGCAAGGGTAGAACATCAAGATCGTCACCACGCCGTCGTGCTGACGGAACTCATCCCCGACACTTTGCTGGATCGGAGTCCGGGGATCGTCATCGAGCTGAACGTGTGCAAAAACTTGGAGGTGCCGTAGTTTTGGTGCTTGATCGGTCGGGCCGTGAAAACGTACGACTACATCAACTGCGTTGTTATAACGCTTCCGCTTCCGGTCTACGAGGGTACGTAGACAACACTCTCCCCTCTCATTGTTGTGCATCACCATGATCTTGCGTGTGCGTAGGAAATTTTTGAAATTACTACGTTCCCCAACAGTGGCATCCGAGCCTAGGTTTCATGCGTTGATGTTGTGCACGAGTAGAACACAAGTGAGTTGTGGGCGATATATGTCATATCTCTTACCAGCATGTCATACTTTGGTTCGGCGGTATTGTTGGATGAAGCGTCCCGGACCGACATTACGTGTACGCTCACGCGAGACTGGTTCTACCGACGTGCTTTGCACACAGGTGGCTGGCGGGTGTCAGTTTCTCCAACTTTAGTTGAACCGAGTGTGGCTACGCCCGGTCCTTGCGAAGGTTAAAACAGCACCAATTTGACAAACTATCGTTGTGGTTTTTGATGCGTAGGTAAGATTGGTTCTTGCTAAGCCCATAGCAGCCACGTAAAACTTGCAACAAACAAAGTAGAGGACGTCTAACTTGTTTTTGCAGGGCATGTTGTGATGTGATATGGTCAAGACATGATGCTAAATTTTATTGTATGAGATTATCATGTTTTGTAACCAAGTTATCGGCAACTGGCAGGAGCCATATGGTTGTCGATTTATTGTATGCAATGCAATCGCCCTATAATGCTTTACTTTATCACTAAGCGGTAGCGATAGTCATAGAAGCATAAGATTGGCGAGACGACAACGATACTATGGTGGTGATCAAGGTGTCGCATCGGTGACGATGGTGATCATGACGGTGCTTTGGAGATGGAGATCATAAGCACAAGATGATGATGGCCATATCATATCACTTATATTGATTGCATGTGATGTTTATCTTTTATGCATCTTATCTTGCTTTGATTGACGGTAGCATTATAAGATGATCTCTCACTAAATTTCAAGATAAAAGTGTTCTCCCTGAGTATGCACCGTTGCCAAAGTTCGTCGTGCCCAGACACCACGTGATGATCGGGTGTGATAAGCTCTACGTCCATCTACAACGGGTGCAAGCCAGTTTTGCACACGCAGAATACTCTGGTTAACCTTGACGAGCCTAGCATATGCAGATATGGCCTTGGAACACTGAGACCGAATGGTCGAGCATGAATCGTATAGTAGATATGATCAACATATTGATGTTCACCATTGAAAGCTACTCCATTTCACGTGAGGATCGGTTATGGTTTAGTTGATTTGGATCACGTGATCACTTAGAAGATTAGAGGGATGTCTTTCTAAGTGGGAGTTCTTAAGTAATATGATTAATTGAACTTAAATTTATCATGAACTTAGTCCTGGTAGTATTAGCATATCTATGTTGTAGATCAATGGCTTGCGTTTAGCTCCCCTGTTTTATTTTTGATATGTTCCTAGAGAAAACCAAGTTGAAAGATTTTAGTAGCAATGATGCGGATTGGATCCGTGATCTAAGGTTTATCCTCATTGCTGCACAGAAGAATTATGTCCTTGATGCACCGCTAGGTGACAGGCCTATTGCAGGAGGAGATGCAGACGTTATGAACGTTTGGCTAGCTCAATATGATGACTACTTGATAGTTTAGTGCACCATGCTTAACGGCTTAGAATCGGGACTTCAAAGACGTTTTGAACGTCATGGACCATATGAGATGTTCCAGGAGTTGAAATTAATATTTCAAGCAAATACCCGAGTTGAGAGATATGAAATCTCCAACATGTTCTATGGCTAAAAGATGGAGGAGAATAGCTCAAGCAGTGAGCATGTGCTTAGATTTTCTGGGTACTACAATCGCTTGAATCAAGTGGGAGTTAATCTTCCTGATAAAATAGTGATTGACAGAATTCTCTAGTCACCATCACGAAGTTAGTAGAACTTCGTGATGAACTATAATATGCAAGGGATAACGAAAACGATTCCCAAGCTCTTCGTGATGTTGAAATCAACGGAGGTAGAAATCAAGAAAGAGTATCAAGTGTTGATGGTTAACAAGATCACTAGTTTCAAGAAAAAGGGCAAAGGGAAGAAGGGGAACTTCAAGAAGAACGGCAAGCAAGTTGCTGCTCAAGTGAAGAAGCCCAAGTCTGGACCTAAGCCTGAGACTAAGTGATTCTACTGCAAAGGGACTGGTCACTGCAAGCGGAACTACCCCAAGAATTTGGCGGATAAGAAAGGATGGCAAAGTGAACAAACGTATATTTGATATACATGTTATTGATGTGTACTTCACTAGTGTTTATAGCAACCCCTCAGTATTTGATACTGGTTTAGTTGCTAAGATTAGTAACTCGAAACGGGAGTTGCAGAATAAATAGACACTAGTTAAGGGTGAAGTGACGATGTGTGTTGGAGTAGTTCCAAGATTGATATGATCATCATCGCACACTCCATATACTTTCGGGATTAATGTTGAACCTAAATAATTGTTATTTGGTGTTTGCGTTGAGCATGAATATGATTTGATCATGTTTATTGCAATATGGTTATTCATTTAAATTAGAGAATAATTGTTGTTCTATTTACATGAATAAAACCTTCTATGGTCATACACACCAACGAAAATGGTTTGTTGGATCTTGATCGTAGTGATACACATATTCATAATATTGAAGCCAAAAGATGCAAAGTTAATAATGATAGTGCAACTTATTTGTGGCAGTGCCGTTTAGGTCATATTGGTGTAAAGCGCATGAAGAAACTCCATGATGATGGGATTTTGGAATCACTTGATTATGAATCACTTGATGCTTGCGAACCATGCCTTATGGGCAAGATGACTAAAAACTCCGTTCTCCAGAACAATGGAGCGAGCAACTGACTTATTGGAAATAATACATACTGATGTATGCGATCCGATGAGTGTTGAAGCTCGTGGCGGGTATCGTTATTTTCTGACCTTCACAGATGATTTGAGCAGATATGAGTATATCTACTTGATGAAACATAAGTCTGAAACATTTGAAAAGTTCAAAGAATTTCAGAGTGAAGTGGAAAATCATCGTGACAAGAAAATAAGGTTTCTACGATCTGATCACGGAGACAAATATTTGAGTTACGAGTTTGGTCTTCAATTAAAACAATGTGGAATAGTTTCAATAATTCGTGTCACCTGGAACACCACAGCATAATGGTGTGTCCGAATGTCATAACCGTACTTTATTGGATATAGTACAATCTATGATGTTTCTTACCGATTTGCTACTATCGTTTTGGGGTCATACATTAGAGATAGTTGCATTCACGTTAAAAAGGGGCACCATCTAAGTCCGTTGAGACGACACAATATGAACTGTGGTTTGGCAAGAAAGCAAAGTTGTCATTTCTTAAAGTTTGGGGTTGCGATGCTTATAAGAAAAAGTTTCATCATGATAAGCTCAAACCCAAATCGGAGAAATGTGTCTTCATAGGATACCCAAAAGAGACAGTTGGGTACACTTTCTATCACAGATCCGAAGGCAAGGCATTCGTTGCTGAGAATGGATACTTTCTAGAGAAGGAGTTTCTCTCAAAAGAAGTGAGTGGGAGGAAAGTAGAACTTGATAAGGTAATTGTACCTTCTCCCTTATTGGAAAGTAGTTCATCACAGAAATCTGTTCCTGTGACTACTACACCAATTAGTGAGGAAGCTAATGATGATGATCATGTAACTTTAGATCAAGTTACTACCAAATCTCGTAGGTAAACCAGAGTGAGATCCGCACCAGAGTGGTACGGTAATCCTTTTCTGGAAGTCATGTTACTAGACCATGACGAACTTGTGAACTATGAGGAAGCGATGATGAGCCCAGATTCCGCGAAATGGTTTGAGGCCATGAAATCTGAGATGAGATCCATGTATGAGAACAAAGTATGGACTTTGATTGACTTGCCAAATGATCGGCGAGCCATTGAGATTAAATGGATCTTCAAGAGGAAGACGGACGCTGATAGTAGTGTTACTATCTACAAAGCTAGAATTGTCGCAAAAGGTTTTCGACAAGTTCAAGGTGTTGACTACGATGAAAGTTTCTCACTCGTATCTATGCTTAAGTCTGTCTAAATCATGTTAGCAATTGCCGCATTTTATGAAATCTAGCAAATGGATAAACAAAACTGCACTCCTTAATGGAGTTATTAAAGAAGAGTTGTATATGATGCAACCAGAAGGTTTTGTCGATCCTAAAGGTGTTGACAAAATGTGCAAGCTCTAGCGATCCATCTATGGACTGGTGCAAGCATCTCGGAGTTGGAATATATGCTTTGATGAGTTGATCAAAGCATATAGTTTTATACAGACTTGCGGTGAAGCCTGTATTTACAAGAAAGTGAATGGGAGCACTAGAACATTTCTGATAAGTATATGTGAATGACATATTGTTGATCGGAAATGATGTAGAACTATTCTGCAAAGCATAAAGGAGTGTTTGAAAGGAGTGTTTCAAAGAAAGACCTCGGTGAAGCTGCTTACATATTGAGCATCAAGATCTATAGAGATAGATCAAGACGCTTGATAAGTTTTTCAATGAGTACATACCTTGACAAGATTTTGAAGTAGTTCAAAATGGAACAGTCAAAGAAAGAGTTCTTGCCTGTGTTACAAGGTGTGAAACTGAGTAAGACTCAAAGCCCGACCACGGCAGAAGATAGAAAGAGAATGAAAGTCATTCCCTATGCCTTGGCCATAGGTTCTATAAAATATGCCATGCTTTGTACCAGATCTATTGTATACCCTACACTGTTTTTTGCAAGGGAGTACAATAGTGATCTAGGAGTAGATCACTCGACAGCGGTCAAAATTATCCTTAGTGGAATAAGGATATGTTTCTCGATTATGGAGGTGACAAAAAGGTTCATCGTAAAGGGTTACGTCGATGCAAATTTTGACACTGATCCAGATGACTCTAAATCTCAATCTGGATACATATTGAAAGTGGGAGCAATTAGCTAGAGTAGCTCCGTGCAGAGCATTGTTGACATAGAAATTTGCAAAATACTTACGGATTTGAATGTGGCAGACCCGTTGACTGAACTTCTCTCACAAGCAAAACATGATCACACCTTAGTACTCTTTGGGTGTTAATCACATAGCGATGTGAACTAGATTATTGACTCTAGTAAACCCTTTGGGTGTTGGTCACATGTCGATGTGAACTATTGGTGTTAATCACATGGTGATGTGAACTATTGGTATTAAATCACATGGCGATGTGAACTAGATTATTGACTCTAGTGCAAGTGGGAGACTAAAGGAAATATGCCCTAGAGGAAATAATAAAGTTATTATTTATTTCCTTATATCATGATAAATGTTTATTATTCATGCTAGAATTGTATTAACCGAAAACGTAATACTTGTGTGAATACATAGACAAACAAAGTGTCACTAGTATGCCTCTACTTGACTAGCTCGTTGATCGAAGATGATTATGTTTCCTAACCATAGACATGAGTTGTCATTTGATTAATGGGATCACATCATTAGGAGAATGATGTGATTGACATGACCCATTCCATTAGCTTAGCACCCGATCGTTTAGTATGTTGCTATTGCTTTCTTCATGAATTATACATGTTCCTATGACTATGAGATTATGCAACTCCCGTTTATCGGAGGAACAATTTGTGTGCTACCAAACGTCACAACGTAACTGGGTGATTATAAAGGTGCTCTACAGGTGTCTCCAAAGGTACATGTTGGGTTGGCGTATTTCGAGATTAGGATTTGTCGCTCCGATTGTTGGAGAGGTATCTCTGGGCCCTCTCGGTAATACACATCACTTAAGCCTTGCAAGCAATGAAACTAATAAGTTAGTTGCAAGATGATGTATTATGGAACGAGTAAAGAGACTTGCCGGTAACGAGATTGAACTAGGAATTGAGATACCGATGATCAAATCTCGGGCAAGTAACATACCGATGACAAAGGGAACAACGTATGTTGTTATGCGGTCTGACCTATAAAGATCTTCGTAGAATATGTAGGAGACAATATGAGCATCTAGGTTCCGCTATTGGTTATTGACTGGAGACGTGTCTCGGTCATGTCTACATTGTTCTCGAACCCGTAGGGTCCGCACGCTTAACGTTACGATGACAGTTTCATTATGAGCTTATATATTTTGATGTACCGAAGGTTGTTCGGAATCCCGGATGTGATCACGGACTTGACGAGGAGTCTCGAAATGGTCGAGACATAAAGATCGATATATTGGACGACTATATTTGGACACCGGAAAGGTTCCGGGTAAGATTGGGACAATACCGGATCACCGGGAGGTTATCGGAACCCCTCGGGAGGTATACGGGCCTTATTGGGCCTTAGTGGAAAGGAGGGGAAAGGAGCAAGGGAGGGGGCGCCCCCCCCAGCCCAATCTGAATTGGGAAGGGCCCCCCCCCTTTCCTTCCTCCCTCCTTCCTCTTCCTTCCCTCTCCTACTCCTAATAGGAAAAAGGGGGAGTCCTACTCCCGGTGGGAGTTGGACTCCCCCCCTTGGGTGCGCCACCCTCCTTCGCCGGCCCCCTCCTCCACTCCTTTATATACGGGGGTAGGGGCACCCCTGAGACACAACAGTTGATCATTGATCTCTTAGCCGTGTGCGGTGGCCCCCTCCACCATAATCCTCGATAATATTGTAGCGGTGCTTAGGCGAAGCCCTGCAACGGTAGAACATCAAGATCATCACCACGCCGTCGTGCTGACGGAACTCATCCCCGACACTTTGCTGGATCGGAGTCCGGGGATCGTCATCGAGCTGAACGTGTGCAAAAACTCGGAGGTGCCGTAGTTTTGGTGCTTGATCGGTCGGGCCGTGAAGACGTACGACTACATCAACCGCTTTGTTATAACGCTTCCGCTTCCGGTCTACGAGGGTACGTAGACAACACTCTCCCCTCTCATTGCTGTGCATCACCATGATCTTGCGAGTGCGTAGGAATTTTTTTGAAATTACTATGTTCCCCAACAACACTGGTTGCAGGTTTTATGAGCATCGGGCAATTACAAGTCCCAGGTTGCTGCAAGCATGACAACCCAGCACTTGGGGGCTACATATATGGAATACTCAGTTTATGACTAATGACTGGGATGAACAAATCATATTTCTTCAATATTGTGATATTTATATTGAAGCAAGTCTTAAGCTGTTTCCATGCTACCTTCTTAAGACTTGGGGGCTTCAAGTGATAGGCACATAAGAGGTATATTTTCAAGCTTGATGTTAACTACAATTATGACCCGGTGCCATCAATATTTGTAAACCAGCAAGTTCTACATTCTTAAACCGGCCGAAGATCAGATGAGTATTTATAGACCAATATTTTTGTTAAGCATTGGGAGCTAATTCAAATGAATTATTCTTCACAATATTTCTCTGTGACAAAACCAATGTCAGCAAATTGATTATGAAGCTGGCCTATTGACCTGGATTTTATAGAGGAAGGAAGTGACAAGGACATAAGGATGATCAAGATCAGTTTAACATGGATAAATCCAAATTAAACTGGGGGCTAATGTCAGGGATATACCCCGTGGTATGACCCGGCCGGAGTTATAGCCCGGCTGGGAACTAGTAAACCGGCAGATGTTAAGTCAAATGATAACCTGACAGGTGTTAAGTCAGATGATAACCTAACAGGTGTTAAGTTAGATGATAACCTGGCAGACCATCATAAACCGGCAGACAGTCATAACCTAGCAGCCATCATAAACCGGCAGACAGTCATAACCCGGCAGACCATCATAAACCGGCAAACCATCATAGACCGGCAGACAGTCATAACCCTGCAGGCAATGATAACTGGTTGACAGTCATAACCCGGCAGACAGTTATAACTGGTTGACAGTCATAACCCGACGGCATAGAGTCGCCTGGGGTTATGAAGCCCGAGACGTTATGAAGCCCAAGACATTAAGCCCATGAAGAGAAGTCAGAATAGTTTAAGTCCTAATCCGAGTTGGACTCTACATGTAACCCTCCCCTTCAACATATATAAGGAGGGGCAGGGCACCCCAAGAGAGGAAAAAAATCTTAAGGGTTAGGCATAACTGGGAGAGCCGGTTTATGGCGACTCCCTCGTGATGATAATGAGACCTAGCCACAAACAGCATGTAGGGTTATTACCGGATGATGTTTCCCGGGGCCCGAAGCTATCTAAATCCTTGTCTTGTGTTGCGTCTCTTGATTCCGCTCAACCCCTCTCAAGCTACCACATAGATGTGTTGGCCTCACAACTTAGTCCTCACACTAGGACATCTGTCGTGACAATTCCACGACAAATCATAAACTCAAAGTTCATCAGATCCCAACAAACACACCGCAAAAAGAGTTACATAATATAGATCTCCAAGAGACCATTGTATAGAATCAAGAGAGAGAGAGAGATGAAGCCATCTAGCTACTAACTACAGACCCTAAGGTCTACAAAGAACTACTCATGCATCATCGGAAAGGCACCAATGGAGGTGGTGAACCCCATCCGAGATGGTGTCTAGATTGGATCTGGTGGTTCTAGACTCTGCGGCGGCTGGATGAATATTTCGTCGACTCCCCTAGGGTTCTGGTATTTTTGGGGTATTTATATAGCAAAGAGGCAGTCCGGGGGCACCTGAGGTGGGCACAACCCACCAGGGCACGCCTGGGCCTCCTAGCGTGCCTTGGTGGGTTGTCCCCTCCTCGAGACTTCCCCCAAGTGTAACCAGGGCCCAACGTGTTCCTTCTGATCCATATAAAATCTTCGTAAAGTTTCGTGGCATTTGGACTCCATCAGATATTGATTTTCTGTGATGTAAAAAACACGGAAAAAACAGGAATTAGCACTTGGCACTATGTCAATAGGTTAGTACCAAAAAATGATATAAAATGATTAAAAACATCCAAAATCGATAATATAACAGCATGGAACAATCAAAATTATAGATACGTTGGAGACGTATCAACCGTCGCCGCCGCTGGAGCTACGCGGAGTCCATCACCCACAACATCTCTCCGCCGAACAGCAGAACCTCCCAAGACAGTGCCTCCATGGAGGGTACGACGTGAAGGACGCCACTGCCACCCAATCCAGACTGAATTTTGGACTTTCATCCGGGAGGGGTTTGGTGGTGGATAGGAGAGACCTCGACATCGCCTCCACGGAGGGTAACATCGTCGAGAGACATCGCCGATGTCGGACCGAACAAGCCGATCAAAGTTTCCTCCACTCCCCATCCTATACCACCAAAACTCCATCGGCTCTGGATCCCGCAACAAACCATGAACCAGAACCTGCAGAGATGAGAGAGCCATGGGGTTCAACCCATCATGAAGGGTGATTGAGAACAATCCATCGTAGATCTCCAGTCGCCGAATCTAGCGATCCGGCGTGGTCAGCGATGACCACCACCACCCGGAGGCGCCTGACGGCTTTCGAGCCCAAGACCCAAATTGGATCCGGTCTGAACCCGGTAGCGCCCGCGACCACCGATCTTGCTCACCACGCAGCCATCACCCCGCCACGAGCAGGCCGCAGCTACCGCCGCATCGCGCATGACATCGCCAAGAAACCCGTGTGCTGCCCGCCCGAACCCACGCTAGTCCGGTGCCCCGCCCGATCTGGCTGCCCCGCAACAGCCACGATGGGCAAGGGGGAGAGACGCCCCGCCGGCCAAGCTTTGCCCGGCGGCGCTACAGACAACGGTGAGGGGAGGAGGAGGTGGGAGGAGGGCTGAGAGGACAGCGGCTAGGGTTCCCCCTTGGGTCGCCCGCAGGGGCGACACGAGGGGGAGGAGGGGTTGGACACGAGGGGGGCGAGACATGCATATAATATAGATCAATACTAATTTAAGCATATGTTTAATAGTTGCAAATATATGTAATCACGATCAAAAAAAGCACCGTCTTTTCAATAACTTTTTACATCCAAACAATCCCAAAAGTTGTCAGTCCGGCCGTCAGGACGAAGACGTGCTTCTTCGGCTCTCAGACTATCTGTCTGTGCCAAAGAGCTCACTCTTCAGTTGATCTGGCCTCCTTCGTTTTGGTGAAGTGTTTCAACAAGCCTGCATGGTATACTAGGGAAATCTTCGCTGCATCGGGATCCAAATGCGACATCTTCATGAACAACATTTTGAGTCCTCTGAAGCGGCATTTATCTCAAGCTTCTTCTGATGGAGCTTCTTTTCTTGCATGTCCATGAACATGTCAATCCTATTTGCCTTCTTTGCCTCTTGCACGTCTACGCGCGACACTTGTCTCCTTCTTTGTCATGATGGCCTCGGTCTCTCTGTCATCTTGGTCGCTGCCCCTTATCGCTTCTCCTTCTCCTCCTCCCACTTCCTCCATCAGTTTTTAATCACCTTCTTGGCCAAAGCAAGCTATCTTGTGTTCTCACGGTTGGATCTCGACCTTCCGGTCTTGACGGAATTGGCAATAGTGGTGAGCCACTTACTTTACCCATTCAACTTCAACCAACAATGCATATAGATGAAGTGCTCTTCTTCATCTTTGAGTATAAGTTGCACGCACGCCCAGGCTAGCAAAGGAAAACAATGAGTGGTCAACAAGTTGCAACAAGCCATAAATCGATGAAACGATCAACACATAGAGCAACGGGCCACAAAACTTACAAGATCTTGCACTACCGGGCAACTTGGCTACTGAGTTTTCACTTGATTGTAGAAGCCACAAATCTTTTTGATGTGCTCTCGAATGATGTAGCATTGATTGGTGGGCGACTTCACATTGCATTGATAGATCACTTCCTTGTGGTAGGGATTGTAGTGCTTTTTCTCATGAAAGCAAACATGCACGCCATGCCAAAAAGCGAGCCTATTTGCTACACACATTGAAACATGTCGAAACTACGTGCCAACCATGCCACGCACGCCAATTCATCCTCCTTTGGGATAAATTTAGTACTCGCTTCGTCTTCTTTTGGTTGGCAACTAACGCCCGTTGCTCTCGGATCCATGTCTATTGTTCGGTGACCAACCGTTGGGTACACAACTACTGGGAGTACGACTACGACTATTCCTTCAACTGGGAGTCATCCACTTGCCCATCTTCGTATACACCTTTCGTGCAAAAATGTTCCCCGTGAGACTCATTTGTCCCTTTACGATGAGGCATTCTAGCAAATAGGAACTGGGCACCTATGAACGAGCGGTCCACAGCCGGCCCGACATCCTCCTCTGATGAGCCGTCAAACGACTCAACATATTGCTGGTATATGTACTCCAAATCGGAATCCATTGCTAGAAAGAAGGGACAACTGTTTTCAGCTCCGGTGATCCATCGAACAATTGCCGGGCATGATGAGAATAGCAGTAGAGGATGGTGCCTGGTGGGACGGTCGGAGGACAGGGGTGAACAGAGATGGAGGAGAAGCAGCGGGGAGCCCTGCTGGAGCGCCAGGGGTGACAGAGACGCGGAGTTCCGGCAGGGATGTGGCGTGGTGGCCGGGGTGGTGGATCTACAACGAAGACAAGAGAGAAAGAAGGAAGGAGAGAAAATGAGGAGGATGGAATCGCAGGGTCTGGAAAGAGTTTTGGGTCGGCCAGGGGTGTCGGATTCGTACGTTTCGTGTGTCCGAACTCCAGCAAACTTCTCCCACTTTTGTCTCTAGTTTGCGGGAGAAATTGTGTCTGGACTGTCCCCCGAACTAATACAGGCCCGCGTTGGATGGCTCCCGCGGCCCGGACAGTACGGTCCGGATGGACGCGGGCGGTTTACAGATCTGCCTCGGAGATGCCCTAAGGCCGAGCAACGCATAAAATTACCTACGAGATGAAACACTACTTCATGGTACGACCCATTTTAAATCCAGAAATGCAAATCCATACCAAGGATGCACCCTATCATCCGTGAAATTACGTAGAGGAGCTTCAGCAAATCTCGTCGACCCGTCCAAGGGACTTTATAGCTCAAGCGTGACTTGTGCATAAAACCTTGGCATAAAGGACACATGAGAGAGAGAGAGAGAATTGATTTTTCACCCACGAATGTCCTGGCTATCACCATGTGTCGCCTTTAGTATGGTAACATCCAATTAACTTCAGTACAAGTCCGAGCGTGACCGTAGACGTGTTTCATACTTCCTGGCTTCCTGCCTGGTGTCTGCCGATGACCCAGAATTTTCTCCTCTCCCTGTCGTCTTCACCAGGAAGCTGCAGGCACGACGCGCAGTGGACTCTTTTTTTTTTTTTTTTGAAAAGAGTGGACAATATTGTTGCACCATATCTCTTAGTTTACCCATTCGTGTGGCAGTGGTGCGTACCCGAACTTGCCAGACAGTCCTGATGTCGAGCTGCGGTTGCTTGCGTCCACGATGCAAGATGCTTATGTAGTTACCGGTAATCAAACTAAAAAACATATAGAGCTGCGGTTGCTTGCGTCCACGATTCAAGATGCTTATGTAGTTACTGGTAATCAAACTAAAAAACATATAGTAGAGCATTATCAAACCGAAGATACATCGGTGAACCTGGGTGTATGCGCACTAAAATTGAAAAAATTAATTAAAAATGATCAAATATAATTTAACGTTTTGGCAATATACATGGTCTAGCTAGCATAATACTCACTTTTAAAGTTTCCGAACAAAATAATTTACACCATATACCAAGCAAAATACAACATAATAGATACAATATAAACGCTACTATTCATGGTTTTTGTAGCTGCACTTTTTTCCCGCTCAGAATACAACATAACTCATTTTGTCCTGAAATTTTAAACATGAATATTATGCTAGATTATGAGTATTTTTAATTATTATTTTTGCTTAAATGGGTGCGCGTAAAGCGTTAGACCCATGACCCAAATATCCACAGCGGTTATCAAACATTCATAGCCATAGAGTGGAATCTTCCAATGTTAGAAAAGGCAGCATTTCATCCGCATTATCTACAGCAGTCTCTTCCAATGCTCGAGCAAAAGTCTTCTAATCAAAAAAAAAATTTTGCGAGGGGTGGTCCTCAGTTTTCGAAGCAACAAAAATCGCTATCTAAAGTTCTGGCAGAGAAAGGATGCATAAACGTCATCGTCGTATATCATTTTCGATGGCCAACAGAACGTCTTGACTCAGGCACTCATCAATTGTGCTTTCCTCTATCACCACTGCCGGCCAGCCGGTGACTGACTTATAAAATAGCGTATAATTGATACCAGATCGACCGTGTTCTTAAATGGTGACTTTGCAACTACTGGTTTGATTATTATTATTTTAAAACGAAAGGTAGATTGCGATCTTGTTTAAATCATTATTTATCTAAACGCTCTCATATTTTCTGTAGAGAGAGTACTTTATATATTTCAAATCAGGCCAAAACTTACATTGCAACTACTTGTTTGATTAGAGCATCTACAGTCGGACGCCCGTAACACGCCTCAAACGCCCGGGCAACCTGTCCGGTCAGTAACCGGTCACCAAAATTTGTCCCAGCCGGGCGCCTGAAACCCATCTCAAACGTCCGGACTGACCGGTACCCCGTATATCCGTTCTAAATATAGGGCGGATATGGGAAGCCCGGGCGTGCCCGGAAGCGTCCGCCGACCCCACTACAGGTCGTAGTGGTCCCACCTGCAGCGACTGAAACTTCATCCTCTCTTATAGGTGCATGCAAATTTTAGTCCCACATCACTGGGCGAAGCGAACGCCGGCCAGCTTAAATAGTCGTGTCGGCACATGGCAGCAAGCTTCTCTGATGTTGTGTAGGTCTATCAATTATCTATGCATGAGCGAGATAACTTGATACTAGACTGCATTTCATTAACTGGTGATTGTTTGTCGAATGTCAAGTTCGTCTCGTTCATGTACGTTGATACCCCTACCACGGTGATAGTAGATTTTTTATTTTGTTCATCTTTTTTTCAATAAATTATGATTTATAAAAAGCAGTACGAACATGAATGTTTTGCTCTGCACGACCCGGCTATTTGAGGCGGTCGACTAGCTCGTCACACGGCAAGGTGGGGCTAATGCGGGTGTGAGTATGAGCAATTTTTGGTGTGTTTTGACAGCCCAACCGACTCAAGAAGGTACGGGACGATCGTCATGCATGGTGGTGCATGTAATAGGTATTTCGGAAATATGATATGTGGTTGCAAATGGTGAATTTTGAGGTCCGCCCAGTCACTGTCCGCGGCCACGTCCGGACGCGTTCGCGAACGTTTCAAGGCACAGATTTACAACCTGCGTCTGTAGATGCTCTTAGATCTTACGGTGTTGTCCAGTCATGTATGAAAACTTCAATATTAATTTTGATACTTTATTTGTGTGGTCTGCGAACGCTCCCTAGATTATAACAAAAATGTACCAGAAAAGAGCAAAAAAGAGTGTACAAAAATGCGACACGGCATCAAGTATAGACGACCCATGGCTCAAAACCTCAAAGTACATGCTTGGTCAGTTCTTACTATCACACCGTTAGGTACCAACCTTGTCATCTTAGAAATACTGGCACATTTACAACAGATGTATCGGAAAAGAGGGAAGTAAGGGCAATTTCAACGCCGTTCGTCAAAATGGACGCCATCAAGTGTTCACTTTGAACGTGTCCGTCGACGGGAATAGGAGCAGAGTCTATTCAACCGGATATCAAATGTTCACCCCTGAGCCTTCTTCATTTCTTTTTAGAAAAAAAGGATTGTCGCCGGTCTCTGCATCTGAGCGATGTATGCAGCCATTTTATTAATTATTCTCAGAGATCTTACAAATCATTACATCAATAGGCCTGAATCCATCATGTTGACGACACATGTCGCTATTCCTATCCCCTTGATGCTGGAGTGTTGAATGTTTGAGCCTAATACCAAAAAGGCATCGCATCAAAGCCTAACATCTAATGCTGATTGCCCCATCCCAGCGACCTACCGGGAATGGGTCGCACACCGGTCCGGCGCACTCACCGAGGCTACCGCAGCCGTCATCCACCTAACTGTCTTCATAGCAGGTACCAAGGCAAAGACATTGTCAGGTCAGCTGTCGACACAACCACGGCGCCAGACAACGCCACCGCCCGATGCTCATCCATCTAGCTGCATCTGTCGTCAATATCCAGCTGCACCATGCCGCCAATACTCGTCGTCATCGACGCGGTAGAAACAACGCCGCACCTCCTGGCAACCTCCACACCACCGCCGCTGCTGGAGGTACGCGAAGTCCATCACCCACAACATCTCTCCGCCGAACAGCAGAACCTCCCAAGATAGCGCCTCCATGGAGGGTACGACGCGAAGGACGCCGCTGCCACCTAATCCAGACCGAATTTTGGACTTTCATCCCGGAGGGGTTTGGTGGTGGATAGGAGAGACCTCGACATCGCCTCCACGGAGGGTAACAACGTCGAGAGACGTCGCCGATGTCGGACCGAACAAGCTGACCAAAGTTTCCTTCAGTCCCCATCCTATACCACCAAAACTCCGTCGGCTCCAGATCCGGCAACAGACCACGAACCGGAACCTGCAGAGATGAGAGAGCCATGGGGTTCAACCCGCCATGAAGGAGGATCGAGAAGAATCCGCCGTAGATCTCCAGGCGCCGAATCCATCGATCCGGCGTAGTTAGCGACTACCACCACCACCACCCCGTGGCACCTAACGACGTTCAAGCCCAAGACCCAAGTTGGATCCGATCTGAACCCGGCAGCGCCCGCGACCACCAATCTTTCCCACAACGCAGTCGTCACCACGCCACAAGCAAGGCCGCCACCGTCGTGCCGCGCACGACGTCGCCAAGAAACACGTGTGTCGCGCCGTTTGACCCCACGCTAGTCCGGCACCACGCCCGATCTGGCTGCCCCGCACCAGCCGCGATGGGCAAGGGGGAGAGACGCCCCGCCGCCGCGCAGCCGGCCAAGCTTTGCCCGGCGGTGCTGCGGACGGCAACTAGGGGAGGTGGAGGCGGGAGGAGGGCCGAGAGGACGGCGGCTAGGGTTCCCCCTTAGGTCGCCCTCGGGGGCGACACGAGGAGGGAGGGGTTGGACACGAGGGGGACGAGACATGCATATATATAGGGCTGGACTATTTTGTTACTAGTAACAGAATAATATTTTGTTACTCTTGGCTCCTTATAGAGCGATCAGAGAAAATTGCCATCCATCGCGCCATCGTCTCCGCCTCCCGCAGCCGCCGCGCACTGTCCCCGCCTCCTGCTGCCGCCACGAGCCATCCCCGCCTCCTGCGACCGCCGCACGCCGTCCCTGCCTCCCTCTGCTGCCACGCACCGCCATCCCCGCCCGCGCCGCCACCCCGAGCCCCTCCGCCATGCGCCGCCACCCCGAGCCCCGCCGCGAAGCGCCTGTCACCCCCGCCTTGCGCAGCATCCTACCGGCCGGACCAGCCTCCGGCCAGATCCAGCCTCGCCCCCGAGCTTCATCTTCTTCCTCGCTGAGCCACGCGACAGCCACCCCAGTTCGGGCATAGTACGTACCTCAGTACGAGTTAAAAATGTTGGCCCGTTCAGTATAAAAGAAATGGCAGAAATTCAGATTGTAAAAGTTCAAGCAAAAAAAGAAACCCCATGGAAATCCTGCTTAGTAAGTATCTCAGTACAAGTCATAAAATGAGAGAAGTTCAGAACATCGTTGTAAAAAAATGTTGAGTTCAAAAAAAAAAGAGAAACAAAACAAAACATTTTCTTTTTGAATAAAATATCATTCAGTTCGACGATATAAACTATGTAAGTACCAGGGCAATGCTACTGTAAACCATTGAAACTTTAAGAGGAAAACCTTAGCCAAAAAACAAAGTAAAAGTTCAATCTGTGAAAATGTGCTTCGTGCAAAATTCATACGGAGATCAGTTCGAGTACTTTGTATCCGGAATAGAAAAAAGAATACGCAGGCTTCACCGTATTCAAAATTACTCTGTGAATAATACATCAGTACAAACACGCACGCAAGATCAGTACAAGTACTCTGTTTTTCGACCGAAAAAAAAACACGATGGGTCTCGCCATATTTCAAATTACTCTTCAATGGTTGCGAATTTGGGAAAGCGTTCAACATGACTAAGTTCCGCATTTTTGATTGCTATCGAACGGTATATTATTTGCCCCATTTCGACAAACTTTAAAAAAATCACGTTCGAAATCAAATTTGATCATATTTGAATTCGAGTTTAAACCGTAAGGAATTAGAAAAACATTTTTATACGAAAAAGCTGCGCATTTTCCATAGATTTCCAACGCCGTATCATTTGCATCAATCTGACAAACCGTTCGCAAAAAAAAACATGAAAATACATTTCGCCCATAATTTCACCGTTTATCAAATTACTTTTAAATTGTATAAAATTTGAAAAAATTGTAGATATATGGAAGATGCGGATTTTTACCAGCTTTCCAATGCCATCTTAGTTGCTCAATTCCGATAAAACGTTTGAAAATTGAGTCCAAAATACGATTCGCGTTTTCGGTTTTGAAAAAAACGGTTTTTTCAAAACTGCTCTTAAACCATAATGATTTTGCAAAAAGGTTCAATATACTTGAAATATAGTTGTCAAGAGCTTTCTAACGATATATTACACGCCCTGTTCCGACAAAAAAATTGCAAAAAAAGTTTGAACTAAAGAAGACGATATGTTAAACACAACAGAAAGCATCAGTTCAACTACTCGAAAATCATCAGTACAAACGCTTGAAATCATCAGTTCAAGTAGGGTAATAGAATAATATTCTGTTACGGGAAACAGAATAGCCCATATGTGTATATATGGGAAACCTAGATGCCTGGGCACCTAGGGTATCAGCCGTTGGATCAATCCATGATCCTGCCAATGCATATCGGGTTTTGATTGTTACACCCGTTAACAGCATTCATTAGCCATGTTTAAATATTGCATGCGGCCCAATTGTGGTATGATTCTCGCCTTCCATATGTTATTGCACGAGCATGAATTATTCCCTTCCATGATTTTCACATTATGTTGTTGCTCATTAATTTAATTCTTTCCAAATATGATAGATGCCCTCCAATTTGTTGTTTACCAAATAAAGAGCCCACAAACTTCCCATAATTTGCCTAGGAATTGAACCTGGAGCAAATATACCTTGCATGGCCATGGTTGCCATTGTCACCGCCGTGGTCGCTGATGGCGCTCGCCGGTTGTTTTTGCTCCATTACATCTATAGCAATTTATGTATTTATTTTTGAACTGCAGGTATCTTCACTGATTTGTCACACTTTTACCTTGCCAGGAACACGACCATAATTGAGGAATACACCATGGAGACTATGACTGCCTGGATAACTCAGCTGCGACCTCAAGATGAACATAAAAAAACATCATCTGATCCTTTTCTCTCTCGATGTTAGTTTTAGTCGTGCGAGGTATGTACGATTTAGGTATTTTTGTGCAAAATATTTTTGTGAAACCTGAGACTTGAACTTTATGCTATAATTCGCAAACCTTGTCTCATCTGCAGATCTTATCCATGTGCTTGTGGTTTTTGACTTCTACGAATAGCTCCTATAGGAAGGTACGTCTTATTTTTCATATAGATATATAATAGCGAGGATACTTCAATATATCTGGTAATTTATTCCTTCATTTTACTTTGTGTTCAAAACATTTTTTGTTCATCTAATTGGATATTGTTTGATTTCTTAATTTCTTTTTCAGTTGACTTTATCTTGGCTCTCTTGTGATAGATCTATGAAAAAATGATCTATAGGACATAGAGCCGCTAAACTGGTGTTGAGATGTGCTGGATGGTTGACAATGAAGGCTTTGTGTGACAACGTCGGACACAATCAGTATGCGAGAGAAGAGAATGATGATACATTCTATTTAATTGTATACTTTCTCTTTTTGGATCTTGTCGGGGGTTGGGTGCGACATATGCCAAAGGATGGCTTATCATGGTGGGGGCGAGTAGGACGTCGCCGGTGCCTGGAAACGGGATAATGCGAAGACATGCACGCCGGCGAATCTTACCCAGCTTTAGGGCTCTCCGAGGAGATAATACCCCTACTGTTGCTCTGCGGGGTCTCTGCATGATCACTATGGCAAGGTGTTTACAAGATTGCTCCTTGAGCTGTTTCCTGGAGGTAGGAGAGGGCAAGGCTAGCTCTCTCCCTCCTGTATGATCTGGTCTAGAGCTAATGGATTCCAACCCTTTGCATGGATGTCCTGGGGGTTTATATAGGCCTACCCCCCAGGGGTACAATGGTAATCCGGCTGGGCGTAGGCCCATCCGTCAGTGCCTCTGGCCTCCGTCTTCTCCGCCGACTGCTGGGGCCCGCCGACTGGTGGGCCCCACCGACTGGTCTGGTACGGAGCTGTCAGGCCGCGTCCGCAGCGGGCAGGTCTTGCCGGCGGCTGATCACTGTAGTCGTGCTTCGGATGACGCGTGCTTGATCATGGGGTCGTGGCAACAGCCCCGCCGCCTGGCGGGCGATCACTATTGCCACTCTCCATCGCATCAGATTAATGGCGCGTGGGCCCCGGGGGAGGGCTTGGCCGACTCCCAGGGGCCGGCTCCCAACGAGTCCGACTGGTGGTACACTTGCCGTCTTCTGGGGTCCCATTGGCTCGTGGGACCCGATGCCCCAAGGCCGTACAGACAAGCCGTTGTGGGTGCAAGATTCGGTCCTGCGGTGCTGACTTCAGGGCCGGCATGACAACAGTGCCACGCCACACGGAGATCTTCCGGGGTACGGCGTGTTGTGGCCATGCCTGCCCTCGGTAAGGGGCGGGAGTGGGCTTCACTGTAGCCACTCCTCAGCCCCGTCCCTCTTGATGAGGTCATGGGGTTTGTTGGAGTAGTGTGCCGACTCCCCAAAGCCGGCTTCTCTGGAAGTCGCCAGTCAGGAGTCGGCTTATCCTGAAGTTGTCCTTGGGATTCGGCCGTGTGTGGGCAGTCGGCCGTCTTGCCGCCGACTTCTCAGAAGGCGGCTCTTCGTCCTGGGGTCTTAAGGGGCGCAGCTTGCCCCAATGTCTTGAAAGGTTCTGGGCCTCGGGTTGGCCTACCCGTGGCCCATTTCTCTGATAGTAGTCGCCGAAGCTGGTGAGGTACCGCGGGTGATCGGCCGAGATGCCTTAGCAGTTTCTCTTTCCGGGTACTCGATACATGGTTCTTGGTTGACTTCTGCCGGGCCGGCTAGAAGGAATCGGACTCACCCAATTCTGTCTCGCACAATATCTCGAACGTCGCGGCGGGATTCAAATAGCGTGCTGGCTAAGCCTCCATGTCGCTGCCCGCTCTAGGCTTGTCATGCGATGACACGTGGCTGGGCCATCCTGCCAGCCCACGCGCGCGATGGGACAGGCCCGTAGGCGGGGCCCGCCACTATCGCGCCTCGGCACTCGAGCGGATCCGCTGTGGCCCCGGCGGACGGTTGGGATTCCCGTGGAGTTACTGTGCGCAGTAACTTTGTGGTGGAACTTGGGGGTCATGGGGGCGTGGGCGCAGTAAATCCCACGGCCGCCCCCTCGGCTTCGCAGCCCACGAGGCTATAAGTAGGGGAAAGAGGGGGGCGCGGTGGAGCACGCGCGCCCCTCCTTCCCACTGCTCCTCGCTCTCCTCCTTCTCACTGCTCCTCGCTCTCCTTCTCCTTCTTCTCCGCTCTGCCGCGCACCCAAGCTTCAACGAACGCCGCGGCGATCAGCTCGCGATGAGCTCATTCTCTGCCGCCGCGCCTCCCCCTGTGCGCTCCGGCACCTGGGACGGCTCCGAAGTTCACGATGACCACATCGAGTTCCTCCGCAAAACTCGTCGGCTCCCTGGCGAGGATCACGTGCGGGTGCGTCTCGCGCCGAGGGGGGAGATTTCCCCCGTGCCACAGGAGGGCGAGCGGGTCATCTTCCACTCGCACTGCCTGCGCGGGTTGGGGCTGTCGGCGAGCAGCTTCTTCCGCTCCTTCCTGGAGTTCTACGGCCTCCAGCCGCACCACCTCACGCCCAACACAGTGGTGCTGTTGTCCGCCTTCGTGGCCTTGTGCGAAGGCTTCCTCGGAGTCCTCCCCACCCTCGAGCTCTGGGGGGAGTTCTTCTTCTCCAAGCTCGGCGCCCAGGCTGCAGGCGTGCCCGCTCAATGCGGCGCTTTCATTGCCGTGCGAAGGTCGGGGGCCGACAACCCCTTCCCCTCCATCTTGCTGATAAAGTCGGTGAAGATGTGGCAGAGATCGTATTTCTATGTTAGGAGCGTCGCCGCGAGGGGCGACTGGGTCAACCTGCCGGCTTTCGAAGCCGGCCCGCCGGCTGGGAGACTGCCCAACTGGTCGTACCGGGCCAAGTCGCTGACACCTGCGGGAGTCGGCGCCATCGCGCGACTCCGAGTGCTGACGCAGTTGGAGGGCTTGACTGGTCCAGACCTGCTGGCCGCCTTCGTGGCTGCTGAGTTCTCCCGCTCCAAGGCCGCACCCATATGATATGCCAAATGAGCGGGCACCGCGACCCGAGTCGGATGTGCACCAAGGACATGACTCACGAGGAGGTGGCCTTCATGGTGAACTACCTCTCGGACAGCAAGCTTCTGGAGGATTGGCGGTTCAGCAAGGAGCCGTACTCCCGCGCCAACCCCTAGCCCGTGGTGAGTTGCCTTTTCTTTCTTTCTTTGGATTGTCTTCTTTCTCGCCGAGTTTGTTTTGACCTGTCGGCTTTGGTCAGAATCCTCTCCTCCATCCACCAGCCGGCACCTCGGGGCCGGCCAGCGAGTTCCTTGCCAACCGGGCGGAGAGCGACGTCGACGACCCCGATCTGGGGGCGGCGGCTCTGGAGGACGACACCGAGGGAGGAGGAGGAGCAGCAGGCGACTTCAGGCCTTCGGCCACTTTCGCCGACTGGCCTGACGACAATGCCGAGGGAGAAGTCGCCCCCTGCCATCAGCCAGGAGCAAGCCAGCCTGGCGCGGGCTCTTCTGCCGCGCCAGGTGCTCCAGGCGGTGGGAAGAAGCGTAGGGCCGTGCCAACTTTGTTCGACAGTCGGCCGAAGAAGCCCAAGGGGCCCGGCCGCGGCGCCCCGGCGGGACGAGGCGGCTGCAAAGGCCATCCGCTTCCGTTAGGAAGTGAAGAAGCCACCATTGGTCTCCACGTGAGTATTCTGTCTCAACGCTTTATTCTTTCTTTGTGGCTTTGTCTGAGTCTTTTTCTTGCTTCCCTTGCTTCAGGGCTCCCCTCACTCTTGAGAGGGTCACCGCCGCCTCCGCCATGGGGTCAGCGGAGACGTCTGCCACCACTCAGCGGATTGACCCCGCTGCTGACCTCCGGGAGGCGACAGAGCGGAATGCGCAGGAGAGGCGCAACGAAGAAGAGGCCGCTCGCCTGGAGAAGGAGGAGGCCGATAGGGCAGAGGCCTCCGCCAAGAAAAAACCGGCGGAGGCTGAAACCGCCGCCGCGACGAAGCGGCAGGCTGAGGAGGCCGCATGCCGCCAATCGGCGGTGTTCATCACCCTGCTGAATTCTGCGCCGCCGCCTCCGGAGTTCGCGGGGCAGACTGGGGAAGCCAGCGGCGAGAACCCCGTCGTGGAGAGGGAAGACGGCGGCTCCTCTATGTCGGACGCGATCGTTCCGCCGCCGCCTCCGCCGCCGTCTGAGCGCGTGCAAGGCAAACAGCCAGCGGACCCTCTGGTGCCGCCGACCGAAGACGAGGCCGTGGCGAGGTTACTCCTCCAAGTCGGCTCGCCAACGTGCCGCCATCTGGAGAAGGCGACTTCGGCACCCCGCCCCTGGAGGCCGGCACCGCCAGCTCGGCAATCCCAGACGCTGAAGCGATGAGCGCCGCGCCCATTGGGTGGGTGCGAGGAGGCGGCACAGGGCCACTGAACCAGGCGCTTCTGGACGTCCAGGCGAAGCTTCATGATGAGGGCGACGCTCTCCAGAATTGCATCAAAGCGTTCCTGGCATCGCGGGCAGCCGTCCGGGTATGATTTTTCCTTTGGTCCTTGTTTTCTTGTTCCTCTTTGTGGGGGCGCGCCAGCGCACCCACTGGGTGTAGTCCCCGAGTTTCGGGCCGGCTGCCGAGCAGGTGGCCCAGAACTCCAATTGATGAACTCTGGGTACTAACTTTTGTCTGAAACGCTTGTCGTAGGACTACCACAACCTCCGCATCACTACCTTCAACCGTAACGTTGAAGAGCTGGGCAAGCGGACCGCCGATTTGTCGGAGAGCCGAAGTAAGTCCTTTTTTCTTCTTTGCGGGGGCGCTGGCGCACCCGCGGGACGTAGTCCCCGAGATTCGGGCCGAGTACTGAGCAGTTGGGCCGGATCTTCCCGGCGACCTTCTTTACTGTTGACTTAACGCCTTCTTTCTTCCATCTCTTCAGGAGCCAACACTACTCTTCAACAGTAGCTGAGCGAGGCCAACTCCGCATTGCGCGCCAAGGGGGAGGAGTGCAGCAAGCTCGCCATAGAACGCGATCTGCTGGCCACTCAATTGGCAGAGCAGAGGGAGCTGCTCGCGAAGACGCAGAAGGAGGCGGAAGAGACGGAAACCGCCCTCCTAGCCGAGTTCGCGAGCGAGCGCTCCTCCTGGTCTGACAAGGAGGCGATGCTGGCCTCCGGCTTCCATCAGATTGAAGACATCGTTGATTGTGAGTTTCTTAACTTTCTTTCTTTGAGCTGCTGATTATAAGTCGTGCCGACTCCTGGTTTTTGACTTGCTTCTTTGTTTCTTCCGTCTTGGCAGACTTCTTTCCTGGGCACTCTCAGGCCGCCATCCAAGCCATCGAAGCCGACCGTGAAGGTCGGAGGGCGGAAGGTGCAGAGATCGTCGCCGACACCCCCCGAACTCTTCACGAGCACATCCTGAGCATCGAGGCTCGCCTTCGGCCGACTCACCAGATGTTGTGCCTGCTTCAGCGTGTCGGTGCCCAGGCGATTGCCGCCCTGTGGCCGGACATGCAGGCTCCGCGCACCCCCAGCCTGACGGCCGACTGGCTGGAGGTCGCAGCTGGTCGTCTTGAAGCCTGGAAGGGTTCCTTGGCCCGAGCTGGAGTGCGCCGGGCCTTGGAGTTCGTCAAGGCATGGTATCCGGAGCTGGATCTAGACCGGCTCGCCACACTTCGGTCGAAGGCCCAGCCGGAGCTGGCAGCTGCGGAGGATGCCCTCGTCAAGCATGCTGCGGCGATCACCGAGTACACCGACACCAGCATCTTCGTCCCCGAGCGGTCTGAAGACGGCGTGGAGGTACCGCCGGAGTGGTTTGGGATGAACCCAGACTACGGCGAGGACTCGGCGGAGGTGATTGGCTCCAGCGTCGAGGAGGAAGGCGAGGCGGAGGATGGAGGCGAGATGGAGGCGCCAGAAATCGGAGCGGACGGCCAGCCTCAGCTCGACCGCGCCTCAAGCAATGAGCCGCGTGCGACTGAGCGGACTGCTGCCGGAGGCGATCAAGCCGAGACTACCCGGCCGGCAGCCCCAATGTCTGACGCTGCCGCCTCCTCCGACCCTCCGAATCCGTCTGCCGCTTCCTTAGCTGCCACCTTATCTTTATTTTGTCTGCTTTAGTAGTCTCTAAAGAACTTGTTAATTTGCACAATTCCACCCGCGGGGTGTATTTTGAACTTCTGCTCGAAGATTCGGCCAAGGGCCTATGTTATGTAAATATATTTATCTGAATTCTATCTTTTCTTGCTCATTTCTCTTTTGGCTTTTTGTCCTTTGCCGCTTTCTCTTAGTTGCCTGCCTTGCCAATCGGACAGCTGCTCTGCGGACTGCTGTTCGATCAAATGCTTAGCTACTTTGGGAAGGAAAGTACTTAGCCGTTTTTAAGAGTTTTTGAGCAAGTTGAATAGAAAGCGGCAATCCGACTATTCAAGAGTCGGTTTGCGAAAAAAGGCTGGAAGCCGTCTTGAGCTATGTTTTATGCTTTGAGTCCTTAGCCATTTTTCATGTGAACGCCCATTCTACCTTACTTCTACCCACCGTACAGTCACTCTGCGAGCTGCGGCTTCTGACAGGAGACGGTTTAGGTGTTACACACTACTTGTCCAGCTGCAGGAAGCTTTTCATAGTGCAAGGCGGCAAGCCCCCGGGCCGACTTGTCGAGCCCGGTGCCAAGCGGCATAATAAAGGATAACATACTTGTAGGCATAATTTTTATCATACAGGCAAAAGAGGGCAGTCCCCGAGCTCGTCTTGGGGGGCCCGAAATCTTGGTACTTTAATACAAAAGGTAGCATGGTACATACTGCATCAACTGAAAAATCTTCGGAGGAGATTTGCATTCCATGGCCGCTCTGTCTCCTTGCCGGAGTCGTCCCTCTTGCGTGCTCGGGGCTTCTGAGCGTCAATCAGGTAGTAGGAGTCGTTGCCGAGCACCTTGCTGATGATGAAAGGGCCTTCCCAAGGCGCCGACAACTTGTGCTGGCCGGCTGTTCGCTGGATCAGCCGAAGCACAAGGTCACCTGCTTGGAAAGATCTTGGCTTGACCTTCCTGTTGTGGTATCAGCGCAGGCTCTACTGGTAGATGCTGGCCCGGCTGAGTGCCAACAACCGGCCCTCTTCCAGCAGATCGACGCCATCTTGTCGTGCTTCTTCTGCTTCCTCCTCGGTGTACATGGTGACTCGCGGGGAGTCGAACTCTATGTCCGTTGGGATGACAGCTTCGGCACCGTAGATGAGGAAGAAAGGCGTGAAGCCGGTTGACTTGTTTGGAGTCGTGCGCAGACTCCAGAGGACGGCTGGTAGCTCGTCGAGCCAGCAGCCAGCCGAGCGCTCCAGAGGCTCGATCAGCCGAGGTTTGATGCCGGAAAGGATGAGGCCATTTGCTCGCTCTACCTGGCCGTTTGACTGTGGATGGGAAAAGGACGCTAGGTCCAGTCGGATGCCCTGGGTTGCGCAAAAACGGGTCAAGGCGCCTTTGGCAAAATTTGTGCCGTTGTCGGTGATGATGATGTGTGGTATGCCGTACCGAATTGTGATAACGGAGATGAAAGTCACGGCAGTTGGACCGTTCAGCTTCTTGATTGGCTTCACTTCTATCCACTTGGTGAACTTGTCCACTGCGACAAGTAAGTGAGTTAAGCCACCTTGTGCTGTCTTGAATGGTCCCACCATGTCTAGACCCCAAACTGCGAAAGGCCAGGCAATGGGGATGGTCTTGAGTGCAGAAGCCGGCTGGTGTGGCTTGGAGCTGAACTTCTGGCACCCTTTGCATTTTTGGACCAATTCCTTGGCCTCTTCTAAGGCAGTCGGCCAGAAGAAACTATGTCGAAAGACTTTTGCGACGAGTGCTCTTGAAGCCGCATGGTGGCCGCACTCGCCTTGATGGATGTCTTTGAGAATTGCTTGGCCTTGCTCTGGCTCTACGCAGAGCTGGTAGACACTAGTGATGATGCGCCTGACCAGCTCTCTGTTGACTATGGTGTAGGCTGCCGCTCGGCATTGTACTTGCCGAGCTGAGTTCTCATCAGTCGGCAGCTCTTTGCTCACCAGGAATTTGAGGATGGGCTGGGCCCATGAGGGTGCTGCTATTTCTTCGACTGCCAAAACTACGACTTGGACGAGGGCGGTTGGGTTGGGAGGCGGTGGGTTGGACTCAACAACCACTTGATGGGCTAATGAAGTCCTCAAGCCGACTGGCGCGGCTCTTGGGCCGAGTTCTGGGATCTTCGAGTCCGTCGCCGCAGTCCCCGGGCTGGGTACTGTGGTCCCTGGGCCGGCCTCGATTGTGCCGGCTTTGGGGTCATCTGCCAAGATCCCCGTACCGTCTGCCGAGGCTCTAGAGTCGGATCCGACCTCCTCGGGAGGAGCCGGCACAAAGTTGGAGTCTGATTCTGGTGACGGCTTGACAGACGGCTTGAGGAGGCGTTGAAGGGCAACTCCAGATGGTATTGCTTGGCGGGTAGAGACAGTTCGTACCAAGGCGTCTGCTTGGTCGTTGTCGTTTCTTGGCACATGGAGGAACTCGCACCCCTCGAAATACCCACTGAGTTGCTGCACAAGGAAACGGTAACTTGCCATGTTTGCATCTTTGGCGTCCCAGTCGCCAGACGACTGTTGGACCACTAGGTCCAAGTCTCCATAACACAAGAACCGG
The DNA here is from genome assembly GCF_018294505.1 of Triticum aestivum. Classification (NCBI taxonomy): domain Eukaryota; kingdom Viridiplantae; phylum Streptophyta; class Magnoliopsida; order Poales; family Poaceae; genus Triticum; species Triticum aestivum. The sequence goes on along the minus strand of NC_057809.1, from coordinate 529,486,855 downwards.
CAAATGCCAAGTTCTTTGGCAAGCCGGAGCCCGTGAATGAGAGCCTCGTACTCAACGACATTGTTGGAGGCGGCAAAATGGATTTGCAGTGCGTATTTGAGCTTGTCGCCTTTAGGAGAGGTGAGGATGACGCCAGCTCCCAAGCCGGTGCACATCTTGGAGCCGTCGAAATGCATCCGCCAATGGGTGGAGTCGGGCGCTGGAGGTAGGTACTGGGTCTCGGCCCAGTCGACGAGAAAGTCAGCCAGTGCTTGTGACTTGATGGCGGTGCGGGGCTGGTAGTGGATGGTGTAGGGGGCCAGCTCTATGGCCCACTTGGCCACTCGGCCAGAAGCATCTCGGCTTCCGATGATCTCGGCAAGTGGGGCCGTGCAAACCACAGTGACTGGATGCTCTTGAAAGTAAGGCTTCCATTTCTTGGCGGTGAAGTGCACGGCATAGCACATCTTCTGGTTGTGGGGGTAGTTCTGCTTGGAGGTCGACAGTACCTCGCTCAGGTAATATACCGGTCTCTGGACAGGTAGCGCCTTGCCTTCCTCCTTGCGTTCCACTACAATAACCGTGTTGACTACCCGGCTGGTGGCGGCGATGTACAGGAGCATAGGTTCCTTGGGAGTCGGAGCCGCCAGGACGGGTGGGGTAGTCAGCATCTTCTTCAACTGGAGAAAAGCTTCGTCCACCTTATGGTTCCACTCGAAAAAAGTGGTCTTCTTCATGAGTTGGTATAAGGGGAGAGCTTTCTCGCCCAGCCGACTAATGAATCGGCTGATGGACGCCAAGCACCCGGTGAACTTTTGCACATCCAGCAGTCGGCTGGGTACCTCCATTCTCTCAATGGCTTTGATCTTTACAGGGTTGCATTCTATGCCGCGTTCGGAGACCAAGAAACCAAGGAGCTGGCCGGCTGGTACCCCGAAGACACACTTCTCGGGATTGAGCTTGATCTGGAATCGGCGCAGGTTCTCAAAGGTCTCCTTGAGGTCTTTCAGTAGTGTTCCACACTTTTCCGTCTTCACCACCACGTCGTCCACGTAGACGTGGGCGTTCCTGCCGAGCTACTTGAGGAGGCACTTCTGCATGCAACGCTGAAAGGTGGCGCCGGCATTCCTCAAGCCGAACGTCATGGTGAGGTAGCAGAAGGCCCCAAATGGCGTGATGAAGGCGGTCTTCAGTCTGTCAGCCGGGTTCAGCTTGATCTGGTGATATCCTGAGTATGCATCCAAAAAACTAAACAGCTCGCATCCGGCTGTGTAGTCTATCACCTGATCGATTCTTAGTAGCACTACAAGAAATATGTCAACTTGTGACCACCACTATTGGTCACTAAATGGTCACAAATTTCCATTTGTGACCTTTTTGTGACCAAAAACATAAGGTCAAAAGCTGGCCGTCATAAACTGACTATAGCGACCTTTCTTATGGAATGGTCGTAGACGTTTATGACCAAAATACGTCTACTATGGCGTTTTGGTCACTAGCAACCTCCCCAGCCCACGTAGGCATCCAGCGTGGCAATCTGACGTGGCACAAGATTCAGCCCGGTCTAATTTGGTTTTCTACATGGGCCTAGCCCAACAATTCGGCTTTTTTAATATTTATTTTTTCTGTTAAGTTTCGCTAGCTACATGGGCCTAGCCCAACAATTTAGCATTTTTATTTTCTGGGTCGTGGCCTTTTTGCAAACCATTTCATTAAGCCTATTTTTCTGGTTTTTCTAAAATACACAATGTTCTGATCCACTATAGTTTGGGCCATAGCCTTTTTAGAGCCCAAATATTATTTTGTCAAGTAGAACATTTGGTCTTTTTCATTCACAGATTTCAATTTACACATTTGAACAACAAAATAATAAATCTCTCAATTAACTAATTAAATCCAGAAATCATCCAGTCAAATACTCACAAGAGCACATACACGTTTGCACGTCCAACAAGTGCACATACAATCAAAAACAGATACACAAGCACCAAAACTTGGTGGCAACATCAACTAAAACCATGGCGCGCATCTCCAAGCTTCTTCCGATCTTCTATCACAGTAGCAGCAGCCTCGACGACATTAGATCCTGATCCAGATAAGCTATTAGTGAAATACACTGGAAGTAAATAATATTCTTTCAAGAGGCTAAAATTTATACATACATGCCCAAATGCCCCAATTCAGTAAACACTAAGCATGGCATAACAAAACTTCCAACAACTTGAATGCAACAGATTAACCTGATGTTGTTCTACAATAGTAATTTATACATACCTGCATGGTACATTGGTACAAAGTTTAGGTAATGAAATGAACATCACTATAACACTAACCTAAAAAAATTCCTATTCTACTACCACGACCATCCATTCAACTAACCATACTAGTAAGTGCACAGGGACTAACATCACAAGGCAGGAGACAATTATGACAATTTTGGCAAGTTGGAGAAATCATTTAATCAGTTTTGGTATACTTAGGTTATGAGCCAAAATAGATCAAGCAAAAAAAGCAGTAACTGGTGATACATGAGCATGGATATGGTACAAAATTGAGCATATTAACGTTAAGATTTGGGCCTTACAACTTTACTGATCATACATACATATACAGAATTGAGCATGAATCATTGGTCTTAGTTGTATATGAGACTAGTTGGGCTCTGTATTCTAAGCTCCAAGTAGGTTACAGAAGAAATTGAAGATGAACCGTATATAACAGACTAAAAAATCAAATAGAACCCAAAAATTAAATATGAGTATAACATGAAGGATTACAACAGGTTCAATTCAATCAATTTCTAAAGCATTGAATCAGTAGCATAAGCATGCAACAACAACATAAGAATTTAATCAACAGCAGCGCGAGTATAAGCATTTAATTAGCAGCAACAACACAAGCAGCACCACCACCAGCACAAGTGCACACCTATTCAAGCTAGTAACAGTCTAGCAGGCTAGCAGCAGAAGCATTCAGACAACTAGAGAAGCACAGTACAGCAGCAAAAGCATTGAAAGAGTAGCAAAGCAGGTTTGAATTGTCACATGCATATCTTATAAACTTAGGCAAGTGTTCTCAGGTTATCCTTAACATCATGCATTAACTTGGGTAATTAGCATCAAACAATACATATCAGTACAAGGCTAGGAAAGATAATAAAGACTTGGGAAAAGATAGCAGAGTTCTAAAAAATGATATGTGCCCTTAAAGAGAGGGCAGTGTCAAGTGCGGCCACAGACATAGGCATTAGCCGCACCCACGACCCCTGGACACTCTCACAACCGAAGAGGAGGTGCCTTGCGTATAGTCTCCTTCGAGTCTGCGAGAGAAAGAACAAGGTGAAGGTCAGTACGCATCAAGGATGCTGCTGTTTTGGGTCAATCTAAGTCAAGGGCATAAGAGAATTTATTCAAAAAAATAAAATAACATGTGAACATCTTGCACAAACTATCATCATTTATAAAAAAATAGAAAACAAATATGCATACGAAGGTGAAATATTACAAAGAAAGCACTCATCAGGTAGCAGAACATGAGAATTAGTTAACACTATACATTGCAACTTCAGCAACTACAGAAAGGGAAAAAACAGGGCACATCCATTCTCCAAGCATCCAGTGTATTATCAGAATGACGAAACTTTCATAACAAACAGAAAAGCATATGTGGTGGTAAGATGATCGACATACTGAATCTTTTATAGCGAGTTTGGCGAGTACTAGTTAAGCAAATAAACATAAAGAAGGACTAAAAGAATAAACCTTTGTAACAAAGTAACTAGAATTAGCACCAACTGCAAGATGACATGTGGTGCAGCAACTAATTATAGCTAAATGGGTTGTCCAAATACATAGATTATCATTAGATGGATGAAACCAACAAGATCCGATCATACAAATATTCCAGGGTATCTGACTTTGTTATCCAGAAATATCGCATGAGTGTAGTGCACACGAGGATAAATTGCAAGACGGAAACACTGGGAGCAAGCAACTAATGTAGTAATAAGCTTTCATGGAATTTTATTTTATGTCATGCTAAATGGAGCAGGCATGCATAACTTGATTCACAAGGCTGCACGCAACATACATAGTGAACTCTCATGAACAAACACACCACAGCTTTAAAAACAAAATTTCAAGCATCACAGTGCACCATACGAATCAACAATGAAACACTATAGTTCATCAATATCACTAGGCCCAACTAGTGTGTGGTGGGATATCGAACCATTTCGAATTTTTTTCAGTGGATTCCATACAGCAAGGGGGATTTTCCACAACTAGCTCTCAAGAACAAACACACCACAGCTTAAAAGGAAATTTCCAGCCTCACAGTGCACCATACGAATCAGTGGTCTGTACACAAAATATATACATGTTCATCCAAAAACTAAACCAACCCCTACTGTGCTCACTAAACACCAGCACCCAGGCCCAACTTTGTAGCGATGATTACATAGACGCACTGCTACACTAACGCGACATGTAAACCAGATCCACGCATCGAGAGCTAGCAGAGGAGGTCGGGACAGCTGCCAGAACCCCACATGAACAAAGCAAGGGTAATCCATCTAGAAAATGGCGCGTTTCTGGAACAGAAGCCCGGCGAGCGACGGCGAGAGCGAGAGCGAGCAAGCTAGGGGTCTCACCTTGAGGCCGATGTAGCAGTCGCTGTGCACCCTCTTGAAGTGCTTCACCCCCTTCTTCATGATCACCTTCTTCAGCAAAGGCACCGCCATCTGCACAGCGCACGGAGGAAACTCAGTAACAGGAAGGCATGAAGGACCGGCGGCCGGCGATGGTGTATCCCTCGATGGATCTGCATCCACAAGGTGAGGTGAGAGAGGGGGTCAGCTACATCCTACCCGTGCGGATCGATCAGATCGGAGGGGGAAAACAAGCGGGGATGAGGGGCACCTACCCATGCTAGTCCGCCATCGCGGCCTTGTCGGGGACGAGGGAGAGTTGGGGAGGCGTCCGGGCAACTTGGAGGGGTAGAGTCCAGCAGCAACCATCGAGGATGTGGCTGTCTCTAGCGTGGACGAGAGGCCGTGACGAAGGGGGAAGTCGGCGAGATGCAGAGCCCGGAGGAGCGTCGGACGGTGAAGGAACCGTGGCGGAGCGTGGCGTCAAGTGCTCGGAACGGAGCCGCCGTCGCACTCCGGGCACGGTCGTCAGAGGCGCTGCAGAGCAGCCATGGAGACGAGGTTGCGGTGTCGGCCATGGACTGTAGAGAGAAGGAGGAGGGCGGCGCTACCGAGCGCGAGGGTGGATCGGCGGCGGGTGGGTGGGGGTGGCGGCGGGGCATGCCTCGATCGGATCTAGGGGATCGAGGGGAGGGGGAGAGGCCGAGAGGGTGGGTCGGGAGTGGGTGGGTGGGTGGGTGGCGGCGGGGATCGAGGAGGGTGGGTGGGTGGGTTAGGGTTTTTGTTACTTGGGAGTCCACCGTTGGATGGATGCATGATAGACGGCTCATATTCCGTCCAATTTGATGATCCGCGTGAAGGTGGTTCCTCGCGTCTCATTGGCCGGTTGTCTCGCTTTTGAATCTCAAAAAATTGGACTCAAATCTCTGATTTTTTTAAAACATAACAATGGCATAGTTTGTCAAAATGATCTCGTATTTGCATTAGTGTGCATCTTGAAATGGCAAACAATGTTGCCAAATAGAGCTTTAATTTTTATTGCACAAAAAAATCTTTTTTCTGTTTTCCGAGTGCATAAATGATTTTTTTTGTGAAGAACCTACCAAATGTTTGTTCCAAAATAGCACCACTTCATTTTTTTTCTAAAATAGTAGACCACATTTTATATAAAATTGACCAAATAGTTGCATGACAAAAGCTTTTTATCCACCTCTCGTGAAAAAACAATTTCCATTTTTTGAGTGCCCAAAATGAGATTTTTTGTGACGGACCTACCATATATTTGTTGCAAAATTGTACCAAATCAATTTTATAAAATACTAGTACATATTTAATTCACAATTGACCAAATGGTTGGGTGTAAAAAGATTTGATCCACCTCTCGTGAAAAAGACAAATTTCCGCCGATTCAGTCGGAGGTGGGTCAAATTTGAACTGTAGCTGCCTTGTAGTTTGCTCTTTATTTTTTCCAAAAATCATTTCTAGGTACATAAGTATCTATTTAATCAGAGAAACACCAAAAAATTCCAAGATTCAACCACTAGCTAGGAACAGTCATTCCCGCCGTTTTGACCGCATATTGAAACGGGCATAAAATTTTAAAAAAGAAAATCAAAAAATTGGGAAACCTTCGCATTGTGTCATTATATGTGGCCAAGTTCCCAGGAAAACTAACAAACTTGTAATACGTCAATTATTTTAAAAAAGTGTTCTCAGAAACGAGCTATCATGTATGGAGATCAATGGCTTTCAAGCCAAATGATCAATCTTATGGCCACATTCATGGCATAGTTTGTTCAAATAATCTCATATTGTGCACAAGGGTGCATATTGGAATGGCAAACAATGTTGCCTAAGGAAGTTTTCATTTTCTTTGTACGAAAAAACCATTTTTCATTTTTCGAGTGCCCAAAAGGAGGTTTTTTTGTGAAGGATCTCCCAAATAATTGTTGCAAAATTGGACCAAATCATTTTTATAAAATACTAGGCCATATTTAATGCAAAATTGACCAAATGGTTGGGTGCAAAAACTTTTGATCCACCTCTCGTGAAAATGACAAATTTCCGCCGATTCAGCTGGAAGCGGGTCAAATTTGAACTGCAGTTGCCTTGTAGTTTGCTCTTTATTTTTTCCAAAAATCATTTCTAGGTACATAAGTAACTATTTAATTAGAGAAACACCAAAAAAATTCCAAGATTCAACCACTAGCTAGGAACGGTCATTCCCGCCGTTTTGACCGCATTTTGAAACGGGCATAAATTTTAAAAAAAATCAAAAAATTGGGAAACCTTCGCATTGTATCATTATATGTGGCCAAGTTTCCAGGAAAAATAACAAACTTGTAATACGGCAATTATTTTAAAAAAGTGTTCTCAGAAACGAGCTATCATGTATCGAGATCAATGGCTTTCAAGCCAAATGATCAATCTTATGGCCACATTCATGGAATATTTTGTTCAAATGATCTCATATTGTGCACAAGGGTGCATATTGGAATGGCAAACAATGTTGCCTAAGGAAGTTTTCATTTTCTTTGTACGAAAAAATTATTTTTCATTTTTCGAGTGCCCAAAAGGAGGTTTTTTTGTGAAGGACCTCCCAAATAATTGTTGCAAAATTGGAGCAAATCATTTTTATAAAATACTAGGCCATATTTAATGCAAAATTGACCAAATGGTTGGGTGGAAAAAGTTTTGATCCACCTCTCGTGAAAAAGACAAATTTCCGCCGATTTAGTTGGAAGCGGGTCAAATTTGAACTGTAGCTGCCTCATAGTTTGCTATTTATTTTTTCCAAAAATCATTTCTAGGTACATAAGTATCTTTTTAATCAAAGAAACACCAACAAAATTCCAAGATTCAACCACTAGCTAGGAACGGTCATTCCCGTCGTTTTGACCGCATTTTGAAACGGGCATAAAAAATTCAAAAAAATCAGAAAATTGGGAAACCTTCGCATTGTGTCATCATATGTGGCCAAGTTCCCAGGAAAAATAACAAACTTGTAATACGGCAATTATTATAAAAAAGTGTTCTCAGAAACGAGCTATCATGTGTGGAGATCAATGGCTTTCAAGGCAAATGATCAATCTTATGGCCACATTCATGGCATAGTTTGTTCAAATCATCTCATATTGTGCACAAGAGTGCATATTGGAATGGAAAACAATGTTGTCTAAGGAAGTTTTCATTTTCATTGGACGAAAAAACCATTTTCCATGTTTCGAGTGCCCGAAAGGAGGTTTTTTTGTGAAGGAACTACCAAATAATTGTTGCAAAATTGGACCAAATCATTTTTATAAAATACTAGGACATATTTAATGCACAATTGACAAAATGGTTGGGTGTAAAAAAATTTGATCCACCTCTCGTGAAAAAGACAAATTTCCGCCGATTCAGTTGGAAGCGGGTCAAATTTGAACTGCAACTGCCTCATAGTTTGCTATTTATTTTTTCCAAAAATCATTTCTAGTTATATAAGGACCTATTTAATCATAAATACATGGTTTGGTGGCAATACGTCGAGGTTTGGGCAGTGGCCGAGGGCCCCAACTCTAGAGCGCGTAAACTTGCATGCCCGTCGCATGGTCACCGCGTGACCGTAATGTTGCCATGTGTTCTAGGCGGCCTAGGCATGTCTAGTGGGTTGGGCACTCCCCAGGTTGGTGCTAGAAAGAAAATTAAAACATAAGATTCTCACGAGGAGACCGATCGATGCTCAAACATGAATTAGCAACCAAGTGTTTGATTAGCGGTACAGGAAATGCACATGGCCAATGGGCGTGAGTTTTCAATGAGGATGATCATCTACTAAGGAGAATGTCTTCACAAATTTTTAGCTCAAAAGGAGGATCCTAGGTGGTACTTCCTTTGCAAAGTACCATGCTGGACAAAAATATGAATGTTGAAGCTGGGCTCAAAATAATGAATGGAGTGAGCTGAAATTTTGTGGAGGATGGTTATTTGGGCATATGAAAGCATTGTAGAAAATTGATACCATTTGGACATGCCAAAGTAGTACTTCCTTCACAATGCTCTTCTATGGACAGAAACTTGGGAAAACTAGTGAGAGAGATTGGATGAATGAAATGAGCTCAAAATTGGTGTAGGTAAGTTACTTAGGTATGGTCACACGCTGGTAAATTTTCAGATCATTTGGGTAACCCTAGCTAGTACTTACTTCACAAAGCTTCTCTCGAGGTAGAAACTTTGGAAATTTCCCGAGAAAGATTTACTAGGAAAATTGAGCTGAATATTAGCATGTGGCAATGATTTGGGTATGGAAGAGTGCCCGAAAAGTTTGAGGGTAATAGGAGGGGTCTATATAACACTTGCTTTGCAACGTGCCAATTTGGCCATAAAATATAAATTGAACCTGGGCTCACATAGATGATTTGACTGAGCTGCAATTTGGAGGAGGGTGATAATTTGGGCATATGAAGGAACTGTATAAATTTCATGTCATTTAGAGATATAAAAAAGGTACTTCCTTCACAATGCTTCTAGGTGGACAAAAACTTTGGAAATTTGCCGAGGAAGATTTGCTAGGCAAATGGAGCTGAATTTTGTCATGCGGTAATGATTTGGATAGGAAAGAGTGCCCAAAAATTCCGAGGGCAATCAAGAATATATAAATAGCACTTCCTTCATAAAGTGTTGTTGTGAACAGAATAGGAAAATGAATATTGTTGAATTAGTTTTGAACTAGGCAAGGAAGGATTTTTACATATTTGATGAAGATATGCCCCAAAGAATTTATGAGATTTTTTTGGGAATTTTGGGAACGATAGAAATATAGGTTGCTTCACAACCTAGGGCAAAAACTGCCACATGGACATGACACATAGGCAAAACTGATGAGATGGCGCCTAGTCATCACAACCCACCACAATCTACAAGGCTATGACCATCTATATTGGTCATTAACAACTAGAAATAAGGCAGCGAACTAGCACTGTTTGCTTTGTGACCATTTCGTGTAAGGAAATTACGACCTTTCTGACCAAAATGGTCGCAATGGTTTAGGGTTTGGAGCCCCCTGAACAGCTTTTGACCAATTGGTCTAAAATGGTCATAAATTTATGACCAATTCTTCGAGGGTCACTGACAGAAGGTCATAAGTTGACATATTTCTTGTAGTGTAGAGCAAACGGGTCCTTGGGGCAGGCTTTGTTGAGGCTCGTGTAGTCAATACACATTCGCCACTGCTTGTTCTTCTTCAGTACCAGGACCGGATTTGCTAGCCATTCTGGAATGAACACTTCCATAATGAAGCCGGCTGCTAGGAGTCGGGCTATCTCTTCTCCGACAACTCTTCTCTTCTCTTCTGATAGGCGGTGCAGGGGCTGCCTGACCGGCTTTGCATCAGATCGGATATGTAACTTGTGCTCGGCGAATTCCATCGGTACACCTGGCATGTCTCTGGGGGACCATGCGAAGATGTCCCGATTCTCACAGAGGAAATCGACGAGCTCGCCTTCCTATTTGCTGTCGAGGTTCGCGCCTACGATAGCGTACCTCTCTGGGTGCTCCGGATCCAAGGGTATCTTCTTTGTCTCTTTGGCCGGATTGAATGAACCCTCAGCCTCCGACTCCTTTGGGTTGGGCGATACCTCTGGCTGCTTGCCGGCCATCGCCACAACTCGCTCAAGGAGCCCCTTCTCGGCCGCGATCACCAGGGACTCGGCTAGCCGACTGCTCTCAGTCACACAGGCAGACAACTTCCAGTAGTCGCCGGCTACAGTCAGAATTCCCCTGGAACTGAGCATCTTCATTTTAAGGTAGGCGTAGTGGGGGACCTCCATGAACTTGGCCAAGGCGGGTCGGCCAAGTAGCGCATGGTATGGGCTCTCAAGGTCCACCACCTCAAACCAAACCGACTCTCAGTGGAAGTGATCTTTGTCTCCAAAGAGGACGTCCATAAGGATCTTGCCGATTGGTGAGCAGGAAAGCCCAGGAACAATGCTGTGGAACACAGTCCGGCTGTTCTGAAGCTGTCTTTGCTTGATTCCTAGCTTCTCCATGGTGTCCTTGTACAAGATGTTGATGTTGCTGCCTCCGTCTATCAGAACTCGCGAGAAACGCATGGCTCGCCTATCTGTAGCAAAGGTGGCGTCCAAGACCAAGGCATAGGAGCCCGGACTCGGCATCACCTCTAGGTGGTCAGCTCTGCTCCAACTGATAGGCTTCTCGGACCAGTGCATGAACTCTGGCGTCTCTGATGCTACTACATTCACCTCTTGCCGCTGTAGTCGCCTGCTGCGTCGATCATCAGCCATACTGGTAAACACCATGTAGGCTCCGTGTTCTTCAGGGTATTCGTCTTGTACTGCGTCGACTGGCCTGGCAGCCGGCTGCTGGGGCGGAGGCAAAGGCGGCTGCCCAGCAGGCGGGGGAGCCAGGAGGCCGTCTCCCTTGGCGATCCTGGTGAGCCAGTGGAACTTCCGGGTGGTGTGATTCGACATCTTCGCACCGCTATGGAATTTGCAAGGTCCATCCAGAGTCTGCTCGTAGGAGAAGGCCGGCAACCAATTGGGCTTGCCACCTTTCTGTCGCTTGGGCGGAAGCTGCCCATCCGGCTGCTGGGCTTCAACGGTCGCGACCTGCCGGCTGCTGGAAGCCGGCAGCGGGGCCTTGCACTTGTGGTCGCCCTGCTATTGCCGCCGATTGGCGTCTCCCGCCGGGGTTCTTGGAGCTTGAGGGGCCACTTTGCCAGTCGTGTTGACTCGAATCTCCGCCTTCATGGAGGAGTCGGCCGTGGCGTACTTGTCCGCTATGACCAGCAGCTCGTCGAGGGTTTCTGGCTCGTCGCAGAGGAGCTTGTGCTTGAGGTGGGTGCCTTCTCTGCACCCGGCGGTGAAGTACTCGATGGCCTGCACCTCGTGCACGCCCTCGCAGGAGTTCCAAAGCTCGGCCCAACGTGTGAGGTAATCGCGAGTTGACTCGTCAGGGCCTTGTATGCATAAGGAGAGCTGACGAGGCTTGGGAGGACGCTTGTATGTGCTGGTGAAGTTGCGGACGAACGCTTCGGTGAAGTCGACCCAGCTGTTAATGCTGCGGGGCTTCAGGCTGTTCAGCCATGTCCAGGCCATGCCCTGGAGCATGAGCGGAACGTACTTTACGGCGACATGCTTGTTGCCATTTGCTATGCTAACAGCCGTAGAGTAGTCGACTAGCCAGTCTTCCGGCTTCATGGAGCCGGTATATTTGGGCGTGTCTCTTGGGAGCGTGAACCCTCTGGGAAAAGGCTCGTCTCGAATGCGGGGTCCGAAACAAGGCGGACCCAACTCGTCTTCTTCTTCCAGCGCAAGGGATCGGTGAAGTCGGTCGATCCGGTGGCAGGCGTCATTTTCTCCGACTCCCTCTCGGCGGCCAAGGCGGTCGCTGAGAGTCGGATGGTCAACAGGCAGCGGGGAGACTCGCCTCTCCTTGCGAGGAGGAGGAGGCGGGCAGTCGTCCCGTTGTTCCGCAGCTCTCGGGCGGCCGTCTCGGTCGCGCTCTACGGTAATGTGAGTCCGACTGTGGCTGACAGCCGGATCCTTGTCTCTTCTTCCTCGGGCACCGCCAGTCGGCGTCCGAGACGTCACGTCTTGATCTCGGCGAAGGTCGTCATTTTGCCGTTGCGGTGCCTCCGTGCGGCAGCCGGCCTCATTCTGTGCGGCAGCCGCGTCGAGGAGCCGCTGGACTCGCTCCATCATCAGGCGGCATTCTTCGCCCTTGAAATTGTCCAGCTCATCCGCCGCTGCCTGGGCGGCTCGGATGTTCTCCTCTGGTGTAGCGTACACAAGGCGGCTTGCCCCGAACAGGTCGGCGATGGCTACGCCGCGCTGCTGGACCGTGCCTAGGCGGCTGGGCCCCGCCGGGGCCGGCGAGCCGCCAACAGCGCGATCTATCTCTCGCTGGTAGGCTTCTGACAAGCATCTCATGCTAGCCAGCTTCTTCGCGCCTTCGACGAGCTGAAGGCGGCGCGCCTCCAACGTCTCCACGTCAGCATCTTCCGGAATGGGCGCAGTCAGGTCTTGCAGCGCTGCGCCAAGTGGGTCATGCACTCCTCCGCCGAGAGGCTCGTCATGGCTGATGACGAGAACCTCGGTGACGGTGCTTTCATCGCTCTCCGCGCGAGGGAGAGGTTCGTCGTAGACCATCACGTTAGTGGGGAACGCGCCGAGCGATGCGGTGTCGGAGTCAACCAGCATCGGGTCGGTGGAGCCTACAGACTACAAGTCCACGGCAGGCTCGCCGGAAACGTGGAGTTGATCGAGGAGGCCCGCGAGGAGGCTCTCGGAGCCGCCCGTGCCTGCGTTGGACGCAGGTTCGTCGGAGAGGCGAACTTCTCCGACAAGTTTGGCGAGGCCACTGGCTGCGCAGGCGATCTCAACGCCATGCAGCGCGTCGGCGCAAACTCCATCTGGCGTGCCTGGCTGGCTGCGCTCGCCAGGGAGGAAAAGGGTTCCCGTCCAGAACAGGTCTCCGGACGGCGGTGCACCAGGCCCCACGGTGGGCGCCAAATGTCGGGGGTTGGGTGCGACATATGCCAAAGGATGGCTTATCATGGTGGGGGCAAGTAGAACATCGCCGGTGCCTGGAAACGGGATAAGGCGAAGACATGCACGCCGACGAATCTTACCCAGCTTCAGGGCTCTCCGAGGAGATAATACCCCTACTGCTGCTCTGCGGGGTCTCTGCATGATCACTATGGCAAGGTGTTTACAAGATTGCTCCTTGAGCTGTTTCCTGGAGGTAGGAGAGGGCAAGGCTAGCTCTCCCCCTCCTGTATGATCTGGTCTAGAGCTAATGGATTCCAACCCTTTGCATGGGTGCCCTGGGGGGTTCATATAGGCCTACCCCCCAGGGGTACAATGGTAATCCGGCTGGGCGTGGGCCCAGCCATCGGTGCCTCTGGCCTCCGTCTTCTCCGCCGACTGCTGGGGCCCGCCGACTGCTGGGGCCCGCCGACTGCTGGGGCCCGCCGACTGGTGGGCCCCGCCGACTGGTCTGGTACGGAGCTATCAGGCCGCGTCCGCCGCGGGCGGGTCTTGCCGGCGGCTGATCACTGTAGTCGTGCTTCGGATGACGCGGGCTTGATCATGGGGTCGTGGCAACAGCCCCGCCGCCTGGCGGGCGATCACTATTGCCACTCTCCATCGCATCAGATTAATGGCGCGTGGGCCCCGGGGGAGGGCTTGGCCAACTCCCGGGGGCCGGCTCCCAACGAGTCTGACTGGTGGTACACTTGCCGTCTTCTGGGGTCCCGTTGGCCCGTCGGACCTAATGCCCCAAGGCCGTATAGACAAGCCGTCGTGGGTGCAAGATTCGGTCCTGCGGTGCTGACTTCAGGGCCGGCATGACAACAGTGCCATGTCGCACGGAGATCTTCTGGGGTATGACGTGCTGTGGCCATGCCTGCCCTCGGTAAGGGGCGGGAGTGGGCTTCACTGTAGCCACTCCTCAGCCCGTCCCTCTTGATGAGGTCATGGGGTTTGTTGGAGTCGCGGGCCGACTCCCCAAAGCCGGCTTCTCTGGAAGTCGCCAGTCAGGAGTCGTCTTATCCTGAAGTCGTCCCTGGGATTCGGCCGTGTGTGGGCAGTCGGCCGTCTTGCCGCCGACTTCTCAAAAGGCGGCTCTTCGTCCTGGGGTCTTGAGGAGCGCAGCTTGCCCCGATGTCTTGAAAGGTTCTGGGCCTTGGGTTGGCCAACCCGTGGCCCATTTCTCTGACAGATCTTTCATTTGTAGTTGCAATTTTTTGTGTGATAGCAAATATTAGTCACGAAATCGGGATGTAATATGGTTGTGCATGTGTATCAAATGATATGTGATCTCCTTTCATCTTTGAACTCTAATTGTGCATTGGAACTTCTAACTTGGGTTGTATGACACACATTTTGGGCAACACACTAAGGTATTTTTTAAAATTTTAAATATTACAATGGGTCACATTCTCCTACTTTCGGTTTTCTTTAGGAAATAGATACACAAAAGGGACCAAGTACTAGGAAAATAACCATGCTGATTTTGGGTATTGTTTTTAGGAAAAAATATAGAGTGCGATGGTACCCCTGGCCAACCGATATAGTTGCACAACCTAATACCTAATCATATCACACTATATTCTACTTTCTAAATTTTACAATAGAAATGGCAAATCACGTTTTATTACGCCCATTTTTCCTAGGAGTTGGGTACCCACAGATGTGAACAAGGCCTACTCACTAACCTTTTCAAATTTTCATATAGTAGGTATCAGTTACCTGTATTAGATTCACATGGTGTCGTATACCTAATGTATGATACCCATACTGTGATGTGCCCAACGACCATACTCAAAGTCTCTTAGTAATAATACACTGACACACTAGTACACACAGTCTTTTGAATTTCCTAAGCCAATATGGATTTACTGCATTTTTGTATAGTTTATTTTTCATGGGTATCTCATACCCAACAATGAAGTGTAGTAGAGAAAATACCATCTAATTGTGGATTTTACTTTTACGTTCATCTGGATATATCTGGTACCCATGACTGAACTATATATACAGTGAGAACAAATTCGTGAACCATATAGTATTATACGCCATCATTATACTACAATGCATTATTATTTACTTTTTCCTTATGTGCACCAAACCATAATTGACATACCTAGAATTTGTTGTATACAAATTTAAAAGGCATATAACAACGATCTTACTATGACATACCTAAGTTCATATAGTCAACTTAGAATCCACCAAATTTTGTGAGTATGTAGTACACACACGATGCAGACCTACATGGTTGTTATATAATAGGTATCAGATACCTGCAACTTTATATAATTATCGTCGAGAGATACCTACCCAATGACCATGCAAATTATGCAACAGTGCGTAGCCACATGGTGCAACCTATGGGCATATAATACTTCCACTTGTGGTGATCTTTAGTTATTCACCTAACGTAATTATATAAAGCTTGGTAGTTTTCATCTAAAAATTACGATAATGTACAGGAGCAGACATATGGTTCCATTTTATTAGAATTATGATAATGATCTTTATGATTCCCTACTCTTGTTTTTTTGCATTGGAATGGCTCTGCGACCAACAAGATTTGTACTACATGTGTATGATACTTAGATCGAACAGACACAAAGTGCTTGCTAAATGAGTTGGATAGTTCTGGTACATGTCGAACGGACATCGTACTAGAAATGCATACGTATAGCACAACTATTTTTTAATATACCCTGGAGAAATAACCACTAATCTACTTAAAGAATATATTATATTTCTTGCAGAAATAGTAGAAATTATATGGTATTGGCCACATTAATATAAATTAATGTCGAAACAAAATTTATTTTACAAAATTTAAATTTCCTAGCAAATATAGAATTGATGTGGTATAAATTGATTTATTGCGGAGCAATTAATCATGCATAATAAAAAAAACCTATAAAAAGGGTACATACTCCATCCCTGGGCATTGCATACCTAAGGAAGACACACTATTCCCCTTAATAGTAACAGTGCAACAAAGATCTTTATGATTTCACACTCATTTCATATTTGCATAACACTACAAAAAGGTCATCTTAGTCGAGTGTCATCCTTTTGGCAATTGTTTCAACTTTAATACCTAGGCAGCAGGAACTCGGTAAACGTCCGTTTTGCCTGAGTATCTTCCTTTTTCCTATTGTTTTGCAATAGGCGTGACACTGGGCAAAATCTATGATTTCGGTAGTGCTTGTCTACTATTCCATCCATTAAAATTTACATTCACATTTCCTAATCATTTTCTCTACTCCAGAGTCCAACATACAGAAGTGCACTAGTACTAGAAGGAATAGAATTACGCACTCGTATTTTGATATACCCTGAAGATGTAACCACTAATACCATTAAAGATCATCTTATATGATATACCCACGTTCATAGAATGACTAACATTCAAAGAACAATGATTTTCTAAAAGAAATTTGTAATGATAAAATAACTTTATATTTTAATTTGCGCCTATCTTAGGTACATACCCACACACGACCAGACTAGTAAATGAATAGAAAATATTTTTTATTATAGGTATATACCCACAAAACCCAGACTAATAAAATAGATAACATTCAACAATTGATGATTTTTTACAGAAATTCGTAGTGATAAAATACCATTTTAACTTGCTCCTAGCATGCATGTCAGTAGGGGATCCGGCTTGCCTGCTCCCTTCCCATGCTCCCATCCGTGCTCCCACTTCATCCTACGGTTGACTTTTTTCCTCTTTTCTTTTTAATCTAATCATCTCCGTCAGTAGGGGAGTAGGCAAGTCTCGTCCGTCAGTAGGTATGGAAAACCATTTTGGTTTCAAACGTTTAGATAACAGAGCATTAATTAGACGCACATCTTTGAAAGGTATTTGATTGAGTAGTTATATACCCTTTCCAAAAAGGACACGCCATGCAAAACAATTTGGAAGGTACACTAGGAAATAATTTTGGTTTGATTTGTTCAAACGATGGCCCATTGATGACATACCCATCTTTGCAAGGTATTTCATTACTATGGTACACCCTTTCCATAATGGCTAAACCATGCAAAATTCTTTGGAAGGTATTCAATTGGCAGACATTAATTACTTTCGAAAAGTTTGTACTGGGTATGCATCACGAACACACATATGTTAACTTATTTTCTTAACTCTGGGATATAATGCAAAATATAAACATATTTCTTAACGGGTCAGACCCAATAACTCATCTATACATAATAAAAAAATAGTACAATTCAATCTAACGGTATCTAGGCAAGGTGCCTGGGCACCTAGGTGTCCCAAACTACCTTCCTATATAGGTAAAATATATGGGACAAACCAGTGGAGATACCTGCAGTTCAAAAATAAATACATAAATTGCAATAGATGTAATGGAGCAAAAACAACCGGCGAGCGCCATCAGCGACCACGGCGGTGACAATGGCAACCATGGCCACGCAAGGTATATTTTCTCCAGGTTCAATTCCTAGGCAAATTATGGGAAGTTTGTGGGCTCTTTATTTGGTAAACAATCAAATTGGAGGGCATCTATCATATTTGGAAAGAATTAAATTAATGATAAACAACATAATGTGAAAATCATGGAAGGGAATAATTCATGCTCGTGCCATCAGTGAGCAACAACATAGGTGTCCCAAACTACCGTCCTATATATATATATACACACATCTGGGCTATTCTGTTACGTGTAACAGAATATTATTCTGTTACCCTTTTTGAACTGACGGTTTCAAGTGGTTGTACTGATGTTTTCGAAGCGGTTAAACTGATGCTTTCAGTTGTGTTTAACAGATCGTCTTCTTTAGTTCAAAAACTTTTTGTAATTTTTTTGTCGGAACATGGTGTGTAATATATCATTGGAAAGCTCTTGACAACCATATTTCAAGTATATTGAACGTTTTTGCAAAATCATTATGGTTTAAGAGCAGTTTTGAAAAAACCATTTTTTTCAAAACCGAAAACGTGAATCGTATTTTGGACACAATTTTCAAACGGTTTGTAGAAATTGAGCAAATAAGATGGCGTTGGAAAGCTGGTTAAAATCCGCATCTTCCATATATGTATTGTTTTTTATAATTCTATATGATTTAAAAGTAATTTGAAAAATGGTGAAATTCTGGGCGAAATGTATTTTCACGATTTTTTGCAAACGGTTTGTCAGATTGACGCAAATGATGCGGCATTGGAAAGCTATGTAAAATGCGCAACTTTTTCATATAGAAATGTTTTTCTAATTCCTTACGGTTTAAAAACGAATTCGAATAAGGTCAAATTTGATTTTGAACGTGATTTTTTTTAAAGTTTGTCGAAATATGGCAAATAATATACCGTTGGATAGCTATCGAAAGTGCGAAACTTAGTCATGTTGAATGTTTTCTCTAATTCGCAACCATTTAAGAGTAATTTTGAATATGGCATGACGGATCCTGCTGTTTTCTCGTGTGAAAAACAGAGTAGTCGTACTGATATATATGTATGTTTGTACTTAGCTATTTTTTGTAGAGTAATTTTCAATGGTTCCGAAAAAGGGTACTTGTACTGATGCTTGCATGGGTTTGTACTAAGCGTGTTTTCACTAACTAGACTTTGCTCTGTTTTTTTGGTAATATTTTCCTCGTAAGTTTTCAACGGTTTACTATATCGTCACCCCTGTACTTGTATGGTTTGTATCATCGAACTGAATGATATTTTATTCAAAAAGAAAATGTGTTTGTTTTGTTTCCTTTTTTTAACTCAACATTTTTTTGACAACGTTGTTCTGAACTTCTCTCATTTTACGACTTGTACTGAGGTACTTACTAAGTAGGATTTTCATGGGGTTTCTTTATTTGCTTGAACTTTACAATTTGAATTTCTGCCATTTCTTTTATTCCGAACAGACCACCGTTTTTAACTCGTACTGAGGTACTTACTATGCCCGAACTGGGGTGGCTCGAGCGCGATGGAGTTGTGGACGGCGCCAAGCACGTCGGTGGACTAACGTCGCAGGTGCCGGTGCTGGAATAGCTTCATCTCTGGCTTTACCCATGGTGTTGCGCCAGATGGCGAAAGGGTGCCTGGCTGTTGGGCCTCGCGCGAACTGATGCGCGTGCATCACCCGGCCGACCGGGAGGTGGAGGCGCGCTGGCGAAGGGGAGGAGGCGGGGGCAGGGAGGATGAGGCCGGGCGGCGCTGCGTGTGGGGAGGGAGGCGGCGGCGCGCGGGGAGGGAGGTGGCGGCGTGGTGGGGGCCGGTGGCTGGGGAGGTTCAGTTCAGGATGGCTCGGGGAGTTTCTACGGTGTAGCTCGTCGCGTCCTTATAGAGCCCAGGGTAACAGAATAATATTCTGTTACTAGTAACAGAATAATATTCTGTTACTAGTAACAGAATAGTCCAGCCCTATATATATATAGACACACACAAGCACACACACACTAATTTATGCATATGTTTAATAGTTGCAAATATATGTAATCACAGTCAAAAAAAGTTTCGTGTTTTCAATAAATTTTTACATCCAAACAATCCCAAAAGTTATCAGGCCAAAGACATGCTTCTTCGGCTCTTAGTTTGTCTGTTTGTGCCAAAGAGATCACTCTCCAGTTGATTTGTCCTCCTTCATTTTGGTGAAGCGTTTCAACAAGCCTGCATGGTAGACTAGGGAAATCTTCGCTGCATCGGGATCCAAATGCGACATCTTCATGAACAACATTTTGGAGTCCTCTGAAGCGGCATTTATCTCAAGCTTCTTCTATTGGAGCTTCTTTTCTTGCATGTCCATGAACATGCCAATCATATTTGCCTTCTTTGCCTCTTGCTCATCTATGCGTGACACTTGTCTCCTTCGTCATGATGGCCTCGGATATCTCCGTCATCTTGGTCGCTACCCCTTCTCGCTTCTCCTTCTCCTCCTCCTCCTCCTCCTCCCACTCCCTCCATTAGTTTTTAATCACCTTCTTGGCCAAAGCAAGCCATCTTGTGTTGGCATGGTTGGATCTCGACCGTCCGGTCTTGAAGGAATTGGCAATAGCGGTGAGCCACTTGCTTTACCGATTCAACTTCAACCAACAATGCATATAGATGAAGTGCTCTTCATCATCTTTGAGTATAAGTTGCACGCACGCCCAGGCTAGCAAAGGAAAACAATGAGTGGTCAACAAGTTGCAACAAGCAATAAATTGACGAAACGATCAGCACAAAGAGCAACGAGCCACAAAACTTACAAGATCTTGCACTACCGAGCAACTTGGCTACTGAGTTTTCACTTGATTGTAGAAGCCACAAATCTTTTTGATGTGCTCTTGAATGATGTAGCATTGATTGGTGGGTGACTTCACATTGCATTAATAGATCACTTCCTTGTGGTAGGGATCGTAGTGCTTTTTCTCATGAAACCAAGCATGCACAACATGCCAGAAAGCGAGCCCATTTGCTCCACACCTTGAAACATGTCAAAACTACGTCCCAACCATGCCACACACACCAATTCATCCTCCTTTGGGATAAATTTAGTACTCGCTTCATCTTATTTTGGTTGGCAGCTAACGCTCGTTGCTCACAGATCCATGTCTCTTGTTCGGTGACCTACAGTTGGGTACACAACTACTGGGAGTACGACGACGACTATTCCTCCAACTTGGAGTCATCCACTTGTCCATCTTCGTATACACCTTTCGTGCAAATGTTCCCCGTGGGACTCCTTCACCCCTTTACGATGAGGAATTCTAGCAAATAGGGAATGGGCACCTATGAACGAGCGATCCACAGCCACCCAGTATCCTCGTCCCATGAGCTGTCGGACAACTCAAGATACTGCTGGTATATGTACTCCAAATCAGAATCCATTGCTAGAAAGAAGAAGGGACAACTGTTTGCAGCTCTGGCGATTCATCGAACAATTGTTGGGCAAAAGGAAACACCCGAAGCTTCGGGAGACGTCGAGAGAGGCAACGAGCTAGCAACATGGACACGTGGCACAGCCAGGGGATGGTCACGCCACATGTCCATGTGGGGCCAACTGGAACCGCCTTGACCTGACTCTACCCTCACAAATTTCTATAAATAGATAAACCATCGATAATACCTCCAGAAGAATTTTATCCCCACCGCAAGCCTCTTATCCGAAGAGATTGTATCTAGAGCCCTATTCCAGAGTTCTGTCACAGAGGGAAGCCATTATCGGAGGGCTCTTCATCAACCTTGCTGCCTCCATGACCATGTGTGGATAGTTTATTTAGGACCTATGGATCCATAGTAGTAGCTAGATGGTTCTCTCTATATCTCTCTCTGGATCTTCAATACCATGTTCCCCTTCTTCCTCGTGTGATTGAGATCAATCCTATGTAATTATATGGTGAGTTTATTGGGATCCGATGAATTGTTGGTTTATGATCCGATTGTTCATTGAATATTACTGACTTTTTTGAAGTTTCTTTGATGTATAATTAAATAGCTATGTATACTTTCCAATCTATTTGTCTTCTCTAGACAAGATTGATGGGTAGTTCTTTAGAGGAAGTGGTCTATATCCAAGTGACAGAATGGGGACAAGACACATATTGCATTGTTGCCACTAAGGATAAACGATGGGGTTTAATCTCATTGCTAGATTTCTTTCTATCTACATTATGTTATCTTGCTTATTGCACTCTGTTTCTTATAAACCTAATACCTTGAGATGCATGTTGGATAGTGGTCTTGGGGTGGAGTATAAGTAGTAGATGTTGGTAAGTTTAATGGTCTACTTATCACGAACATAATGCCTATATGAGAATATTCCATGAATGATCGTAGTTATAAATATCACAATCTTGTCAATTGCCCAACTATAATTTGTTACCATGCCATCTGCCTGCTCTCAAAAGAGATCCACTACTCAACCTGTGGCCCCCATGTCCATTCTCCATTAATACTTTCTTCTACAAAACTTGCTCTTTTATTTACTTATTTTTATTTACAATTTCACTATACACTATGTATCTATCTATCTATTTGATTTTACCCTTGTAACTAGCAAGACAAGGGGCTTAACAACCCTCTTGGCATGTTAGGTGCAAGTATTTTATTTTGTTTACCTTGTTAGCTTGACGCTCCTACTGGTTCGATAAATCTTGGTTTCTTAACTGAGGAAAGATTTGCCACTATCTACATCATCCTTCCTCTTTGGGGAAATCCAACGACTCCTGCAGGAGTAGCAGGCACCGGGATGGCAGAGCATTTTGGCGAACAAGATCTGCCCATCCGTGCACTCCCCTTTCTTCTTCTTCACCTTGTGGCAGTTACGTTCCACGTGTTCGGCCTTGCGGATGACCACTGATGTCTACTATGCAACTTCTTCTTGTAGACTATGTTGAGCCTCCAAGCGCAGAGTTTTGTAGGATAGTAGCAATTTTCCCTCAACTGTATGACCTAACATTTATCAATGTGTGGTAGGCGTAGGATGAAGATGGCCTCTCTCAAACAACCCTGCAATCAAATACAAGAAATCTCTTTTGTCCCCAACACACCCAATACGATGGCAAATTGTATAGGTGCACTAATTCGGTGAAGAGATGGTGATACAAGTGTAGTATGGATAGTAGATATAGGTTTTTGTAATCTCAAATAATAAAAACAGTAAGGTAGCAAGTAGCAAAAGTGAGCACTAATAGACAAAGGGTTTTTGGGTGTTATGGGCTTCGACAGCTGATGGGTCGTCCATGACAACATATATATATAGAGGGGGTACCTCATTAGGTACAGGTACAATTGTACAAAAGTTACAATACGTACATAACTACAAGTCTAACACCCTCCCTCAATCTTAACCGTGATCTGAAGAATTCAGAAGATTAAGATTGCGACGACAACCCTCAAACTGAGGTAGTGGAAAAGGCTTCGTGAAGATGTCAGCAAGGTGATCTTTCGAAGGGATGAGCTTGATCTGAAGTAACTTCTGCAGAACTCGTTCTCTGACAAAATGATAGTCAACTTCGATGTGTTTCGTTCGGGCATGAAATACCGAATTTGAAGAAAGGTATGTAGCGCCGATGTTGTCACACCAAAGAACAGGTGGGTGATTTTGAGAGATTCTCAACTCTCGAAGCAAGGACTGAACCCAAATAAGTTCAGCGGTGGCATTGGTAACTGCTTTGTATTTAGCTTCAGTACTACTACGAGACACTGTAGCTTGTTTACGAGCACTCCAGGTGATCAAATTAGGACCATAGAACACTGCCTATCCCCCCATAGATCGCCTGTCATCTGGGCTACCAGCCCTATCTACATCAGAAAATGCCGAGAGGCCACCAAAAGGAGCAGACCGAAGATGCAGGCCTAGAGCAGCAGTCAAGCAAACATAGTGCAGAATGCGTTTCACAGCGGTCCAGTGAGTATCCCGAGGAGCATGAAGAAACTGGCACACGCTATTAACCGCATAGGATATATCAGGACGAGTAATCGTCAAATACTGTAGGCCACCAACAATACTGCGAGACGTTGTAGCCTCATCCAAAGAAAGAAGAGTACCATCAAGTGCGGAGAGTCGATCAGAAGCTGTCATGGGAGTAGTAGTAGGCTTACACTGAAGCATACCAGCACGACGAAGCAAATCTAGAGAGTACTTATGCTGAGTGAGAGTCAGACCAGCATCAGAATGAGAGACCTCCAAGCCAAGTAAATAGTGAAGCCGACCAAGATCTGTAATAGCAAAATCACCACTCAAGGCAGAAACAAGATGATCCGCAGCAAAGGCCGATGAGCTGATCAATATGATGTCATCTACATACAACAGCAGGTACATAGTGACAGTAGGACGCTGTAGCATGAACAAGGACGTATCAGCTGTCGAAGGAACAAATCCATGTGCACGGAGGGCAGAACCGAGACACGCATGCCAGGCACGAGGCGCCTGTTTAAGACCATAGAGAGCCTTTACCAAGCGACATAAATGCTGCGGACGAGCAGGATCAACAAAACCAGGAGGCTGACGCATATAAACCTCTTCGTCAAGAACACCATGAAGAAAGGCATTCTGAACATCAAGCTGTCGAAGAGACCATCCACGAGTAACAGCAAGAGATAAGAGCAGACGAATAGTCATAGGATTGATCATAGGACTGAAAGTATCCTCATAATCAAGACCTTGACGTTTTTTGAATCCGCGAGCAACAAGCCGAGCCTTATACCGTTCAATAGAGCCATCAGCATGTCGCTTAACTTTGAATACCCACTTTGAATCAATAATATTGGCACACTTTTCGGAGGAACAAGATGCCACATACCATTTTTCAGCAATGCATGATACTCTTGTTCAATTGTAGAACGCCAGTGAGGGATACCCATAGCTGCGTGATAATGACAGGGTTCAGTAGTAGGATCGGTTTCAGAATGAGCTATACATGCCGCGAGCCATGCAACTGTGCCATCGGTGCGTTTGCGTGGAAGAACAATGCCGCTCTTGTTGCGAGTGTGTGGACGCTGAACAACAGGAGTAGTTGGCATGATCGAAGTCGCAGGAGCCGTCGATGGAGAGGCCCGCATCTCCTGAGGAGAAGACATGGCGGGTGGTGGTAGTAGTAGGGGACGGCCAGCAGATGGTGACCGCACAGGCGACGGCAACGAGGGTGGGCTGCCAGGAGGCGGCCCAGTAGGCGCGGGCGTTGCCAAACCGGGTGACACGTGCGAGTCCGGCCCAGTCACAGGCGAGTCTGAGCCAGGGGACGTGGGGAAGTCCAGCGCGAGCGAAGCCGGGTCCGAGCACATAGCGGGCACGGGCGCAGGAGACCCTGCATGGCCCATGCAGGGAGGAGGAGCCGCGGGATCGACGCGATCCATCGAGGGAGGAACCGCTGCTACCGGAGCCGGATCTAAGCATGCAGGAGGTGCGGGCACGGGTGACCCTACATGCCCCATGCAGAGAGCGCAGTGGCAGGATCGACATGATCCGTCGAAGCAGCGGGTGAGTCATCCAAGAGAACGAGCCGAGCACCTCTACCAGTTCCTGCACCATGGTTAGACAACAAAAGAGGCAAGTGTGCATCATCTACAAATTGATCAGGCAATAAAGGAGATGAATGCAATGGTACAGTAGGTGTGGTGACAGGAGTTGGAAGATTAGAAAAAGGAAAAGCATGATCATCAAAGACAACATCATGCGAGATATACACACGGTTTGTTGGAATATGAAGACATTTATAACCTTTGTGCAATGGATTGTACCCAAGGAAGACACATTTTTTAGAATGGAACTCAAGTTTGCGACTATTGTAAGGATGGAGATGCGGCCAACACGCACAACTGAAGACTTTAAGAAAAGTGTAATCAGGAGTCTCATGAAGCAAGAGTTCAAGCAGAGTTTTCATGCCAAGAAGCCACGAAAGAAGTCTATTTATAAGAAAACAGGCTGTAGTAAAGGCATCACTCCAAAAACGAAAAGGATCAGAGGCATGAGCTAGTAAGGTCAAACCGGTCTCAACAAGATGACGATGCTTACGCTTAGCTGAACCATTCTACTGATGTGTATGAGGACAAGACACACGATGCGAAATCCCAAGTTTCTCAAAGAAGGTATTTAGATTGCGGTACTCACCCCCGCCCCCCCCCCATCCGATTGTACATGAATAATTTTGTGTTGTAGAAGATGCTCAACATGTGTTTGGAATTTAACAAAAACATCGAACACATCAGACTTGTGTTTAAGAAGATAAATCCAAGTAAAGCGACTATAAGCATCAATAAAGCTGACATAGTACTCATGACCACTAACAGACACCTGAGCAGGACCCCAAACATCGGAAAACACAAGCTCAAGGGGAGTTTTTACTACATGACTAGAAATAGAAAAGGTAACTGATGACTCTTTCCCTGCTGACAAGCATCACAGACTGAAACATCGTTATTACTAGACACAGATGGTAGATCAGGACAATGAAGAACATGGAGAACAATGGGTGTGGCAGGATGGCCAAGACGAGAGTGCCATTGTGAGGGGGACAGTCAAACAGCACTGAAGACTTGAGGGACGGCTGGAGAGACAGATTGCGGCACATCAAGCCCATATAGTCCATGGCGAAGTCGACCTCTAAGAAGTACGTCCCGCGTAGCCCGGTCCTTGATAAAAAGATGAAACGGGTGAAACTCACAAAACACGTTATTGTCATAAGTAAGATTAGGAACAGATAGCAAGTTATGGGCAACAGTGGGAACTCGAAGAACATTCTTAAGACGCAACTGCCTAGATGTATGTGTGAGGAGAGATGCCTGACCAATATGAGAGATGTGCATACCTGCCCCATTGGTTGTGTGAACCTTGTCAGGACCATGGTAGGCCTCACGTATAGCAAGCTTGTCCATTTTGTTTGTCACGTGTTGGGGAACGCAGTAATTTCAAAAAATTCCAACGCACACGCAAGATCATGGTGATGCATAACAACGAGAGGGAAGAGTGTTCTCTACGTACCCTCGCAGACCGTAAGTGGAGGCGTTATGACAACGCGGTTGATGTAGTCATACATTTTCACGATCGATCAATCCTAGTATAGAAAGTACGGCACCTCTGTGATATGCACACATTCGGCTCGGTGACGTCCCACGAACTCTCGATCCAGCTGAGTGTCAAGGGAGAGCTTCATCAGCACGACGACGTGATGATGGTGATGATGATGCTACCGTAGCAAGGCTTTGCCTAAGCACTACGATGATATGACCGAGGTGGATTATGGTGCAGGAGGGCACCGCACACAGCTAAGGGATCAATGATCAACTTGTGTGCTCTAGGGTGCCCCTCTGCCCCCGTATATAAAGGAGCAAGGGGAGAGGCCGGCCGGCCCCTGTAGGGCGCGCCAGGAGGAGGAGTCCTCCTTCTAGTAGGAGTAGGACTCCCCTTTCCTACTCCTATTAGGAGGAGGAAAGGAAGGGGGAAGGGGAGAAGGAAGGAGAGGAAGGAAATGGGGGGCCGGCCCCCTAGTCCAATTCGGTTTGGGCTAGGTGGGCCCCGCGCCCTGCCCCCTCTCTTCCACCACCTGGCCCATGAGGCCCAAAACTTCTTCCACATATTCCCGTAACTCACGGTACTCCGAAAAATACCCGCATCACTCGGAACCTTTCCGACGTCCGAATATAGTCGTCCAATATATCGATCTTTACGTCTCGGCCATTTCGAGACTCCTCGTCATGTCCCCGATCTCATCTGGGACTCCGAATTACCTTCGGTACAACAAATCACATAAACTCATAATACCGATCGTCACCGAACTTTAAGCGTGCGGACCCTACGGGTTCGAGAACTATGTAGATATGACCGAGACACGTCTCCGGTCAATAATCAATAGCGGAACCTGGATGTTCATATTGGCTCCTACATATTCTACGAAGATCTTTATCGGTCAAACCGCATAACAACATATGTTTTTCCCTTTGTCATTGGTATGTTACTTGCCCGAGAATCGATCGTCGGTATCTCAATACCTAGTTCAATCTCGTTACTGGCAAGTCTCTTTACTCGTTTCCGTAATGCATCATCACGCAACTAACTCATTAGTTGCATTGCTTGCCAGGCTTATAGCGATGTGCATTACCGAGAGGGCCCAGAGATACCTCTCCGTCAATCGGAGTGACAAATCCTAATCTTGATCTATGCCAACTCAACAAGTACCATCGGACACACCTTTAGAGCACCTTTATAATCACCCAGTTACATTGTGACGTTTGGTAGCACACAAAGTGTTCCTCCGGTAATCAGGAGTTGCATAATCTCATAGTCATAGGAACATGTATAAGTCATGAAGAAAGCAATAGCAGTAAACTAAAACGATCAAGTGCCAAGCTAACGGAATGGGTCAAGTCAATCACATCATTCTCCTAATGATGTGATCTCGTTTATCAAATGACAACTCATGTCTATGGTTAGGAAACATAACCATCTTTAATCAACAAGCTAGTCAAGTAGAGGCATACTAGTGACACTCTGTTTGTCTATGTATTCACATGTATTATGTTTCCGGTTAATACAATTCTAGCATGAATAATAAACATTTATCATGATATAAGGAAATATAAATAACAACTTTATTATTGCCTCTAGGGCATATTTCCTTCAGTCTCCCACTTGCACTAGAGTCAATAATCTAGTTCACATCTTTATATGATTAGTTCACATCTCCATCTGACTAATACCCAAAGGGTTTACTAGAGTCAATATCTAGTTCACATCTCTATGTGATTAACACCCAAAGAGTGATCATGTTTTACTTGTGTGAGAAGTTTAATCTACGGGTCTGCAACATTCAGATCCGTATGTATTTCACAAATTTCTATGTCTACAATGCTCTGCACGGAGCTAGTCTAGCTTATTTCTCCCACTTTCAATATGTATCTAGATCGAGACTTAGAGTCATCTAGATCGATGTAAAAAGCTTGCATTGACGTAACTCTTTATGATGAACTGTTTTATCACCTCCATAACCGAGAAATATTTCCTTAGTCCTCTAAGGATAATTTTGACCATTGTCTAGTGATCTACTCCTAGATCAATATTTTACTCCTTTGCCAAACTCGGGGCAGGGTATACAATAGGTATGGTACATAGCATAGCATACTTTATAGAACCTATGACTGAGGCATAGGGAATGACTTTTCATTCTCTTTCTATTTTCTGTCGTGGTCGGGTTTTGAGTCTTTACTCAACTTCACACCTTGCAACACAGGCAAGAACTCCTTCATTGACTGTTTCATTTTGAACTACTTCAAAATCTTGTCAAGGTATGTACTCATTGAAAATATATCAAGCGTCTTGATCTATCTCTATAGATCTTGATGCTCAATATGTAAGTAGATTCACCGAGGTCTTTCTTTGAAAAATTCTTATTCAAGTATCCTTTTATGCTATCCAGAAATTCTATATCATTTCCAATCAACAATATGTCATCCACATATAATATTATAAATGCTACAGAGCTCCCACTCACTTTCTTGTAAATACAGGCTTCTCCAAAAGTCTGTATAAAACCATATGCTTTGATCATACTATCAAAATGTTTATTCCAACTCCGAGAGGCTTGCACCAGTCCATAAATGGATCGCTGGAGCTTGCACACTTTGTTAGCACCCTTTGGATCGATAAAACCTTCAGGTTGCATCATATACAACTCTTCTTACAGAAATCCATTCATGACTGCAGTTTTTACATCCATTTGCCAAATTTCATAATCATAAAATGCGGTAATTGCTACCATGATTCGGATGGACTTAAGCATCGCTATGGGTGAGAAGGTCTCATCGTAGTCAACTCCTTGAACTTGTCGAATACCTTCCGCAACAAGTCGAGCTTTGTAGACAGTAACGTTACCATCGGCGTCAGTCTTCTTCTTTAAGACCCATTTATTCTCGATGGCTTGCCGATCATCGGGCAAGTCAACCAAAGTCCACACTTTGTTCTCATACATGGATCCCATCTCAGATTTCATGGCCTCAAGCCATTTTGCGGAATTTGGGCTCATCATCGCTTCCTCATAGTTCGTAGGTTCGTCATGGTCAAGTAACATGACCTCCAGAACAGAATTACCGTACCACTCTAGTGCGGATCTTACTCTGGTTGACATATGAGGTTCGGTAGTAACTTGATCTGAAGTTTCATGATCATCATCATTGGCTTCCTCACTAATTGGTGTAGGTGTCACAGGAACCGGTTTCTGTGATGTACTAATTTCCAATAAGGGAGCAGGAACAATTATCTCATCAAGTTCTACTTTCCTCCCACTCACTTCTTTCGAGAGAAACTCCCTCTCTAGAAAGAATCCATTCTTAGAAACAAATGTCTTGCCTTCGGATCTGTGATAGAAGGTGTACCCAACAGTCTCCTTTGGGTATCCTATGAAGACACATTTCTCTGATTTGGGTTCGAGCTTATCAGGTTGAAGCTTTTTCACATAAGCATCTCAGCCCCAAACTTTAAGAAACGACAACTTTGGTTTCTTGCCAAACCATAGTTCATAAGGCGTCGTCTCAATGGATTTAGATGGTGCCCTATTTAACGTGAGTGCAGCTGTCTCTAATGCATAACCCCAAAACGATAGTGGTAAATTGGTAAGAGACATCATAGATTGCACCATATCTAATAAAGTACGGTTATGATGTTCGGACACACCATTACACCGTGGTGTTCCAGGTGGCGTGAGTTGCGAAACTATTCCACATTGTTTCAAATGAAGACCAAACTCGTAACTCAAATATTCGCCTCCGCGATCGGATCGTAGAATCATAGATTGCACCATATCTAATAAAGTACGGTTATGATGTTCGGACACACCATTACACCGTGGTGTTCCAGGTGGCGTGAGTTGCGAAACTATTCCACATTGTTTCAAATGAAGACCAAACTCATAACTCAAATATTCGCCTCCGCGATCGGATCGTAGAAACTTTATTTTCTTGTTATGATGATTTTCCACTTCACTCTGAAATTCTTTGAACTTTTCAAATGTTTCAAACTTATGTTTCATTAAGTAGATATACCCATATCTGCTCAAATCATGTGTGAAGTTCAGAAAATAATGATACCCGCCGCGAGCCTCAACACTCATCGGACTGCATACATCAATATGTATTATTTCCAACAAGTATGTTGCTCGCTCCATTGTTTCGGAGAACGGAGTCTTAGT
This sequence comes from Triticum aestivum, assembly GCF_018294505.1. Lineage (NCBI taxonomy): Eukaryota > Viridiplantae > Streptophyta > Magnoliopsida > Poales > Poaceae > Triticum > Triticum aestivum. The sequence goes on along the minus strand of NC_057809.1, from coordinate 529,456,084 downwards.
CATCTTGCCCATGAGGCATGGTTCGCAAGCATCAACTGATTCATAATCAAGTGATTCCAAAAGCCCATCAGCATGGATTTTCTTCATGCGCTTCACACCAGTATGACCTAAACGGCAGTGCCACAAATAAGTTGCATTATCATTGTTAACTTTGCATCTTTTGGCTTCAATATTATGAATATGTGTATCACTACGATCGAGATTCAATAAACCATTTATATTGAGTATATGACCATAGAAGGTTTTATTCATGTAAATAGAACAAAATTCATTCTTTGACTTAAATGAATAATCGTATTGCAATAAACATGATCCAATCATATTCATGCTTAACGCAAACACCAAATAACATTTATTTTAGGTTCTACACTAATCCCGAAAGTATAGGGAGTGTGCGATGATGTTCATATCAATCTTGGAACCACTTCCAACACACATCATCACTTCACCCTTAACTAGTCTCTGTTCATTCTGCAACTTCTGTTTCGAGATACTAATCTTAGCAACTGAAATAGTATCAAATACCGAGGGGTTGATATAAACACTAGTAAAGTACACATCAATAACATGTATATCAAATATACCTTTGTTCACTTTGCCATCCTTCTTATCCGCCAAATACTTGGGGCAGTTATGCTTCCAGTGACTAGTCCCTTTGTAGTAGAAGCACTTAGTCTCAGGCTCAGGTCCAGACTTGGGCTTATTCACTTGAGCAGCAACTTGCTTGTCGTTCTTCTTGAAGTTCCCCTTCTTCCCTTTGACCTTTTCTTGAAACTAGTGGTCTTGTCAACCATCAACACTTGATGCTTTTCTTGATTTCTACCTTCGTTGATTTCAGCATCACGAAGAGCTTGGGAATTGTTTCCGTTATCCCTTGAATATTATAGTTCATCACGAAGTTCTAGTAACTTGGTGATAGTGACTAGAGAACTCTGTCAATCACTATCTTATCGGGAAGATTAACTCCCACTTGATTCAAGTGATTGTAGTACTCAGACATTCTGAGCACATTCTCACTCAGTGAGATATTCTCCTCCTTCTTGTAGGCAAAGTACTGTCAGAGGTCTTCTACCTCTCGACATGGGCATGAGTGTGAAATACCAATTTCAACTTTTAGAACATCTTATATGCTCTGTGGCGTTCAAAATGTTTTTGAAGTCTCGGTTCTAAGCCGTAAAGCATTGTGCACTAAACTATCAAGTAGTCATCATACCGAGCTTTACCAAATGTTCATAACATCTGTATCTGCTCCTGCAACAGGTCGGTCACCTAGCGGTGCATCAAGGACATAATTCTTCTGTGCAGCAATGAGGATAATCCTCAGATCACGGAGCTAGTGTTGGTTCAATATCCGGCGTATCTCGTAGTAGGGGTCCTAAGCTAGGCGTCTTGGAGCGATGGTAACATGGACACGGGATTTTACCCAGGTTCGGGCCCTCTTGATGGAGGTAAAACCCTACGTCCTGCTTTTGATTGTATTCATATGGGTGTAGTACAGAGTACATATGTCTACCACGAGACTGTAGTAATGAATATTAGATTGTCTATTGACTAGCCTGGCCTCGGTTTATATAAGACACCTGAGGCCTAGGGTTTTAGGAGAGTCCTTGTCTTCGGCGCCAAGTCTTGTGGAGTCTTCCTTGTATGGGGCATGGGCTGTCCGAACTGGCCCAATAGTGAACTGCCGTGGGGGTCCTCGGCCTGATCCAGCTGCTCGGGAGACGATGTGGTGAATACCCCCTAGTCCAGGACACCGTCAGTAGCCCCCTGAACTGGTCTTCAAGTTGGGGACACTACTCGATTCTTCCGAACTATTCTTCATCTTTGGTCGTCAGTCTTGAAAACTAGTTCAACAAATCTTCTCATCTTTAATCTTGAGGATCGCCGAAGTGAATCCAAAGAGTTTACACATCGGCTATCCGAGAAGCCCCTTTAAGTCTTCTCCTTTAAAAATTCCTTATTGTTTTTACGCCACACCTCGGGTTTGAAGTTGTTCCCATGCGGCGGCGGCCTCTTGCATCCGAGCTCCAACTCCGGACTGTATTCGAGGTATCTTTTGCAGCCGAGCACCAACGCTGGACCGCTTCCGAGCTCCAACGTTGGAATGTATCCGAAGAGTATTGTTATAGCCGAGCTCCAACGCCGAACTGTATCCGAGCTTCAACACTGTACTATGTCCAAGCTCCAACGCCGGACTGTATCCGAGCTCCAACGCCGGAATGTATCCAAGCTCCAACGCCGGACTATATACGAGGTGTCATAAATCACCTTGGTTCAAAAAAGTTGAAGGAGTTTAGCCAAGCTTAATGCCGGAAATGCCCTCTATGGAGCCAGCCACTGGTGCCCGAGCTTTATGCCGGACTGCTTCCGAGGTGGTGCACCACCCCGACTGCGGGCCGATTTTTTGTCAATATTTTTGATTGGTGCAATTTATTCTCTGCTGAGATATATAGCCAGTAGCCCTCAAAGTGTGTATCGGGCTAAAACCCGAGATGGACCTAAAGGATGACATAAGACCGCTGATCCCAGTAGCCCCTGAGACTCAGGTTGATTCGCAAAATCGGCCTAAGGATCAACTCCTAGCTCGGCAGAATAATGCGGGACACAAAAGGCGGTGTGCAAAGTCATCGAGACTCAGGTTGGGTGCGGCCGACCAACCTGAGGATCGTAATCTCCTCGAAAACTATATTGCACTTAAATTTTCTACATTGGATTGCCAATGCAATAGCCCCCCAAGAATTGGGTTGGGAAACATGGCCGACCCTAGGATCATACCTCCTCGGGAACTAGTTCAACTGTCATGTATGTTTTGACAATACCGAGGTGGGGTTCCGGAGAAAAGATGCCGAACTGTAGTTTTAGAAAAGAGTTTCATGCCGAACACCTCAACCAAGAGAATGTCCTGCTTCCTGAAAGGAAAACATAAAATAGGTGAAAATATGTTATAAGCTCAAAGGCCAAAATCATGCATAAAAACTTTACGTCTAGATTGAATCAAGCAGTTTTGGTCCCAGTAAGAAATTGGTCTTAAAATTGTACTTTCGTCGTGATTTGACATTACACATCTGATATCTAGACTTCAAGTGGGTCAGCCCGCGGCTTCAACCTCCCTATCCCAAAGGCGGAGTGTTTCTCAGGCCAGTTTAGCAAACTAAACTCGAGCGGCTTTTTAGAAACAAGACAGGCTATCCGGCTATTGACCATACACTCGAGTCGAAAAAGGAGTGGTGGAAAAAAGACTGTGCAGCAACTAGTAAAAACGGCTAATACTAATTCAAGAGCCCCCAAGCAATTTTGGTAAAAGAATTTTATTTATAATGAGTATATGTACCGAAGTACTTATATCATATCTGTGTTTGATACGTCTCCAACGTATCTATAATTTTTGATTGCTCCATGCTATATTATCTACTGTTTTGGGAAATATTGGGCTTTATTTTCCACTTTTATATTATTTTTGGGACTAACCTATTAACCGGAGGCCCAGCCCAGCCCAGATTTGTTGTTTTATGCCTATTTCAGTGTTTTGAAGAAAAGGAATATCAGACGGAGTCGAAATGGAACGAAATCAACTAGAGAAGTTATTTTTGGAACGAAAGCCACCCGATGGACTTGGACCCCACGTCAAGGAAGGAAGGAGGAGATCACGAGGGTAGGGGCGCGCCCCCTGCCTCATGGGGCCCTCGTGGCTCCCTTGACATGATTCTTCCGCCTATATAACTCCATATACCCTAAAACTTCCAGAACAGAGATTAGATCGGGAGTTCCGCCGCCACAAGCCTCTGTAGCCACCGAAAACCAATCTAGACCCGTTCCGGCACCCTGCCGGAGGGGGAAATCCCTCTCCAGTGGCCATCTTCATCATCCCGGTGCTCTCCATGACGAGGAGGGAGTAGTTCTCCCTCGGGGCTGAGGGTATGTACCAGTAGCTATGTGTTTGATCTCTCTCTCTTGTGTTCTTGAGATGATACGATCTTGATGTATCGCGAGCTTTGCTATTATAGTTGGATCTTATGTTTCTCCTCCCCCTCTTCTCTCTTGTAATGAATTGAGTTTCCCCTTTGAAGTAATCTTATCGGATTGAGTCTTTAGAGACTTGAGAACACTTGATGTATGTCTTGCCGTGGATATCTGTGGTGACAATGGGATACCATGTGCCACTTGATGTATGTCTTGGTGACCAACTTGCGGGTTTCGTGACATTGGGAACCTATGCATAGGGGTTGGCACACGTTTTCGTCGTGATTCTCTGGTAGAAACTTTGGGGCACTCTTTGAGGTCCTTTGTGTTGGTTGAATAGATGAATCTGATATTGTGTGACGCGTATCGTATAATCATACCCACGGATACTTGAGGTGACATTGGAGTATCTAGGTGACATTAGGGTTTTGGTTGATTTGTGTCTTAAGGTGTTATTCTAGTACGAACTCTAGGGCTATTTGTGACACTTATAGGAATAGCCCAACGGATTGATTGGAAAGAATAACTTTGAGGTGGTTTCGTACCCTACCATAATCTCTTCGTTCGTTCTCCGCTATTAGTGACTTTGGAGTGACTCTTTGTTGCATGTTGAGGGATAGTTATGTGATCCAATTATGTTAGTATTGTTGAGGGAACTTACACTAGCAAAAGTATGAACCCTAGGCCTTGTTTCCTATCATTGCAATACCATTTACACTCACTTTTATCAATTGCTACATTGCTGTTTTTATTATTTCAGATTACAAAAACTATTATCTACTACCCATATACCACTTGTTTCACCATCTCTTCACCGAACTAGTGCACCTATACAATTTACCATTGTATTGGGTGTGTTGGGGACACAAGAGACTCTTTGTTATTTGGTTGCAGGGTTGCTTGAGAGAAACCATCTTCATCCTACGCCTCCTATGGATGGATAAACCTTAGGTCATCCACTTGAGGGAAATTTGCTACCGTCCTACAAACCTCTGCACTTGGAGGCCCAACAACGTCTACAAGAAGGTTGTGTAGTAGACATCAAGCTCTTTTCTGGCGCCGTTGCCGGGGAGGTTAGCGCTTGAAGGTATTGTTGGGGAACATTGTAATTTCAAAAAAAATTCCTACGCACACGCAAGATCATGGTGATGCATTGCAACGAGAGGGGAGAGTGTTGCCCACGTACCCTCGTAGACCGACAGCAGAAGCGTTATGACCACGCGGTTGATGTAGTTGTACGTCTTCACGGCCCGACCGATCAAGCACCGAAACTACGGCACCTCCGAGTTCTAGCACACGTTCAGCTCGATGACAATCCCCGGACTCCGGTCTAGCAAAGTGTCGGGGAAGAGTTCCATCAGCACGACGGCGTGGTGACGATCTTGATGTTCTACCGTCGCAGGGCTTCGCCTAAGCACCGCTACAATATTATCGAGGATTATGGTGGAGGGGGGCACCGCACACGGCTAAGAGAACGATCACGAAGATCAACTTGTGTGTCTAGAGGTGCCCCCCTGCCCCCATATATAAAGGAGCAAGGGGGGAGGCCGGCCAGCCCTTGGGGCGCGCCAAGGAGGGGGGAGTCCTCCTCCTAGTAGGAGTAGGACTCCCCTTTCCTAGTCCAACTAGGAAGAGAGAAGGGGGAAGGAAAGGGAGGGAGAGGGAGAGGGAAAGAGGGGCCGCACCCCCCTCACCTAGTCCAATTCAGACTCCTCATGGGAGGGGGCGCACCACCTCCTGGGCTGCTGCCCTCTCTCTCCCCTCAGGCCCACTAAGGCCCAATACTTCCCCGGGGGGTTCCGGTAACCCTTCCAGCACTCCGGTTTTCTCCGAAATCACCTGAAACACTTCTGGTGTCCGAATATAGACGTCCAATATATCGATCTTTATGTCTCGACCATTTCGAGACTCCTCGTCATGTCCGTGATCACATCCGGGACTCCGAACAACCTTCGGTACATCAAAATATATAAATTTATAATGAAACTGTCATCGTAACGTTAAGCGTGCGGACGCTACGGGTTCGAGAACAATGTAGACATGACCGAGACACGTCTCCGGTCAATAACCAATAGCGGAACCTGGATGCTCATATTGGCTCCTACATATTCTATGAAGATCTTTATCGGTCAGACCGCATAACAACATACGTTGTTCCCTTTGTCATCGGTATGTTACTTGCCCGAGATTCGATCGTCGGTATCTCAATACCTAGTTCAATCTCGTTACCGGCAAGTCTCTTTACTCGTTCTGTAATACATCATCTCGCAACTACCTCATTAGTTGCATTGCTTGCAAGGCTTAAGTGATGTGCATTACCGAGAGGGCCCAGAGATACCTCTCCGACAATCGGAGTGACAAATCCTAATCTTGAAATACGCCAACATTGCTGTGTTGTTGCTACGGGCCAACCAGCTATCTTCGCCCACGCAAAAGCGGGTCATGAGTGTCATGAGGGCTGCCATGGATTTTGGCTTCTCTTGGTCGAGATGTCGGGCAAGCCACTTGTCACGGATGTTATGTTTAAAGGCCGCTAGGGCTTCAGCATCCGGACAGTCGACAATTTGGTTCTTTTTAATTAGGAACCGAGTCCAGAATTTCCTGGCTGACTCTCCGCGCTACTGTGTTATGTGACTTAAATCGTCAGCATCCGGTGGCCGCACATAAGTGCCCTGGAAGTTTTCCAAGAATGCGTCTGCCAGGTTCTCCCAGCTTCCGATGGAGTTTTCCGGTAAGCTATTCAGCCAATGCTGAGCTGGCCCCTTGAGTTTTAGCGGGAGATACTTGATGGCGTGTAGATCATCCCCGCGGGCCATGTGAATGTGGAGGAAGAAATCCTCTATCCATACCGCAGGGTCTGTAGTGCCGCCATATGACTCAATGTTCACGGGTTTAAACCCTTTTGGGAATTCATGATCCATTACTTCATCAGTGAAGCATAGGGGGTGTGCGGCGCCTCTGTGCCGAGCTATATCACGACGCAGTTCATACGAGTCTTGTCTGTTGTGTTCGGCCCGGCCGGATTTTCTTTTAATATATCCGGCGTGACGGTTATCGTCACGTGTTGGGGCGCGCACCCGTGATCCGTAGACCGATCTTTTATGTCCCGATTTGTTTTCCAATACTTCTCTCAGGTCCTGCGTGTTACCCCAGGCCTTGGTATTTTTGTTTGACTGGCGACGGGGTGCGGTCTGGGCTTCGGGCTGATATGCCGCTTTGTCTTGGCCACGAGGTGGCTGGTCAACCGCATCACACGCTGGTAGTGTAGACTTTAATGCTTCCTCCTCGAGCTAGGGTAGCAACCTGCGCTTTGGGTAACTTTTGGTTGGCTGCTCGAGTTCGTATTCCTCGGCTGCTAGCACCTCGGTCCATCTATCCGCTAGCAGATCTTGATCAGCTTGAAGCTGTTGTTGCTTTTTCTTCAGGCTTTTTGCTGTGGCTATAAGCCGGTGCTTGAAGCGCTCCTGCTCGACGGGATTCTCAGGCATGATAAATTCTTCATCGCCTAGGCTCACCTCGTCTTCGGAGAGGGTCATGTAATTGTCATCATCTGATTCTCCGTCTGCCGCCTGTTCCTTAGGGCTAGCTTGCCCATCCTCCCGCTCGAAGCCTGGCTGGAGGGGATTGTCTTTGTCTTTGGCACTATCCACAGCGTTATTGTCTCTTGTGCCGGTATCACTGCTTTTGCTATGGCGGGGCTTAGAGTGGCGCCGATGACGTCGGTGCTTAGATTGCTTCTCGGGGGGATTATCCTCTGTTGCCTTATTGTCATCGCTTACTTTGGGGGTGTCCACCATGTATATATATCATATGATGAGGTGGCTGTCCAGTGCCCTGTGGGCGGTGGTTCCTGTTCTTCTCCTGCATCGTCGTCCATACCGTTGATGTCTTCGGAGCCGAAATCAAGCATGTCGGTTAAGTTGTCGACAGTCGCTATTAAGTGGGTGGTGGGTGGGGAATGAATTTCTTCCTCGTCCACTTCCCACTCAAGTCGGACATAGTTCGGCCAAGGGTCTCCTAACAAGGAGAGAGACCTCAATGAATTTAGCATGTCGCCCAAGGGCGAGTGCTGAAAGATATCCACGGAGGTAAACTCCATGATCGGTGCCCACTCAGATTCGATAGGCACGAACGTAGGCGGTTCGGAGCCTGTGGCCGGGGACGAATCCAAGGGTCCGGCAACACAGGTCTCATAGGAGATGAAGTCAATATTAGGCTCTATCACCGCTGGGTGTGCGGCCTTCATGGTGGGGTCCATCCACCCGTCCTCGGACCGCACGATCTACTCCGGATTGAAGGCTGGAGTAGACACAGGTGTGATCTCCCGAACACCATCCGGCGGCAGAGCTAAGTCATGCTCGTCGTGACTGTGTGGCGCACATGACATGGGCTCGAATCCGTCGAAGACCAAGTCTCTGCGGATGCCGGTAGTATAGTTCAAGCTTCCAAACCTGACCTGATGGCCAGGGGCATAGCTCTCGATCTGCTCCAGATGGCCAAGCAAGTTGGCCCGCAGTACGAAGCCGCCGAATATGAAGATCTGTCCAGGGAGAAAAACCTCACCCTGGATCGCATCATTGCCGATGATCGAAGGAGCCATCAAACCTTATGGTGACGACACAGTGGAACTCTCAATGAAAGCGCCAATGTCGGTGTCAAAACCGGCGGATCTCGGGTAGGGGGTCCCGAACTATGCATCTAAGGCGGATTGTAACAGGAGGCAGGGGACACAATGTTTACCCAGGTTCGGGCCCTCTCGATGGAGGTAATACCCTACTTCCTACTTGATTGATCTTGATGATATGAGTATTACAAGAGTTGATCTACCACGAGATCGTAGAGGCTAAACCCTAGAAGCTAGCCTATGATTATGATTGTTCTTGTCCTACGGACTAAACCCTCTGGTTTATATAGACACCGGAGGGGGCTAGGGTTACACAGAGTCGGTTACAAGGGAGGAGATCTACATATCTGAATTGCCAAGCTTGCCTTCCATGCAAAGGAGAGTCCCACCCGGACATGGGATGAAGTCTTCAATCTTGTATCTTCATAGTCCAACAGTCCGGCCAAAGTATGTAGTCCGGCAGTCCGAGGACCCCCTAATCCAGGACTCCCTCAGCTACCCCCTCCCGCCTTTCCCTCTCATGGGAGAAAGGAAAGGGGGGCGCCACCCTCCCCTGCCTTTCCCCGCACTCCAAATAAGGAAAGGGAGGGTGCGGCTTGGGAGGGACCCCAAGTAGGATTCCTCCTACTTGGGCGCCTCCTTTGTATGCTCCTCCCTCCCTCCCACCTATATATATGTGGGGAGGGGGCGCCACACAAGATACAACATTGTCTTAGCCGTGTGCGGCGCCCCCGTCCACCGTTTACTCCCTCGGTCATATTTTCATAGTGCTTAGGCGAAGCCCTGCGGAGATCACATCACCATCACCATCACCACACCATCGTGCTTCCGGAAGTCATCTAATACTTCACCTGTCTTGCTAGATCAAGAAGGCGAGGATGTCACCGAGCTAAATGTGTGCTGAACGCGGAGGTGCCGTACGTTCGGTACTTGATCGGTTGGATCGCGTAGAAGTTCGACTACATCAACCACGTTGTCTAACGCTTTTGCTTACGGTCTACGAGGGTACGTAGACACACTCTCCCCCTTGTTTCTATGCATCTCCATGGATAGATCTTGCATGCGCGTAGAAATTTTTTGTTTTCCATGCAATGTTTCCCAACAGAAACTAGAGAAGCTCCCCATGTTTTGTGCATTATTTAGTTTTGTATTTGTATACAACGAGCACAAAATAGGATCGTCACCCCCCAAAATAAATAGAAACTCACAACAAGTGCAAGTGGGCTAAGATAAGAGACAAGGCATAGCTCTTGCAACAAGCACATGGTTGAGCAACATGTAAAAGAGGAAACTTACGAATGGGCTCAACCAAAAGGATGTGTGTGAGTCATGGCAAAGAACTTGATAAGACTAATATATGAATCAGCATTAAGCACCAACATAGTCTTAAATAATGAGATACAGTGTGCAAGACATGTCCTTCCCACACACACACTTAACTAGCAAATGGGTTCACAAGCTCTCCAAAGAACAACTTAAAAAACAAAACTTGTGACGACCCATGGTGAAGATAGATAATGATGGCTTGTCAAGAGGAGGGATACCAAACGAAATGGAAAGCCTTGTCAAGACAAGCAAGAGAAAAAGAATCTTCACCACAAAATAGTGCATCAAGGTGCAACGATATAAGACCCGCATTCAAGATAAATCCTTTCACGAAACCACCAAGGAAAAAGGTGGACATGAAAGAATAAGGATATCAACTACAGATGTAACTTATCTCGAGTGTATAAGATTCTAGGTAGATCAAAATCATGATGATATCAATCCACAAAGAAGGATGAACACACGAAAAATTTACACAAAGGAAAGAACAAGATATTCACAAGGAAGTCATAAATATACCAGTAAGATGTTTGCTTGAAAGAATAGCACAATATTAGATATGGTCTTATTGTATATAAATGAACTCCTACCACACCTCCATCCACTACAAAAAAAACACTACCGTGATGATACGTGTTTGTCACAGTAGGTCACGTTTTCTGTCATGCATGTACATCCATGAAGATTTTATGACAGAATCAAGATAGTCATACCTGTGCTGTCGTAGAAGTGTTCCATGACATTACCAAGATTATCATCACGGAAGTGTCCACTTCCATGATGATAAATGGCGCATCATGGAAGTGCTTTCGTCAAGGGTAACCGACACATGGCATCCACCGTAACGGGTCACCGTTAAGCTATTGGGTCTGGTTTTGGATCCGATAACCTGTTAACATCTCGGACCAATGGTGATTTTCCACGTGTAAAATTATCATTGGCAGGAGGAACCACGTGTTGGCTCACCATTGGGACCAATGTCATCCACTCATTGGACATGAGGCGCCTATGATACGTCGACACAAGGCATGGCCCAACATAGCCCCATCCCGGTGAAAACGTCGGCCCGTTTGACTTGGTCAAAAGGTTGTGGGCCGGCCCACGGAAAGCATGTTAACGACATGTTCGTATATAGCCCATTTACGACCCGATAACTCATGGCCCATTACGACCTATCAGAATTAAGCCCAATAGCTTCATCTGGGCCGTCCAATATGATTCCATCCCATTGTAACTTCCGGCCCATGTATGGCCCATGACGTCTTTTGGCCCATATGAGGCCCTTTGTAACTCTTGGCCCATTAACGGCCCGTGGTGAAACTGGTCCGTAATGAATAGTGTACCTCTTTATACCCATTGATGGCCCATTATTCCATTGGGCCATTTCTAACCCGTGTTATCTTTCGGCCTTCTAAGGCCCATTTATTCTTGGGCTCATTTCCAGCATTCGGTTACTTATGGCCCGTTACTGGCCTTTTTTGCTTGTGGGCCAAATTCAGCCCGTGGTTATGAAGGAAATATGCCCTAGAGGCAATAATAAAGTTATTATTTATTTCCTTATATCATGATAAATGTTTATTATTCATGCTAGAATTGTATTAACCGGAAACGTAATACTTGTGTGAATACATAGACAAACAAAGTGTCACTAGTATGCCTCTACTTGACTAGCTCGTTAATCGAAGATGGTTATGTTTCCTAACCATAGACATGAGTTGTCATTTGATTAACGGGATCACATCATTAGGAGAATGATGTGATTGACATGACCCATTCCATTAGCTTAGCACCCGATCGTTTAGTATGTTGCTATTGCTTTCTTCATGACTTATACATGTTCCTATGACTATGAGATTATGCAACTCCCGTTTACCGGAGGAACACTTTGTGTGCTACCAAACATCACAACGTAACTGGGTGATTATAAAGGTGCTCTACAGGTGTCTCCAAAGGTACATGTTGGGTTGGCGTATTTCGAGATTGGGATTTGTCGCTCCGATTGTCGGAGAGGTATCTTTGGGCCCTCTCGGTAATACACATCACTTAAGCCTTGCAAGCAGTGCAACTAATAAGTTAGTTGCAAGATGATGTATTACGGAACAAGTAAAGAGACTTGCCGGTAACGAGATTGAACTAGGTATTGAGATACCGACGATCGAATCTCGGGCAAGTAACATACCGATGACAAAGGGAACAACGTATGTTTTTATGCGGTCTGACCGATAAAGATCTTCATAGAATATGTAGGAGCCAATATGAGCATCCAGGTTCCGCTATTGGTTATTGACCGGAAATGTGTCTCGGTCATGTCTACATTGTTCTCGAACCCGTAGGTTCCGCACACTTAACGTTACGATGACAGTTTCATTATGAGTTTATATATTTTGATGTACCGAAGGTTGTTCGGAGTCCCGGATGTGATCACGGACTTGACGAGGAGTCTCGAAATGGTCGAGACATAAAGATCGATATATTGGACAACTATATTTGGACACCAGAAAGGTTCCGGGTAAGATTGGGACAATACCGGATCACCGGGAGGTTATCGGAACCCCCCGGGAGGTATATGGGCCTTATTGGGCCTTAGTGGAAAGGAGGGGAAAGGAGCAAGGGAGGGGGTGCGCCCCCCCAAGCCCAATCCGAATTGGGAGGGGGGCCGGCCCCCCCTTTCCTTCCTTCCTCTTCCTCCCCTCTCCTACTCCTAATAGGAAAAAGGGAGTCCTACTCCCGGTGGGAGTTGGACTCCCCCCTTGGGCGCGCCACCCTCCTTGGCTGGCCCCCTCCTCCACTCCTTTATATACGGGGGCAGGGGGGGCACCCCAGAGACACAACAATTGATCATTGATCTCTTAGCCGTGTGCGGTGTCCCCCTCCACCATAATCCTCGATAATATTGTAGCGGTGCTTAGGCGAAGCCCTGCGACGGTAGAACATCAAGATCGTGACCATGCCGTCGTGCTGACGGAACTCATCCTCGACACTTTGCTGGATCAGAGTCCGGGTCGTCATCGAGCTGAACGTGTGCAAAAACTAGGAGGTGCCGTAGTTTCGGTGCTTGATCGGTCGGGCCGTGAAGACGTACGACTACATCAACCGCGTTGTTATAACGCTTCCGCTTCCGGTCTACGAGGGTACGTAGACAACACTCTCCCCTCCCGTTGCTGTGCATCACCATGATCTTGCGTGTGCGTAGGATTTTTTTTGAAATTACTACGTTTCCCAACAGTGGCATCCGAGCCTAGGTTTTATGTGTTGATGTTATATGCACGAGTAGAACACAAGTGAGTAGTGGGCGATATAAGTCATACTGCTTACCAAAATGTCATACTTTGGTTCGGCAGTATTGTTGGATGAAGCGGCCCGGACCAACATTACGCGTACGCTTACGCGAGACTGGTTCTACCGGCGTGCTTTGCACACAGGTGGATTGCGGGTGTCAGTTTCTCCAACTTTAGTTGAACCGAGTGTGGCTACGCCCGGTCCTTGCGAAGGTTAAAACAACACCAACTTGACAAACTATCGTTGTGGTTTTTGATGCGTAGGTAAGATTGGTTCTTGCTAAGCCTGTAGCAGCCACATAAAACTTGCAACAAACAAAGTAGAGGACGTCTAACTTGTTTTTGCAGGGCATGTTGTGATGTGATATGGTCAAGGCATGATGCTAAATTTTATTGTATGAGATGATCATGTTTTGTAACCAAGTTATCGGCAACTGGCAGGAGCCATATGGTTGTCGCTTTATTGTATGCAATGCAATCGCCCTGTAATGCTTTACTTTATCACTAAGCGGTAGCGATAGTCGTAGAAGCATAAGATTGGCGAGACGACAACGATACTACGATGGAGATCAATGTGTCGCGCCGGTGATGATGGTGATCATGACGATGCTTCAGAGATGGAGATCACAAGCACAAGATGATGATGGCCATATCATATCACTTATATTGATTGCATGTGATGTTTATCTTTTATGCATCTTATCTTGCTTTGATTGATGGTAGCATTATAAGATGATCTCTCACTAAATTTCAAGATAAAAGTGTTCTCCCTGAGTATGCACCGTTGCCAAAGTTCGTCGTGCCCAGACACCACGTGATGATCGGGTGTGATAAGCTCTACGTCCATCTACAACGGGTGCAAGCCAGTTTTGCACACGCAGAATACTTAGGTTAAACTTGTCGAGCCTAGCATATGCAGATATGGCCTCGGAACACTGCGACCGAAAGGTCAAGCGTGAATCATATAGTAGATATGATCAACATAGTGATGTTCACCATTGAAAACTACTCCATGTCACGTGATGATCGGTTATGGTTTAGTTGATTTGGATCACGTGATCACTTAGAAGATTAGAGGGATGTCTTTCTAAGTGGGAGTTCTTAAGTAATATGATTAATTGAACTTAAATTTATCATGAACTTAGTACTTGATAGTATCTTGCTTGTTTATGTTTGATTGTAGATAGATGGCCCGTGCTGTTGTTCCGTTGAATTTTAATGCGTTCCTTAAGAAATCAAAGTTGAAAAATGATGGTAGCAATTATACGGACTAGGTCCGTAACTTGAGGATTATCCTCATTGCTGCATAGAAGAATTACGTCCTGGAAGCACCGCTGGGTGCCAGGCCTGCTGCTGATGCAACTGACGATGTTAAGAATGTCTGGCAGAGCAAAGCTGATGACTACTCGATAGTTCAATGTATCATGCTTTACGGCTTAGAACCGGGTCTTCAACGACGTTTTGAACATCATGGAGCATATGAGATGTTCCAGGAGTTGAAGCTAATATTTCAAGCAAATGCCGGGATTGAGAGATATGAAGTCTCCAATAAGTTCTATAGCTGCAAGATGGAGAAGAACAGTTCTGTCAGTGAGCATATACTCAAAATGTCTGGGTATAATAATCACTTGATTCAACTGGGAGTTAATCTTCCAGATGATTGCGTCATTGACAGAATTCTCCAATCACTTCCACCTAGCTACAAGAGTTTCGTGATGAACTATAATATGCAAGGGATGGATAATACAATTCCCGAGCTCTTCGCAATGCTAAAAGCTGCGGAGGTAGAAATCAAGAAGGAGCATCAAGTGTTGATGGTCAACAAGACCACTAGTTTCAAGAAAAAGGGCAAGGGGAAGAAGAAGGGGAACTTCAAGAAGAACAGCAAGCAAGTTGCTGCTCAGGAGAAGAAACCCAAGTCTGGACCTAAGCCTGAAACTGAGTGCTTCTACTGCAAGCAGACTAGTCACTGGAAGCGGAACTGCCCCAAGTATTTGGCGGATAAGAAGGATGGCAAGGTGAACAAAGGTATATGTGATATACATGTTATAGACAGTAACATTACCATCAGCGTCAGTCTTCTTCTTGAAGATCCATTTATTTTCAATTGCTTGCCGATCATTGGGAAAGTCAACCAAAGTCCACACTTTGTTCTCATACATGGATCCCATCTCAGATTTCATGGCTTCAAGCCATTTTGCGGAATCTAGGCTCACCATTGCTTCTTCATAGTTCGTAGGTTCATCATGATCTAGTAGCATGACTTCCAGAACAGGATTACCGTACCACTCTGGTGCAGATCTTACTCTGGTTGATCTACGAGGTTCAGTAGTAACTTGTTCTGAAGTTTCATGATCATCATCATTAGCTTCCTCACTAATTGGTGTAGGTGTCACAGAAACCGGTTTCTATGATGTACAACTTTCCAATAAGGGAGCAGGTACAGTTACCTCATCAAGTTCTACTTTCCTCCCACTCACTTCTTTCGAGAGAAACTCCTTCTCTAGAAAGGATCCATTTTTAGCAACAAATGTCTTGCCTTCGGATCTGTGATAGAAGGTGTACCCAACAGTCTCCTTCGGGTATCCTATGAAGACACATTTCTCTGATTTGGGTTTGAGCTTATCAGGTTGAAGCTTTTTCACATAAGCATCGCAGCCCCAAACTTTCAGAAATGACAACTTTGGTTTCTTGCCAAACCATAGTTCATAAGGCGTCATCTCAACGGATTTTGATGGTGCCCT
Organism: Triticum aestivum; assembly: GCF_018294505.1. Taxonomy (NCBI): domain Eukaryota; kingdom Viridiplantae; phylum Streptophyta; class Magnoliopsida; order Poales; family Poaceae; genus Triticum; species Triticum aestivum. The sequence goes on along the minus strand of NC_057809.1, from coordinate 529,440,152 downwards.
ATTTAACGTGAATGCGGCCGTCTCTAAAGCATAACACCAAAACGATAGCGGTAAATCTGTAATAGACATCATAGATCGCACCATATCAAGTAAAGTACGATAACGACGTTCGGACACACCATTGCGCTGTGGTGTTCCGGGTGGCGTGAGTTGCGAAACTATTCCGCATTGTTTCAAATGTAAACCAAACTCGTAACTCAAATATTCTCCTCCACGATCAGATCGTAGAAACTTTATTTTCTTGTTACGATGATTTTCAACTTCACTCTGAAATTCTTTGGACTTTTCAAATGTTTCAGACTTATGTTTCATTAAGTAGATATACCCATATCTGCTTCAATCATCTGTGAAGGTGAGAAAATAACGATATCCGCCACAAGCTTCAACATTCATTGGACCACATACATCTGTATGTATGATTTCCAACAAATCTCTTGCTCTCTCCATAGTACCGGAGAACAGCGTTTTAGTCATCTTGCCCATGAGGCACGGTTCGCAAGTACCAAGTGATTCATAATCAAGTGGTTCCAAAAGTCCATCAGTATGGAGTTTCTTCATGCGCTTTACACCGATATGACCTAAACGGCAGTGCCACAAATAAGTTGCACTATCATTATCAACTCTGCATCTTTTGGCTTCAACATTATGAATATGTGTATCACTACTATCGAGATTCATCAAAAATAGACCACTCTTCAAGGGTGCATGACCATAGAAGATATTACTCCTATAAATAGAACAACTATTATTCTATGATTTAAATGAATAACCGTCTCGCATCAAACAAGATCCAGATATAATGTTCATGCTCAACGCTGGCACCAAATAACAATTATTTAGGTCTAATACTAATCCCGATGGTAGATGTAGAGGTAGCGTGCCGACCGCGATCACATCGACTTTGGAACCATTTCCCACGCGCATCGTCACCTCGTCCTTTGCCATATTCGCTTAATCCATAGTCCCTGTTTCGAGTTGCAAATATTAGCAACAGAACCAGTATCAAATACCCAGGTGCTACTACGAGCTCTAGTAAGGTACACATAAATAACATGTATATCACATATACCTTTGTTCACCTTGCCATCCTTCTTATCCGCCAAATACTTGGGGCAGTTCCGCTTCCACTGACTAGCCTGCTTGCAGTAGAAGCACTCAGTTTCAGGCTTAGGTCCAGACTTGGGTTTCTTCTCCTGAGCAGCAACTTGCTTGTTGTTCTTCTTGAAGTTCCCCTTCTTCTTCCCCTTGCCCTTTTTCTTGAAACTAGTGGTCTTGTTGACCATCAACACTTGATGCTCCTTCTTGATTTCTACCTCCGCAGCTTTTAGCATTGCGAAGAGCTCGGGAATTGTATTATCCATCCCTTGCATATTATAGTTCATCACGAAACTCTTGTAGCTAGGTGGAAGTGATTGGAGAATTCTGTCAATGACGCAATCATCTAGAAGATTAACTCCCAGTTGAATCAAGTGATTATTATACCCAGACGGTTTGAGTATATGCTCACTGACAGAACTGTTCTTCTCCATCTTGCAGCTATAGAACTTATTGGAGACTTCATATCTCTCAATCCGGGCATTTGCTTGAAATATTAGCTTCAACTCCTGGAACATCTCATATGCTCCATGATGTTCAAAACGTCGTTCAAGACCCGGTTCTAAGCCGTAAAGCATGGCACATTGAACTATCGAGTAGTCATCAGCTTTGCTCTGCCAGACGTTCTTAACGTCGTCAGTTGCATCAGCAGCAGGCCTGGCACCCAGTGGTGCTTCCAGGACGTAATTCTTCTATGCAGCAATGAGGATAATCCTCAAGTTACGGACCCATTCCGTATAATTGCTACCATCATCTTTCAACTTTGATTTCTTAAGGAACGCATTAAAATTCAACGGAACAACAGCATGGGCCATCTATCTACAATCAAACATAAACAAGCAAGATACTATCAAGTACTAAGTTCATGATAAATTTAAGTTCAATTAATCATATTACTTAAGAACTCCCACTTAGAAAGACATCCCTCTAATCTTCTAAGTGATCACGTGATCCAAATCAACTAAACCATAACCGATCATCACGTGAAATGGAGTAGTTTTCAATGGTGAACATCACTATGTTGATCATATCTACTATATGATTCACGCTTGACCTTTCGGTTGCAGTGTTCCGAGGCCATATCTGCATATGCTAGGCTCGACAAGTTTAACCTAAGTATTCTGCGTGTGCAAAACTGGCTTGCACCCGTTGTAGATGGACGTAGAGCTTATCACACCCGATCATCACGTGGTGTCTGGGCACGACGAACTTTGGCAACGGTGCATACTCAGGGAGAACACTTTTATCTTGAAATTTAGTGAGAGATCATCTTATAATGCTACCGTCAATCAAAGCAAGATAAGATGCATAAAAGATAAACATCACATGCAATCAATATAAGTGATATGATATGGCCATCATCATCTTGTGCTTGTGATCTCCATCTCTGAAGCATTGTCATGATCACCATCGTCACCGGCGCGACACATTAATCTCCATCGTAGTATCATTGTCGTCTCACCAATCTTATGCTTCTACGACTATCTCTACCGCTTAGTGATAAAGTAAAGCATTACAGGGCGATTGCATTGCATACAATAAAGCGACAACCATATGGCTCCTGCCAGTTGCCGATAACTTGGTTACAAAACATGATCATCTCATACAATAAAATTTAGCATCATGCCTTGACCATATCACATCACAACATGCCCTGCAAAAACAAGTTAGACGTCCTCTACTTTGTTTGTTGCAAGTTTTATGTGGCTGCTACGGGCTTAGCAAGAACCAATCTTACCTACGCATCAAAAACCACAATGATAGTTTGTCAAGTTGGTGTTGTTTTAACCTTCGCAAGGACCGGGCGTAGCCACACTCGGTTCAACTAAAGTTGGAGAAACTGACACCCGCAATCCACCTGTGTGCAAAGCACGTCGGTAGAACCAGTCTCGCGTAAGCGTACGCGTAATGTCGGTCCGGGCCGCTTCATCCAACAATACTGCCGAACCAAAGTATGACATGCTGGTAAGCAGTATGACTTATATCGCCCACAACTCACTTGTGTTCTACTCCTTCATATAACATCAACACATAAAACCTAGGCTCGGATGCCACTGTTGGGAAACGTAGTAATTTCAAAAAAAATCCTACGCACACGCAAGATCATGGTGATGCACAGCAACGGGAGGGGAGAGAGTTGTCTACGTACCCTCGTAGACCGGAAGTGGAAGAGTTATAACAACGCGGTTGATGTAGTCGTACGTCTTCACGGCCCGACCGATCAAGCACCGAAACTACAGCACCTCCTAGTTTTTGCACATGTTCAGCTCGAAGACGACCCGGACTCTGATCCAGCAAAGTGTCGGGGATGAGTTGCGTCAGCACGACGGCGTGGTGACGATCTTGATGTTCTACCGTCGCAGGGCTTCGCCTAAGCACCGCTACAATATTATCGAGGATTATGGTGGAGGGGGACACCGCACACGGCTAAGAGATCAATGGTCAATTGTTGTGTCTCTGGGGTGCCCCCCTGCCCCCGTATATAAAGGAGTGGAGGAGGGGGCCAGCCAAGGAGGGTGGCGCGCCCAAGGGGGGAGTCCAACTCCCACCGGGAGTAGGACTCCCTTTTTCCTATTAGGAGTAGGAGAGGGGAGGAAGAGGAAGGAAGGAAAGGGGGGGCGGCCCCCCTCCCAATTCGGATTGGGCTTGGGGGGCGCACCCCCTCCCTTGCTCCTTTCCCCTCCTTTCCACTAAGGCCCAATAAGGCCCATATACCTCCCGGGGGGTTCCGATAACCTCCCGGTGATCCGGTATTGTCCCAATCTTACCCGGAACCTTTCTGGTGTCCAAATATAGTTGTCCAATATATCGATCTTTATGTCTCGACCATTTCGAGACTCCTCGTCAAGTCCGTGATCACATCCGGGACTCCGAACAACCTTCGGTACATCAAAATATATAAACTCATAATGAAACTGTCATCGTAACGTTAAGCGTGCGGACCCTACGGGTTCGAGAACAATGTAGACATGATCGAGACACGTCTCCGGTCAATAACCAATAGCGGAACCTGGATGCTCATATTGGCTCCTACATATTCTATGAAGATCTTTATCGGTCAAACCGCATAACAACATACGTTGTTCCCTTTGTCATCGGTATGTTACTTGCCCGAGATTCGATCGTCGGTATCTCAATACCTAGTTCAATCTCGTTACCGGCAAGTCTCTTTAGTTGTTCCGTAATACATCATCTTGCAACTAACTTATTAGTTGCACTGCTTGCAAGGCTTAAGTGATGTGTATTACCGAGAGGGCCCAGAGATACCTCTCCGACAATCGGAGCGACAAATCCTAATCTCGAAATACGCCAACCCAACATGTAGCTTTGGAGACACCTGTAGAGCACCTTTATAATCACCCAGTTACGTTGTGATGTTTGGTAGCACACAAAGTGTTCCTCCGGTAAACGGGAGTTGCATAATCTCATAGTCATAGGAACATGTATAAGTCATGAAGAAAGCAATAGCAACATACTAAACGATCGGGAGCTAAGCTAATGGAATGGGTCATGTCAATCACATCATTCTCCTAATGATGTGATCCCATTAATCAAATGACAACTCATGTCTATGGTTAGGAAACATAACCATCTTCAATTAACGAGCTAGTCAAGTAGAGGCATACTAGTGACACTTTGTTTCTCTATGTATTCACAGAAGTATTACGTTTCCGGTTAATACAATTCTAGCATGAATAATAAACATTTATCATGATATAAGGAAATAAATAATAACTTTATTATTGCCTCTAGGGCATATTTCCTTCATAACCACGGGCTGAATTTGGCTCACAAGCAAAAAAGGCCAGTAACGGGCCATAAGTAACCGAATGCTGGAAATGAGCCCAAGAATAAATGGGCCTGAGAAGGCCGAAAGATAACACGGGTTAGAAATGGCCCAATGGAATAATGGGTCATCAATGGGTATAAAGAGGTACACTGTTCATTACGGACCAGTTTCACCACGGGCCGTTAATGGGCCAAGAGTTACAAAGGGCCTCATATGGGCCGAAAGACGTCATGGGCCATACATGGGCCGGAAGTTACAATGGGATGGAATCATATTGGACGGCCCAGATGAAGCTATTGGGCTTAATTCTGATAGGTCGTAATGGGCCATGAGTTATCGGGTCGTAAATGGGCTATATACGAACATGTCGTTAACATGCTTTCCATGGGCCGTCCCACAACCTTTTGACCAAGTCAAACGGGCCGATGTTTTCACCGGGATGGGGCTATGTTGGGCCGTGCCTCGTGTCGACGTATCATAGGCGCCTCATGTCCAATGAGTGGATGACATTGGTCCCAATGGTGAGCCAACACGTGGTTCCTCCTGCCAATGATAATTTTACACGTGGAAAATCACCATTGGTCCGGGATGTTAACAGGTTATCGGATCCAAAACCAGACCAGATAGCTTAACGGCGACCCGTTACGGTGGATGCCATGTGTCGGTTACCCTTGACGAAAGCACTTCCATGATGCGCCATTTATCGTCATGGAAGTGGACACTTCCGTGATGATAATCTTGGTAATGTCATGGAACACTTCTACGACAACACAGGTATGACTATCTTGATTCTGTCATAAAATCTTCATGGATGTACATGCATGACAGAAAACGTGACCTACTGTGACAAACACGTATCATCACGGTAGTGTTTTTTTGTAGTGGATGGAGGTGTGGTAGGAGTTCATTTATATACAATAAGACCATATCTAATATTGTGCTATTCTTTCAAGCAAACATCTTACTGGTATATTTATGACTTCCTTGTGAATATCTTGTTCTTTCCTTTGTGTAAATTTTTCGTGTGTTCATCCTTCTTTGTGGATTGATATCATCATGATTTTGATCTACCTAGAATCTTATACACTCGAGATAAGTTACATCTGTAGTTGATATCCTTATTCTTTCATGTCCACCTTTTTCCTTGGTGGTTTCGTGAAAGGATTTATCTTGAATGCGGGTCTTATATCGTTGCACCTTGATGCACTATTTTGTGGTGAAGATTCTTTTTCTCTTGCTTGTCTTGACGAGGCTTTCCATTTCGTTTGGTATCCCTCCTCTTGACAAGCCATCATTGTCTATCTTCACCATGGGTCGTCACAAGTTTTGTTTTTTAAGTTGTTCTTTGGAGAGCTTGTGAACCCATTTGCTAGTTAAGTGTGTGTGTGGGAAGGACATGTCTTGTACACTGTATCTCATTATTTAAGACTATGTTGGTGCTTAATTCTGATTCATATATTAGTCTTATCAAGTTCTTTGCCATGACTCACACACATCCTTTTGGTTGAGCCCATTCGTAAGTTGCCTCTTTTACATGTTGCTCAACCATGTGCTTGTTGCAAGAGCTATGCCTTGTCTCTTATCTTAGCGCACTTGCACTTGTTGTGAGTTTCTATTTATTTTGGGGGGTGACGATCCTATTTTGTGCTCGTTGTATACAAATACAAAACTAAATAATGCACAAAACATGGGGAGCTTCTCTAGTTTCTGTTGGGAAACATTGCATGGAAAACAAAAAATTTATATGCGCATGCAAGATCTATCCATGGAGATGCATAGAAACAAGGGGGAGAGTGTGTCTACGTACCCTCGTAGACCATAAGCAAAAGCGTTAGACAACGTGGTTGATGTAGTCGAACTTCTACGCGATCCAACCGATCAAGTACCGAACGTATGGCACCTCCGCGTTTAGCACACATTCAGCTCGGTGACATCCTCGCCTTCTTGATCTAGCAAGACAGGTGAAGTATTAGATGACTTCCGGAAGCACGATGGTGCGGTGATGGTGATGGTGATGTGATCTCCGCAGGGCTTCGCCTAAGCACTATGAAAATATGACCGAGGGAGTAAACGGTGGACGGGGGCACCGCACACGGCTAAGACAATGTTGTATCTTGTGTGGCGCCCCCTCCCCACATATATATAGGTGGGAGGGAGGGAGGAGCAGACAAAGGAGGCGCCCAAGTAGGAGGAATCCTACTTGGGGTCCCTCCCAAGCCGCGCCCTCCCTTTGCTTATTTGGAGTGCGGGGAAAGGCAGGGGAGGGTGGCGCCCCCCTTTCCTTTCTCCCATGAGAGGGAAAGGCGGGAGGGGGTAGCTGAGGGAGTCCTGGATTAGGGGGTCCTCGGACTGCCGGACTACATACTTTGGCCGGACTGTTGGACTATGAAGATACAAGATTGAAGACTTCATCCCGTGTCCGGGTGGGACTCTTCTTTGCGTGGAAGGCAAGCTTGGCAATTCGGATATGTAGATCTCCTCCCTTGTAACCGACTATGTGTAACCCTAGCCCCCTCCGGTGTCTATATAAACTAGAGGGTTTAGTCCGTAGGACAAGAACAATCATAATCATAGGCTAGCTTCTAGGGTTTAGCCTCTACGATCTCGTGGTAGATCAACTCTTGTAATACTCATATCATCAAGATCAATCAAGCAGGAAGTAGGGTATTACCTCCATCGAGAGGGCCCGAACCTGGGTAAACATTGTGTCCCCTGCCTCCTATTACAATCCGCCTTAGACGCACAGTTCGGGACCCCCTACCCGAGATCCGCCGGTTTTGACACTGACATTGGCGCTTTCATTGAGAGTTCCACTGTGTCGTCACCATAAGGTTTGATGGCTCCTTCGATCATCGGCAACGATGCGATCCAGGGTGAGGTTTTTCTCCCTGGACAGATCTTCGTATTCGGTGGCTTCATACTGCGGGCCAACTTGCTTGGCCATCTGGAGCAGATCGAGAGCTACGCCCCTGGCCATCAGGTCAGGTTTGGAAGCTTGAACTATACTACCGGCATCCACGGAGACTTGGTCTTCGACGGATTCGAGCCCATGTCATGTGCGCCACACAGTCACGACGAGCATGACTTAGCTCTGTCGCCGGACGGTGTTCGAGAGATCACACCTGTGTCTACTCCAGCCTTCAATCCGGAGTAGATCGTGCGGTCCGAGGACGGGTGGATGGACCCCACCATGAAGGCCGCACACCCAGCGGTGATAGAGCCTAATATTGACTTCATCTCCTATGAGACCTGTGTTGCCGGACCCTTGGATTCGTCCCCGGCCACAGGCTCCGAACCGCCTACGTCCGTGCCTATCGAATCTGAGTGGGCACCGATCATGGAGTTTACCTCCGCGGATATCTTTCAGCACTTGCCCTTGGGCGACATGCTAAATTCATTGAGGTCTCTCTCCTTGTTAGGAGACCCTTGGCCGAACTATGTCCGGCTTGAGTGGGAAGCGGACGAGGAAGAAATTCATTCCCCACCCACCACCCACTTAATAGCCACTGTCGACAACTTAACCGACATGCTTGATTTTGGCTCCGAAGACATCGACGGTATGGAGGACGATGCAGGAGAAGAATAGGAACCACCGCCCACAGGGCGCTGGACAGCCACCTCATCATATGATATATATACATGGTGGACACCCCCAAAGAAAGCGATGACAATAAAGCAACGGAGGATAATCCCCCCGAGAAGCAATCTAAGCACCGGCGTCATCGGCGCCACTCTAAGCCCCGCCATAGCAAAAGCAGTGATACCGGCACAAGAGACAATAACGCTGTGGATAGTGCCAAAGACGAAGACAATCCCCTCCAGCCAGGCTTCGAGCGGGAGGATGGGCAAGCTAGCCCTAAGGAACAGGCGGCAGACGGAGAATCAGATGATGACAATTACATGACCCTCTCCGAAGACGAGGTGAGCCTCGGCGATGAAGAATTTAGCATGCCTGAGAATCCCGTCGAGCAGGAGCGCTTCAAGCACCGGCTTATAGCCACAGCAAAAAGCCTGAAGAAAAAGCAACAGCAGCTTCAAGATGATCAAGATCTGCTAGCGGATAGATGGACCGAGGTGCTAGCAGCCGAGGAATACGAACTCGAGCAGCCAACCAAAAGTTACCCAAAGCGCAGGTTGCTACCCTAGCTCGAGGAGGAAGCATTAAAGTCTACACTACCAGCGTGTGATGCGGTTGACCAGCCACCTCGTGGCCAAGACAAAGCGGCATATCAGCCCGAAGCCTAGACCGCACCCCGTCGCCAGTCAAACAAAAATACCAAGGCCCGGGATAACACGCAGGACCTGAGAGAAGTATTGGAAAACAAATCGGGACATAAAGGATCGGTCTACGGATCACGGGTGCGCGCCCCAACACGTGACGATAACTGTCACGCCGGATATACTAAAAGCAAATCTGGCCGGGCCGAACACAACAGACAAGACTCGTATGAACTGCGTCATGATATAGCTCGGCACAGAGGCGCTGCACACCCCCTATGCTTCACTGATGAAGTAATGGATCATGAATTCCCAAAAGGGTTTAAACCCGTGAACATTGAATCATATGGCGGCACTACAGACCCCGCGGTATGGATAGAGGATTTCTTCCTCCTCATTCACATGGCCCGCGGGGATGATCTACACGCCATCAAGCATCTCCCGCTAAAACTGAAGGGGCCAGCTCGGCATTGGCTGAATAGCTTACCGGAAAACTCCATCGGAAGCTGGGAGAACCTGGCAGATGCATTCTTGGAAAACTTCCAGGGCACTTATGTGCGGCCACCGGATGCTGACGATTTAAGTCACATAACACAGCAGCCCGGAGAGTCAGCCAGGAAATTCAGGACTCGGTTCCTAATTAAAAAGAACCAAATTGTCGACTGTCCGGATGCTGAAGCCCTAGCGGCCTTTAAACATAACATCCGTGACAAGTGGCTCGCCCGACATCTCGACCAAGAGAAGCCAAAATCCATGGCAGCCCTCAAGACACTCATGACCCGCTTTTGCGCGGGCGAAGATAGCTGGTTGGCCCGTAGCAACAACACAACCCAACATGTACCTTTGGAGACACCTGTAGAGTACCTTTATAAACACCCAGTTACGTTGTGACGTTTGGTAGCACACAAAGTGTTCCTCCGGCAAATGGGAGTTGCATAATCTCATAGTCACAGGAACATGTATAAGTCATGAAGAAAGCAATAGCAACATACTAAATGATCGGGTGCTAAGCTAATGGAATGGGTCATGTCAATCACATCATTCTTTTTTTTGAGAACTGATGACAGTGGGGGAAGTCCCCACTGACTTTATATTAATGTGTTAAAGGGTTAGTACAGTCCCAACAGTCCAGTCCAGTCAACCTACAGCCCTACCATACAAGTCACTACTACATGAAGGGGTTGAGAAGAAGAGTTACAGAAGGTGATATCCCCCTAATTACAAGGCAGCTACTAGTGACAGGATATAAGGAGCATATTCCTGTTTGGCCCTATGGACCAACAGAGCAAAATAATGCTTGAATCTGTTCTTCCAGGATGTAAATGATGGTTGGATCCCTCTGAAGTGTTTATCATTCCTTTCCTTCCAGATCCCCCAAGCCGCCACCGTGAACACCTCCATGAACATGTGTCCATTCCAGGAATTTTTACCAGCATGCAGTAATGTGAGCATACAGTCCCCAGCTGGCCAATGTATCCCAATACTATCCCAACATCTTTTACTGAAAGGATAATTAAAGAAGAGGTGAGCAACGTCCTCTTCAGGTGGGTTTTGACAGAGCAAGCATGTGTAATCATCATTCTGGATTTTATAGTGTCTCCTTCTCAGCATATTTCTGGTGTTCAAACGATCAGCCAGCAACATATTCCTAATGATGTGATCCCATTAATCTAATGACAACACATGTCTATGGTTAGGAAACATAACCATCTTTGATTCAACAAGCTAGTCAAGTAGAGGCATACTAGTGACATACTGTTTGTCTATGTATTCACACATGTATTATGTTTCCGGTTAATACAATTCTAGCATGAATAATAAACATTTATCATGATATAAGGAAATAAATAATAACTTTATTATTGCCTCTAGGGCATATTTCCTTCAGTCTCCCACTTGCACAAGAGTCAATAATCTAGTTCACATCGCCATGTGATTTAACATCAATAGTTCACATCACCATGTGATTAACACCCATATATAGTTCACATCATCATGTGACCAACACCCATAGGGTTTACTAGATTCAATAATCTAGTTCACATCGCTATGTGATTAACGCCCAAAGAGTACTAAGGTGTGATCATGTTTTGCTTGTGAGAGAAGTTTAGTCAACGGGTCTGCCACATTTAGATCCGTAAGTATTTTGCAAATTTCTATGTCAACAATGCTCTGCACGGAGCTACTCTAGCTAATTGCTCCCACTTTCAATATGTATCCAGATTGAGACTTACAGTCATCTAGATTAGTGTCAAAACTTGCATCGATGTAACCCTTTACGAAGAAACTTTTTGTCACCTCCATAATCGAGAAACATATCCTTATTCCACTAAGGATAATTTTGACCGCTGTCCAGTGATCTACTCCTAGATCCCTATTGTACTCCCTTGCCAAAAACAGTGTAGGGTATACAATAGATCTGGTACACAGCATGACATACTTTATAGAACCTATGGCCAAGGCATAGGGAATGACTTTCATTCTCTTTCTATCTTCTGCCGTGGTTGGGTTTTGAGTCTTACTCAATTTCACACCTTGTAACACAGGAAGGAACTCCTTCTTTGACTATTCCATTTTGAACTACTTCAAAATCTTGTCAAGGTATGTACTCATTGAAAAACTTATGAAGCATCTTGATCTATCTCTATAGATCTTGATGCTCAATATGTAAGTAGCTTCACCGAGGTCTTTCTTTGAAAAACTCCTTTCAAACATTCCTTTTTGCTTTGCATAATAATTCTACATTATCTCTGATCAACAATATGTCATTCACATATACTTATCAGAAATGCTGTAGTGCTCCCACTCACTTTCTTGTAAATACAGGCTTCACCACAAGTCTGTATAAAACTATATGCTTTGATCAACTTATCAAAGCGTATATTCCAACTCCGAGATGCTTGCACCAGTCCATAGATGGATCGCTGGAGCTTGCATATTTTGTTAGCACCTTTAGGATTGACAAAGCTTTCTTGTTGCATCATATACAACTCTTATTTAATAAATCCTATTAAGGAATGCAGTTTTGTTTATCCATTTGCCAGATTTCATAAAATGCGGCAATTGCTAACATGATTCGGATAGACTTAAGCATAGATACGAGTGAGAAACTCTCATCGTAGTCAACACCTTGAACTTGTTGAAAACCCTTTTTTCGACAAGTCTAGCTTTGTAGATAGTAACACTACTATCAGCGTTCGTCTTCCTCTTGATGATCCATTTAATATCAATGGTTCACCGATCAATGGGCAAGTCAATCAAAGTCCATACTTTGTTCTCATACATGGATCTCATCTCAGATTTCATGGCCTCAAGCCATTTCGTGGAATTTGGGCTCATCATCGCTTCCTCATAGTTCGTAGGCTCGTCATGGTCAAGTAACATGACCTCCAGAACAGGATTACCGTACCACTCTGGTGCGGATCTCACTCTGGTTTACCTACGAGGTTTGGTAGTAACTTGATCTGAAGTTACATGATCATCATCATTAGCTTCCTCACTAATTGGTGTAGTAGTCATAGGAACAGATTTCTGTGATGTACTACTTTCCAATAAGGGAGCAGGTACACTTACCTCATCAAGTTCTACTTTCCTCCCACTCACTTCTTTCGAGAGAAACTCCTTCTCTAGAAAGGATCCATTCTCAGCAATGAATATCTTGCCTTCAGATCTGTGATAGAAGGTGTACCCAACATTTTCTTTTGGGTATCCTATGAAGACGCACTTCTCCAATTTGGGTTTGAGCTTATCAAGTTGAAACTTTTTCACATAAGCATTGCAACCTCAAACTTTAAGAAACGACAGCTTAGGTTTCTTGCCAAACCATAGTTCATACGGTGTCGTCTCAATGGATTTAGATGGTGCCCTATTTAACATGAATGTAGCTGTCTCTAATGCATAACCCTAAAACGATAGTGGTAATCGGTAAGAGACATCATAGATCGCACCATATCTAATAAAGCACGGTTACGACGTTCGGACACACCATTACACTGTGGTGTTCCAGGTGGCGTGAGTAGTGAAACTATTTCACATTGTTTTAACTGAAGGACAAACTCGTATCTCAAATATTTTACTTCCGTGATCATATCGTAGAAACTTTTATTTTTGTTACGATGATTCTCCACTTCACTCTGAAATTCTTTGAAATTTTCAAATATTTCAGACTTGTGTTTCATCAAGTAGATATACTCATATATGCTCAAATCATCTGTGAAGATCAGAAAATAATGATACCTGTCGCGAGCCTCAATATTCATCGGACCACATACATCAGTATGTATGATTTCCAACAAATCTGTTGCTCGCTCCATTGTTCCGAAGAATGGAGTCTTAGTCATCTTGCCCATGAGACATAGTTCGCAAGCATCAACTGATTCATAATCAAGTGATTCCAAAAGCCCATCAGCATGGATTTTCTTCATGCTCTTTACACCAATATGACCTAAACGGCAGTGCCACAAATAAGTTGCACTATCATTATTAACTTTGCATCTTTTGGCTTCAATATTATGAAAATGTGTATCACTATGATCGAGATCCAACAAACCATTTTCATTGGGTGTATGACCATAGAAGGTTTTATTCATGTAAACAGAACAACAATTATTCTCTAGTTTACATGAATAACCGTATTGCAATAAACATGATCCAATCATATTCATGCTCAACACAAACACTAAATAACATTTATTTTAGGTTCAACACTAATCCCGAAAGTATAGGGAGTGTGTGATGATGATCATATCAATCTTGGAACCACTTCCAATACACATCGTCACTTCACCCTTAACTAGTCTCTGTTCATTCTGCAACTCCCGTTTCGAGTTACTATTCTTAGCAACTGAACTAATCAAATACTGAGGGGTTTCTATAAACACTAGTAAAGTACACATCAATAACATGTATATCAAATATACCTATGTTCACTTTGCCATCCTTCTTATCCGCCAATTACTTGGGGTAGTTCCGCTTCCAGTGACCAGTCCCTTTGCAGTAGAAGCACTCAGTTTCAGGCTTAGGTCCAGACTTGGGTTTTTCACTTGAGCAGCAACTTGCTTGCCATTCTTCTTGAAGTTCCCCTTTCTTCCCTTTGTCCCTTTACTTGAAACTAGTGGTTTTGTTTACCATCAACACTTGATGCTTTTCTTGATTTCTACCTTCGTCGATTTCAGCATCACGAAGAGCTTGGGAATTGTTTCCGTTATCCCTTGCATATTATAGTTCATCACAAAGTTCTACTAACTTGGTGATGGTGACTAGAGAATTCTGTCAATCACTATTTTATCTGGAAGATTAACTCCCACTTGATTCAAGCGATTGTAGTACCCAGACAATCTGAGCACATGCTCACTCCTTGAGCTATTCTCCTCCATCTTTCAGCTATAGAACTTGTTGGAGACTTCATATCTCTCAACTCGGGTATTTGCTTGAAATATTAACTTCAACTCCTGGAACATCTCATATGTTCCATGACGTTCAAAATGTCTTTGAAGTCCCGATTCTAAGCCGTTAAGCATGGTGCACTAAACTATCAAGTAGTCATCATATTGAGCTAGCCAAACATTCAGAACGGCTGCATCTGCTCCTGCAATAGGTCTGTCACCTAGCGGTGCATCAAGGACATAATTCTTCTGTGCAGCAATGAGGATAATCCTCAGATCACGGATCCAATCCGCATCATTGCTACTAACATTTTTCAACTTAGCTTTCTCTAGGAACATATCAAAAATAAAACAGGGGAGCTAAACGCGAGCTATTGATCTACAACATAGATATGCTAATACTACCAGGACTAAATTCATGATAAATTTAAGTTCAATTAATCGTATTACTTAAGAACTCCCACTTAGATAGACATCCCTCTAATCCTCTAAGTGATCACGTGATCCAAATCAACTAAACCATAACCGATCATCACGTGAAATGGAGTAGCTTTCAATGGTGAATATCACTATGTTGATCATATCTACTATATGATTCACGCTTGACCTTTCGGTCTTAGTGTTCCGAGGCCATATCTGCATATGCTAGGCTCGTCAAGTTTAACCTGAGTATTCTGCGTGTGCAAAAACTGGCATGCACCCATTGTAGATGGACGTAGAGCTTATCACACCCAATCATCACGTGGTGTCTGGGCACGACGAACTTTGGCAATGGTGCATACTCAGGGAGAACACTTTTATCTTGAAATTTAGTGAGAGATCATCTTATAAAGCTACCTTCGAACTAAGCAAAATAAGATGCATATAAGATAAACATCACATGTAATCAAAATATGTGACATGATATGGCCATCATCATCTTGTGCCTTTGATCTCCATCTCCAAAGCATCATCATGATTTCCTTCGTCACCGGCTGACACCATGATCTCCATCATCTTGATCTATATCAATGTGTCGTCACATGGTCGTCTCACCAACTATTGCTCTCGCAACTATTGCTATCGCATAGCGATAAAGTAAAGCAAGTATTTGGCGCTTGCATCTTATGCAATAGAGAGACAACCATAAGTCTTTTGCCAGTTGCCGATAACTTCAACAAAACATGATCATCTCATACAACAACTTATATCACGTCTTGACCATATCACAACCCAACATGCCCTGCAAAAACAAGTTAGACGTCCTCTACTTTGTTGTTGCAAGTTTTACGTGGCTGCTACGGGCTTAGCAAGAACCGTTCTTACCTACGCATCAAAACCACAATGATAGTTTGTGAAGTTGGTGCTATTTTAACCTTCGCAAGGACCGGGCATAGCCACACTCGATTCAACTAAAGTTGGACAAACTGACACCCGCCAGCCACCTGTGTGCAAAGCACGTCGGTAGAACCAGTCTCGCGTAAGCGTACACGTAATGTCGGTTCGGTCCGCTTCATCCAACAATACTGCCCAACCAAAGTGTGACATGCTAGTAAGCAGCATGATTTATATCGCCCACAACTCACTTGTGTTCTACTCGTGCATATAACATCAACGCATAAAACCTGGCTCGGATGCCACTGTTGGGGAACGTTGTAATTTCAAAAAAAAATCCTACGCACAGGCAAGATCATGGTGATGCATAGCAACGAGTGGGGAGAGTGTTGTCCACGTACCCTCGTAGACCGAAAGCGGAAGCGTTATGAAAACGCGGTTGATGTAGTCGTACATCTTCACGGCCCGACCGATCAAGCACCGAAACTACGGCACCTCCGAGTTCTAGCACACGTTCAGCTCGATGACAATCCCCGGACTCCGATCCAGCAAAGTGTCGGGGAAGAGTTCCGTCAGCACGACGGCGTGGTGACGATCTTGATGTTCTACCGTCGCAGGGCTTCGCCTAAGCACCACTACAATATTATCAAGGATTATAGTGGAGGGAGGCACCGCACACGGCTAAGAGAACGAACACGAAGATCAACTTGTGTGTCTAGAGGTGCCCCCTGCCCCCGTATATAAAGGAGCAAGGGGGAGGCCGGCCGGCCCTTGGGGCGCGCCAAGGAGGGGGGAGTCCTCCTCCTAGTAGGAGTAGGACTCCCCTTTTCTAGTCCAACTAGCAAGAGAGAAGGGGGAAGGAAAGAGAGGGAGAGGGAGAGGGAAAGAGGGGCCGCGCCCCCCTCCCCTAGTCCAATTCGAACTCCTCATGGGAGGGGGCGCGCCACCTCCTGGGCTGCTGCCCTATCTCTCCCCTCAGGCCCACTAAGGCCCAATACTTCCCCGGGGGGTTCCGGTAACCCTTTCGGCACTCCGGTTTTCTCCGAAATCACCTGAAACACTTCCGGTGTTCGAATATAGCCGTCCAATATATCGATCTTTATGTCTCGACCATTTTGAGACTCCTCGTCATGTCCATGATCACATCTGGGACTCCGAACAACCTTCGGTACATCAAAACTTATAAAGTCATAATAAAACTGTCATCGTAACGTTAAGCGTGCGGACCCTACGGGTTCGAGAACTATGTAGACATGACCTAGAACTATTTCCTGTCAATAACCAATAGCGGAACCTGGATGCTCATATTGGCTCCTACATATTCTACGAAGATCTTTATCGGTCAGACCGCATAACAACATACGTTATCCCCTTTGTCATCGGTATGTTACTTGCCCAAGATTCGATCATTGGTATCACAATACCTAGTTCAATCTCGTTACTGGCAAGTCTCTTTACTCGTTCCGTAATACATCATCTCGCAACTAACTCATTAGTTGCATTGCTTGCAAGGCTTAAGTGATGTGCATTAGTGAGAGGGCCTAGAGATACCTCTCCGACAATCGGAGTGACAAATCCTAATCTCGAAATACGCCAACCCAACATGTACCTTTGGAGACACCTGTAGAGTACCTTTATAATCACCCAGTTACATTGCAACGTTTGGTAGCACACAAAGTGTTCCTCCGGCAAACGGGAGTTGCATAATCTCAGAGTCACAGGAACATGTATAAGTCATGAAGAAAGCAATAGCAACATACTAAATGATCGGGTGCTAAGCTAATGGAATGGGTCATGTCAATCACATCATTCTCCTAATGATGTGATCCCGCTAATCAAATGACAACACATGTCTATGGTTAGGAAACATAACCATCTTTGATTCAACGAGCTAGTCAAGTAGAGGCATACTAGTGACATACTATTTGTCTATGTATTCACACATGTATTATGTTTCCGGTTAATACAATTCTAGCATGAATAATAAACATTTATCATGATATAAGGAAATAAATAATAACTTTATTATTGCCTCTAGGGCATATTTCCTTCAGGTATATCCTTAGATCTTGCAATCGAGTCTTTTAGTTTCTTGTTTTATCGCTAGTTTAGTTTATAAAAGAAAACTATAAAAAAATGTAATTGAGTTTGTCTCATACGCTTCACCTTTTTAATATCTTTCATGAGTATGATGGAAAGGATAATTGTGCTCAAGTGCTAGAAGAAGAAATCTATAAAATGTTTGGCACTAAATATTTGAACGATGAGCATGATTGCAATGTTGTTAGTATGAATTCCTTGAATATCCATGATACTAATGATATGCAAAGCCACAAGCTTGGGGAAGCTATGTTTGATGAAGATGATATTTTTTGTCCCCCAAGCTTTGATGAGCAAATTTATTATGATGAAAGCATGCCTCCTATCTATGATGATTATTCTGATGACACGTATTCTTTAAAGAATAATGATAACCATGAAACTTGTCATCTTTATTTCAATTTTCAATCTCATGATAGTTACTTTGTTGAGTTTGCTCCCACTATTATTCATGAGAAGAATTTTGCTTGTGTGGAGAGTAATAAAATTTCTATGCTTATAGATCATGAAAAGAATGCTTTAGGTGCTGGTTATATTGTTGAATTCATTCATGATGCTACTGAAAATTATTATGAGGGAGGAATGTATGCTTGTAGGAATTGCAATAATATCAAGTTTCCTCTTTATGTGCTTAAAGTTTTGAAGTTATGCTTGTTTTACCATCCTATGCAAGTTGATTATTGTTCCCAAAAGTTGTTTGCTCACAAAATCCCTATGCATAGGAAGTGGGTTAGACTTAAATGTGCTAGTCATATTCTTCATGATGCTCTCTTTATGTTTCAATTCTTATCTTTCATGTGAGCGTCATTGGCATCATCATGCCTAGCTAGGGGCGTTAAACGATAGCGCTTGTTGGGAGGCAACCCAATTTTATTTTTATTCCTTGCTTTTTGTTCCTGTTTAGTAATAAATAATTCATATAGACTCTTTTTAGATGTGGTTTTATGATTTCAATTAGTGTTTGTGCCAAGTAGAACCTTTGGGAAGACTTGGGGAAAGTCTTGTTGATCATGCTGTAAAAAAACAGAAACTTTAGCGCTCACGAGAATTGGTGCCATTTCTATTTGGAGAGTTCTATTTAGTTAATTCTTTTTGCAGATGATTAATAGATAAATTCCTCAGGTCCAGCAATTTATTTGAGAATTTTATGAGTTCCAGAAGTATACGTTTGATTCAGATTACTACAGACTGTTCTGTTTTTAACAGATTCTGTTTTTCGTGTGCTGTTTGCTTATTTTGATGAATCTATGGCTAGTAAAATAGTTTATAAACCATAGAGAAGTTGGAATACAGTAGGTTTAACACCAATATAAATAAATAATGAGTTCATTACAGTACCTTGAAGTGGTGATTTATTTTCTTATACTAACGGAGCTTACGAGTTTTCTACTTTAAGTTTTGTGTTGTGAAGTTTTCAAGTTTTGGGTAAGGATTCGATGGACTATGGAATAAGGACAACCAAGAGCCTAAGCTTGGGGATGCCCCGGAAGGCATCCCCTCTTTCTTGTTCGTTCATCGGTAACTTTAATTGGAGCTATATTTTTATTCGCCACATGATATGTGTTTTGCTTGGAGCGTCAATTTATTTCGTTAGGATTTGCTTGCTGTTATTTAGAACAATGTTTTGCATCTTTTATTTCAATAAAAGTGGCATTGATAGCCTTTACTATGCCTATGTTACAAGTATACATGTTGCTGTTTGAAAACAGAAAGTTTACCGCTGTTGCAATAATTCCCTAGAAAAGTCAGAATGTGATAAAATGTTGAAACCTTGTGCATATTAAGCTCTGATAAATTTACTACATTGGGAATTTTCTTTCATAATTTTTGGAGCTAGGGAAGTATGGATGTTGCAGCATTCTTTACAGACTATCCTGTTTAGGCAGATTGCTGTTATGTTTGCATTGTTTGCATATGTTTGCTTCTTTAATGATTCTATTTGAGGATAGGACTATTAAATATGCAGAGGCATTTAGTATGCAATATTGAATAATAATTTTAGTGGTTTGCTACAGTAGAGTATGATAAGGTTTTTGGCAATGGTTTATACTAACTTATCTCACGAGTCCTTGTTGAGTTTTGTGTGGATGAAGCTTTTGAGATTTAGGGAGACCATGATATGAGAGGAATTAAGGAGGCACAAAAGCTCAAGCTTGGGGATGCCCAAGGCACCCCAAGATAATATTTCAAGAAGTCTCAAGCATCTAAGCTTGGGGATGCCCCGGTTGGCATCCCACCTTTCTTCTTCAACAACTATTGGTTAGTTTTGGTTGACCCTAAGTTTTTGCTTCTTCACATGATGTTTGCTATTCTTAGATGTCATTTTATTTTGCTTTGCTTGCTGTTTGAATAAAGTACCAAGATCTTAAATTATTGAATGTTAGAGAGTCTTCACGTAGTTGCATAATTACTCTACTACTCATTGATCTTCACTTAAATCTTTCGGAGTAGTTTGTCATTTGCTCTAGTGCTTCACTTATACCTTTTAGAGCATGGTGGTAGTTTTATTTTGAAGAA
The DNA here is from genome assembly GCF_018294505.1 of Triticum aestivum. Classification (NCBI taxonomy): domain Eukaryota; kingdom Viridiplantae; phylum Streptophyta; class Magnoliopsida; order Poales; family Poaceae; genus Triticum; species Triticum aestivum. The sequence continues at coordinate 529,419,734 of NC_057809.1, read as the reverse complement.
ATAGATGAACTCTCATGCTTCACTTATATTATTTTGAGAGTCTTAAATAGCATGGTAATTTGCTTAAAATCCTAATATGCTAGGCATTCAAGATAATAAAATTCTCTTATGAGTGTGTTGAATACTAAGAGAAGTTTGATACTTGATAATTGTTTTGAGATATGGAGATGGTGATATTAGAGTCATGCTAGTTGAGTGGTTATGAATTTGAGAAATACTTGTGTTGAAGTTTGTGATTCCCTTAGCATGCATGTATGGTGAATCGTTATGTAACGAAGTCGGAGCATGATTTATTTGTTGATTGTCTTCCTTATGAGTGGCGGTCGGGGACGAGCGATGGTCTTTTCCTACCAATCTATCCCCCTAGGAGCATGCGCGTAGTACTTTGTTTCAATAACTAATAGATTTTTGCAATAGGTATGTGAGTTCTTTATGACTAATGTTGAGTCATTATACGCACTCTCACCCTTCCACCTTTGGTAGCCTCTCTAATACCGCGCACCTTTCGCCGGTATTATACACCTACCATATTCCTTCCTCAAAACAGCCACCATACCTACCTATTATGGCATTTCCATAGCCATTCCGAGATATATTGCCATGCAACTTTCCACCATCTAGTTCATCATGACACATTCATCATTGTCATATTGCTTAGCATGGTCATGTAGTTGACATAGTATTTGTGGCAGATCCACCGTTCATAATTTCTTCATACTTGTCACTCTTGATTCATTGCATATCCCAGTACACCGCCAGAGGCATTCATATAGAGTCATACTCTGTTCTAGTATCGAGTTGTATCATTGAGTTGTAAATAAATAGAATTGTGATGATCATCATTCAATAGAGAATTGTCCCCCCCCCCAAAAAAAAAGAGAAAGGCCATAAAAAAGAAAGGCCAAATAAAAAAATAAAGGCAAAAAAAAGGCCAAATAAAAAATAAAAATATATATATAAAAGGGAAATGCTACTATCCTTTTTCCACACTTGTGCTTCAAAGTAGCACCATGTTCTTCATGTAGCGAGTCTCATATATTGTGCTTCAAAGTAGCACCATGTTCTTCATATAGAGAGTCTCATATGTTGTCACTTTTATATACTAGTGGGAATCTTTCATTATAGAACTTGGCTTGAATATTCCAATGATGGGATTCCTCAAAATGCCCTAGGTCTTCATGAGCAAGCAAGTTGGATGCACACCCACTTAGTTTCTTTTGTTGAGCTTTCATACACTTATAGCTCTAGTGCATCCGTTGCATGGCAATCCCTACTCACTCACATTGATATCTATTGATGGGCATCTCCATAGCCCGTTGATACGCCTAGTTGATGTGAGACTATCTTCTCCCTTTTTGTCTTCTCCACAACCACCATTCTATTCCACCTATAGTGCTATGTCCATGGCTGACGCTCATGTATTGCGTGAAGATTAAAAAAGTTTGAGAACATCAAAAGTATGAAACAATTGCTTGGCTTGTCATCGGGGTTGTGCATGATTTAAATATTTTGTGTGGTGAAGATGGAGCATAGCCAGACTATATGATTTTGTAGGGATAACTTTCTTTGGCCATGTTATTTTGAGAAGACATGATTGCTTAGTTAGTATGCTTGAAGTATTATTATTTTTATGTCAATATGAACTTTTGTCTTGAATCTTATGGATCTGAATATTCATGCCACAATTAAGAAGAATTACATTTAAATTATGCCAACTAGCATTCCACATCAAAAATTATCTTTTTTATCATTTACCTACTCGAGGACGAGCAGGAATTAAGCTTGGGGATGCTTGATACGTCTCCAACGTATCTATAATTTTTGATTGCTCCATGCTATATTATCTACTGTTTTGGACAATATTGGGCTTTATTTTCCACTTTTATATTATTTTTGGGACCAACCTATTAACCGGAGGCCTAGCCCAGATTTGCTGTTTTATGCCTATTTCAGTGTTTTGAAGAAAAGGAATATCAGACGGAGTCGAAACAGAACGAAATCAACTAGAGAAGTTATTTTTGGAACGAAAGCCACCCGATGGACTTGGACCCCAAGTCAAGGAAGGAAGGAGGAGCTCAGGAGGGTAGGGGCGCGCACCCCTGCCTCGTGGGGCCCTCGTGGCTCCCATGACGTGCTTCTTCTGCCTATATAACTCCATATACCCTAAAACTTCCAGAACAGAGATTAGATCGGGAGTTCCGCCGCAAGAAGCCTCCGTAGCCACCGAAAATCAATCTAGACCCGTTCCGGCACCCTGCCGGAGGGGGCAATCCCTCTCGGGTGGCCATCTTCATCATCCCGGTGCTCTCCATGACGAGGAGGGAGTAGTTCTCCCTCGGGGTTGAGGGTGTGACGCCCGGATAATTAAGCTACAGTAATTCTCTGCTAATGATGCCACGTCACTTCGATTACTATCGCTAGTCTCGTGTTAGTTCGAAACTGCTTCAAATTCAAATTCAATTAAAGGCAAATAGTAAAAAAATTAAATATCAAAACTAAAATGTTCGGGTTGTGTCAAATAAATCGTAAGTAATTATGGTGGAGAAACCTAACTTTGATAAAATGTTTAAAGGCTCTAAAACAATTAAAATAGTAGTTAAAACAATTAAACAAATGCCTACTAAATTTATAAAATGCTAAAAGTATTTTATTATGGGTTAAGAATTAATCTCACAGTAGTTTGTTGATAAATACAAATTTAGGCACTAGTGGTAATTTTTATAAAACTAAAACTAAAAGAAACTACAGGAAAAGAGAAAAGAAAATTTAAAAAAACAGAAAACAAAACTAACAAAGAACAAAAAAAGAAATAGAAGAACCCCCCCCCCCCCCCCGCTGGGCCACGGCCCAGCTGCACCCCACCCCCCCACCCCATATCCACCCCACTAGGGGAAAACCCTAACCACCCACCCCACTTCCCCCACTCGTTCCCTCCCGCACGCCTCTCTCCCCTTCCCCGTCTGGATCGGGGCAGAGGGCCCCGACCCCCCTTCCCCACGCCGCTCATCGTCTCCGGCACCCGGCCCCGTGCCCCGCCGCTGAGCTTGGTCACCGGGCGCCGCCCCTCCCGGCCTCCTTCCTCTCCCTCCTACACCGCGCAGTCCTCCCCGACGCCACCACAGGACACCGCCGCCGCCAGAGGACCGCTCCGTCGTCGCCAATGCCACCTCGCCGGACGCCTTCGCGGGACTACTTCCCCCATCGCCCAGTCGTCCCCGTCGTCCTCCCCATGCCCCGCTGCCCATCCCCTACGGACGCCGTGAGCACCTCCCGCTCCTCCTCTCCCCTCTGTCGCTCACCCACGCACTGCTCGACTTCGCCCGCGGCCACGCTCGCAATCACCGCGCCCTGGAGCATGCCTCGTCCGGCGTGCCCGCGCTCGCCGCCACTCAGCTAGCCTCGCGCCGACCGTGCGCCCACCCCGCCGTGGTCGCGCTCACCACCGTGCCCTCCCCCTGCATGCGGCATGCCCTCTGCTTGCTGCTGCCGCGCCAGAGAGCGCCCTTGCCACGGCTGCGCGCGCTGGCTGCGCCCCGTACCTGCCCGGGTCCTCCACCCGAAGCGTCGCCGCTCGCCCCGCACTGCGCACGCACACACTCATGTGTCGCCCGCGCCCCGGGTCTTCCTTGTCGCGCGCTAGCCCCGCTTCTCTGACCACGCCGCCCGCGCCCTCCTTCTCACGTGCACGCCGCCGGCCCGCTCTGCCCCACCGCGGCGCCCCCCTGCCACTATGCCGCAGCGGCTCACTGCCGCCCCGCGCTCATCCGCCCGATGGGCGCCTCGCCTGCAATGGCACCCGCTGCCCAGCTCCCGCTCGGTTGACACCCGCACCCGAGCGCCAGAACCCATTAAGGCCCCTGGCCCTATGACAAACGGGGCCCACCCCCTTGAGAACGAAAATGAAAGAAATAAATAAATAAATAAATAAATGAATATATAAATAAATAAATAAATAAATAAATAATAATTAAATAATTAATTAATGAACTCATTAAGTTAATTAATCATATTTAATTAATATAATTAACCTGTTAGTTTAATTTAGCAGTAGTTACATTAACCTAAACCCTAATCAACCTAACCGTGTATGACAGGTGGGTCCCACTGGACCCACATGTCAGGTTGATGTCATGCTGACATCATGCTGCCGTCAGCGTGCACTGTTCTAGATAATGTTGAATTAAATTAAATAAATAAATGATAAAATTGATTTAAACGTTTTAAAATTAATATAAAATGAACCGTAGCTCGGATGGAAAAATTGTGTACATGAAAGTTGCTCAGAACGATGAGACGAACCCGGATACGCAGCCCATTCGTCCGCCACACATCCCTAACCTATCGAACTTGCAACTTTCCCCCTCCGACTCGTCTGCCCAAAAACGTGAAACACCGGGGATACTTTCCTAGATGTTTCCCCCCCTTCGCCGGTATCACCTCATGCCGCGTTAGGGCACCCCTAGCACCGATACTTGTCATGTCATGCATCGCTATGCATCTGTTTGCTTAAATATTTATTGTTTCTTCCCCCTCTTCACTCGCTAGACACCGAGACCGACGCCGCTGCTACCCAGTACGACTACGGTGTTGATGACCCCTCTCTCTTGCCAGAGCAACCAGGCAAACCCCCCCCCCCTTGATCACCAGATATCGCCTACTCTTCTCTATACTGCTTGCATTAGAGTAGTGTAGCATGTTACTGCTTTCCGTTAATCCTATCCTGATGCATAGCCTGTCCTTGCTACTACTGTTGTTACCTCTACCTGCAATCTTAATGCTTCATATAGGATGCTAGATTATCATCAGTGGCCATACATTCTTGTCTGTCTGCCATGCTATACTATCGGGCCGTGATAACTCGGAAGGTGATCACGGGTATATACTATATACTTTATACATGATACATGTGATGACTAAAGTCAGGTTGGCTCGAGGAGTACCCGCGATTGATTCACGAATTGGGGGCTGGAAGGACATACTTTCCCGACGGCCCTCTGTGTGGATCTTTGTGGCGAAGCGACAGGGCAGGTTGAGACCACCTAGGAGAGAGGTGGGCCTGGCCCTGGTCGGCGTTCGCGGTTATTTCAAAATAACACGCTTAACAAGATCTTGGTATTTGATCTGAGTCTAGCTACTGGCCTATACGCACTAACCATCTACGCGGGGACAGTTATGGGCACTCGACGTCGTGGTATCAGCCGAAGCCTTCGTGACGTCAGCAACTGAGCGGCGCGCGCCGGATTGGAACGTAAGCCTGCTGTTGTATTAAGGGGGCTAGTTCTGCTTCCGGCTGCCCACGCAACATGCAGGTGTGCAATGGGCGATGGGCCCAGACCCCTGCGCCATAGGATTTAGACTGGCGTGCTGACCTCTCTGTTGTGCCTCGGTAGGGCTGCGACGTGTTGATCTTCCGAGGCCGGGCATGACCCAGGAAAGTGTGTCCGGCCAAATGGGATCGAGCGTGTTGGGTTATGTGGTGCACCCCTGCAGGGAAGTTAATCTATTCGAATAGTCGTGATCTTCGGTAACAGGACGACTTGGAGTTGTAACTTGACCTTATGACAACTAGAACCGAATACTTTTCTCCCCCCTTTTTCCCCTTCCTATACTCGATTGCTGCGACCAGACGATGGTGCCCAGGAGCCAGACGCCACTGTCGATGACGACTACTACTACTCGGGAGGTGCCTACTACTACGTGCAGCCCGCTGACGACAACCAGGAGTAGTTTAGGAGGATCCCAGGCAGGAGGCCTGCGCCTCTTTCGATCTGTATCCCAGTTTGTGCTAGCCTTCTTAAGGCAAACTTGTTTAACTTATGTCTGTATTCAGATATTGTTGCTTCCACTAACTCGTCTATGATCGAGCTCTTGTATTCGAGCCCTCGAGGCCCCTGGCTTGTAATATGATGCTTGTATGACTTATTTTATTTGTAGAGTTGTGTTGTGATATCTTCCCGTGAGTCCCTGATCTTGATCGTACACGGTTGCGTGTATGATTAGTGTACGGTCAAATCGGGGGCGTCACAAGTTGGTATCAGAGTCGACTGCCTATAGGAACCCCCCTTTCCAACTCCTTGGCCGAAGTTGAGTCTAGTCATTGAAAAGGTTTTTACTAACATGGCTGTGTGGCCCATGGGCCCACGTCGCCATTGGGTGGTATTAGGATCTTTTATTCCTCGTCTATACTCTGGGACTCTCATCTCTCTTCTGTTCGGGTTAAATGAATTGCTAAAATCTAACTTCAGGTTCTCGAAAACACTTTCTCCCGGAGAGCCCCTTACTCCAGATGAATACTTGGTGCCTACTAACTTGCAGTTCTTTGTCACGTGAATACCCCTACGGATAAATCCTCACACTTGTCGAGTATCCGCTCATCCCCAGTTGATTCAAGCAATTCCCAAAAGTCTTCAAAATACCATTCGATCTTCCGAAAATCCTCAGGGGCCTTTTGCTCTTGAAATTCTTGCTTACTTGCATTATGGTTAATCCCATAAGTCTAGTAATCTTATTGGCATCCCTTGTCTTTATCATCTTAAGTCCTTTGATTCAATATGTTGAGGATGCTCGCATCCCTCAATCGAATCCTAGAATTCATCCTTCCGGCTCAGTGTCAGTTTGAACATGAGCTGGTTCTCAACCAATTAAATTGCCGTCGGTTGTACCCCTAAGTCTATTCAACTATTCCCTCCTTAATCAGAGCATTTGCTTCTGATCCCTTGAATTGGAAATCATAAATCCTTTGCAATTGAGCTTTGAATTAGTCAGTTGTTTCTATCATATGATCTCCTTGCATTCTTTCTACTTCTGGTTGAGTACCGATGCTCACATCAGATCCCATATGGACCAGCAGATCCTTTGTTGGATTTTATCTGACAACGCCCTTCATATTCAATAACCTTGCGAGCCTATTCTTGGATACATAATGCCTTTGGTAAATTGTATCCTCTGCTTTCTCGACCATGCTCTACCTTCGAGCTTGAGTTAAATTACTCCTAAAGATTGTGGTATATGATTCTAAGATGCACCGATGTGTTGAACCTATACCTTTTCTAACCTGTGTAAACCCAGAAACTTCTACGGGTCATACTGTACTGGTGTTATGCCAGGTAAAATTTCAACACTGCAACTTCATCGAAAACGAGAAGTGAATGAAAGTTTATGCATTGGAAAAGTGGGAGCCGACCTTGAACTTTGTGTTCATGCCCATGGACACGATGTAGATCTTATCGTGAAAGCTTCTCTTAAGTTAATTATTCCCCGGGAATAAGTTCATCTTATATCTGGGATCTGGCCTTTGCAAGCGTGGTTCCGACCATGTTCTCCTTTAAATACCATTTCTCGTGCAAGTTTAAGCATTGTCTTCTGTAGAGCAATACCCCGGACCAACCTCTACTTTGATCTGTCGTCGAGTATTACCCCCCTGGTATCTCGAGATTATCACGGAACTGCATAACTTCTTATGAGTTCTTCATCAAGTACTACATTCTCACTGATTCCTTTTTTTCCACGGGCTCTGAGTTATTAGACACTCAAAGACACCGATAACTGAATCGAGATCGCACCACAATTAAACAACTCTTGGTAACCTTCATTACTTACGAATTTGAACTCGATCACGTAAGTCCTGGCCTGCTCGGCTATATCATTATCATGCTAAACTTTAACTGTGCTACCTAGTCCTTAATCCCGGAGCACAACTTTCGATGATGAGCTAAGCTTACGTCGATCTTCCTCGTCATATCAGTTCGCCTTGAACAAGAACCTTGATTTCAAGTTTGTGTCCTACCCATGGTTCCAATAACCTTCCGCTTCATCATTCCTTTGACCTGATGTCGTCGCTGATTGATTACATCTTCATGAAATCTCTCGACGAATGTGTCGTGATCATCATCGACCTTATGAGCTCTCCTAGGATATCAGTTGAGTTCATGATGAGAAATACTATCCCTGCCACCGATGATTTGTGTTATCTTCGACCACTTTATTGCCTTCCGTTCAACACAAACTTGTTCGTGTTTTGTGTTATACCTTGAGTTCCCTGCTATCCAGCATTTGTTCTTATTTACCTTGGAGTATTACCATCTTTTAATATCAAGGATGTTGTGAGGATTGCTCCACCTCTTAAGAATTCTTGGTATAGTGATACTTCTCATCATCACCATTCTTTCTTGCTCCTCGCGTTGATTCCAACCGGGGTACCAACAAGTGAACGGTGCTATTTGGATTCTGCCTTTCTAGCAACCCTATTGCTTTGAAGTTAATGGCCGGCCATTCATTCTTAGACTATTGATTATTGAATCACCATTCTGACATTGGTCGTGCAGCCCAACCCATATTTCGGGCGCACCTTCTACCAATGTTTAATTGTGTATGTTTTCCTGAAACATGCTTCATTATATCATTTTATCTGACAAATGCTATCTCCTTATCCACATAATTAAGGAGATGCATCTTTTTGGATACCTCGTTGAATTATTGCTGAGTTCGTCAGCCACTTCCTCATCCTCTCCTTGGTTTAATGACGAACTCTGGTTTTGGAACTTGCTTCCAAGGTTCATTTCCCGAGAATCTTGGGATGTCCTTGCGTTAATTTGTGTTGCATCTTTTCTTCTCGGGCATCCTGAGTCTGAGTTATCTTGACACCAATCAGATCTGAATCTCGGTCAGATATGATGGTTAGAACATATTTCCAAGAGTTATAACATTCATCCTTATATGACCCGGTAAGGTGATGCCATGCCTAGCACACCTGGCCGGAGGACCTATTGCTATAGTTTCCTTTTTGGCAAGGTTAGTCATTCTTCCATGTGGAAATTGTAAGACTTATCCTATAAGTTGTTCCTGATGGATCCTTTTTGTTTCCAAAGTCTTATCTTCACCGGATGACCATGTCAATGATATCTCGAAGCATGTCCATGGTACTCCGATTTTGAACAAGAACATTGAAGTTAATGCTAAATGTTTCCTGCTCAATTATCCAAACACCATTGTATGTGTAATATCATGAGCTTCCTCCCCCTTACTTAAGTGGTTAACTACCTTCTATCCGGTCTTGGATATCATACTCTGCTTGTTCTTGGGAAGGATATACCCCTGAAATATGTGTTTAAACACATTTTCCTTTCCATTGTTCTGTTTAATCTGATAATCACATTTTTCCTTTCCATTGTTCTGTTTAACCTTCTTGAGGTTTATATGATCTAAGCAGCAATACGTCATTGCTTTTATAAGCACCTCAGTGTATAACTCTTTCAGTAAGACCCTGATACTATTGTTGATGATATTCTAGTATCCATCGATGGACGAGAACTTTGCCTAATGGTCCGCCTCTTTCAGCGAGCAGGAAAATGGTTCTCTTTGTCCCTCGCCCTTGGTACCAATGATGCTACCAACATAACTGACCGGTTATTCACTGACATGCCTTGCTATCATGACCGTGCAAGATGTCAATGCCCTTCCTACTTTAACCACGTGGTGGGCCCATAACCCAAAGTTCCACAGGATCGAAACCTGACTCTTCTGTACATCCTGTTGTCAAAGTTATTACTCGCGCTTGACTTCATATGTAATTCACGGGCCACCTGCCTAGTGATCTGTTCTGGTATCAGACGCAATACTTGTTCTCGTTGCTCTGAACCCCTTTCACCTTCTGTCTGGGCATCAAACGACTGTCTGGCTGCTTGAAACTTCTTATTGTACCTTCGAACTTTACTCTCGATGTGTTTTAATTGTTCAACTCAAGAGGTTCTCATATGCCCATTCATGGGTTAATCCCAGATTATTATCCCTATGGCATTCTGTCATTGTCGATCTGCCACGTTACCTATTCGTAAGTATGAAGGAACCCCTGAAGAAAGGATTACGACTTCATAATGATGACCTGAAGCAGTGGAACGAAGACATAAACGTAATGGATCGACCTCTTCGAGAAGAGCAACTAAGACCGAGAAGAACCGTTAGAATTTCGTAACCTATTTTTCCCGCTTACTCCCCTCTTAAATCTCAGGACGAGATTTCTTGTAGTGGAGGAGAATTGTGATGCCCGGATAATTAAGCTACAGTAATTCTCTGCTAATGATGCCACGTCACTTCGATTACTATCGCTAATCTCATGTTAGTTCGAAACCGATTCAAATTCAAATTCAATTAAAGGCAAATAGTAAAATTTTCAAATACCAAAACTAAAATGTTCGGGTTGTGTCAAATAAATCGTAAGTAATTATGGTGGAGAAACCAAACTTTGACAAAATGTTTGAAGGCTCTAAAACAATTGAAACAGTAGTGAAAACAATTAAACAAATGCCTATTGAATTAATAAAATGCTAAAACTATTTTATTATGGGTTAAGAATTAGTCTCACAGTAGTTTGTTGATAAATACAAATTTAGGCACTAGTGGTAATTTTTATAAAACTAAAACTAAAAGAAACTACAAAAAAGAGAAAAGAAAATATAAAAAAACAGAAATCAAAACTAACAAAGAACAAAAAAAAGAAATAGAAGAACCCCCCCTTCCCCCCCGCTGGGCCACGGCCCAGCTGGCCATCGGGCCGCCAGGCCGGCCCAGCCGCACCCCACACCCCCCATATCCACACCACTGGGGGAAAACCCTAACCACCCACCCCACTTCCCCCACTCGTTCCCTCACGCACGCCTCTCTCCCCTTCCCGTTTGGATCGGGGCAGAGGGCCCCGACCCCCCTTCCCCATGCCGCTCGTCGTCTCCGGCAACCGGCCCTGTGCCCCCCATATCCTTTGTTGGATTTTATCTGACAACGCCCTTCATATTCAATAACCTTGCGAGCCTATTCTCGGACACATAATGCCTTTGGTAAATTGTATCCTCTGCTTTCTCGACCATGCTCTACCTTCGAGCTTGAGTTAAATTACTCCTAAAGATTGTGGTATATGATTCTAAGATGCACCGATGTGTTGAACCTATACCTTTTCTAACTTGTGTAAACCCAGAAACTTCTATGGGTCATACTGTACTGGTGTTATGCCAGGTAAAATTTCAACACTGTAACTTCATCGAAAACGAGAAGTGAATGAAAGTTTATGCATTGGAAAAGTGGGAGTCGACCTTGAACTTTGTGCTCATGCCCATGGACACGATGTAGATCTTATCGTGAAAGCTTCTCTTAAGTTAATTATTCCCCGGGAATAAGTTCATCTTATATCTGGGATCTGGCCTTTGCAAGCGTGGTTCCGACCATGTTCTCCTTTAAATACCATTTCTGTGCAAGTTTAAGCACTTTTCTTCTGTAGAGCAATACCCCGGACGAACCTCTACTTTGATCTATCGTCGAGTATTACCCCCCTGGTATCTCGAGATTATCACGGAACTGCATAACTTCTTATGAGTTCTTCATCAAGTACTACATTCTCACCGATTCCTTTTTTTCCATGGGCTCTGAGTTATTGGACACTTAAAGACACCGTTAACTGAATCGAGATCTCACCGCAATTAAACAACTCTTGGTAACCTTCACTACTTACGAATTTGAACTCGATCACGTAAGTCCTGGCCTACTCGGCTATATCATTGTCATGCTAAACTTTAACTGTGCTACCTGGTCCTTAATCCCGGAGCACAACTTTCGATGATGAGCTAAGCTTATGTCGATCTTCCTCGTCATATCAGTTCGCCTTGAACAACAAGCTTGATTTCAAGTTTGTGTCCTACATATGGTTCCAATAACCTTCCACTTCATCATTCCTTTGACCTGATGTCGTCGCTGATTGATTACATCTTCATGAAATCTCTCAACAAATGTGTCGTGATCATCATCGACCTTATGAGCTCTCCCAGGATATCAATTGAGTTCATGATGAGAAATACTATCCCTGCCACCGATGAGTTATCCTGACACCAATCAGATCTGAATCTCGGTCAGATATGATGGTTAGAACATATTTCTAGGAGTTATAACGTTCATCCTTATATGACCCGGTAAGGTGATGTCATGCCTAGCACACCTGGCCGGAGGACCTATTGCTATAGTTTCCTTTTTGGCAAGGTTAGTCATTCTTCCATGTGGAAATTGTAAGACTTATCCTATAAGTTGTTCCTGGTGGATTCTTTTTGTTTCCAAAATCTGATCTTCACCGGATGACCATGTCAATGCTATCTCGAAGCATGTCCATGGTACTCCGATTTTGAACAAGAACATTGAAGCTAATGCTAAATGTTTCCTGCTCAATTATCCAAACACCGTTGTATGTGTAATATCATGAGCTTCCTCCGCCTTGCTTAAGTGGTTTTCTACCTTCTATCCGGTCTTGTATATCATACTCTGCTTGTTCTTGGGAAGGATATACCCCTGAAATATGTGTTTAAACACATTTTCCTTTCCATTGTTCTGTTTAATCTGATAATCACATTTTTCCTTTCCATTGTTCTGATTAACCTTCTTGAGGTTTATATGATCTAAGCAGCAATACGTCATTGCTTTTATAAGCACCTCAGTGTATAACTCTATCAGTAAGACCCTAATACTATTGTTGACGATATTCTGGGATCCACCGATGGACGAGAACTTTGCCTAATGGTCCGCCTCGTTCAGCGAGCAGGAAAATGGTTCTCTTTGTCCCTCGCCCTTGGTACCAATGATGCTACCAACATAACTGACCGGTTATTCACTGACATGCCTTGCTATCATGACCGTGCAAGATGTCAATGCCTTCCTACTTTAACCACGTGGTGGGCCCATAACCCATAGTTCCACAGGATCGAAACCTGACTCTTCTGTACATCTTGTTGTCAAAGTTATTCCTCGCGCTTGACTTCATATGTAATTCATGGGCCACCTGCCTAGTGATCTGTTCTGGTATCAGACGCAATACTTGTTCTCGTTGCTCTGAACCCCTTTCACCTTCTATCTAGGCATCAAACGATTGCCTGGCTGCTTGAAACTTCTTGTTGTACCTTCGAACTTTACTCTCGATGTGTTTTAATTGTTCAACTCGAGAGGTTCTCATATGCCCATTCATGGGTTAATCCCAGATTATTACCCCTATGGAATTCTGTCATTGTCGATCTGCCACGTTACCTATTCGTAAGTATGAAGGAAGGATTACGACTTCATAATGATGACCTGAAGCAGTGGAACAAAGAAATAAACGTAATGGATCGACCTCTTCGAGAAGAGCAACTAAGACCGAGAAGAACCGTTAGAATTTCGTAACCTATTTTTCCCGCTTACTCCCCTCTTAAATCTCAGGACGAGATTTCTTCTAGTGGAGGAGAATTGTGATGCCCGGATTAAGCTACAGTAATTCTATGCTAATGATTCCACGTCACTTCGATTACTATCGCTAATCTCGTGTTAGTTCGAAATCGATTCAAATTCAAATTCAATTAAAGGCAAATAGTAAAATTTTCAAATATCAAAACTAAAATGTTCGGGTTGTGTCAAATAAATCGTAAGTAATTATGGTGGAGAAACCAAACTTTGATAAAATGTTTAAAGGCTCTAAAACAATTGAAACAGTAGTGAAAACAATTAAACAAATGCCTATTGAATTAATAAAATGCTAAAACTATTTTATTATGGGTTAAGAATTAATCTCACAGTAGTTTGTTGATAAATACAAATTTAGGCACTAGTGGTAATTTTTATAAAACTAAAACTAAAAGAAACTACAAAAAAGAGAAAAGAAAATATAAAAAAACAGAAATCAAAACTAACAAAGAACAAAAAAAGAAATAGAAGAACACCCCCCCCCCCCGCTGGGCCACGGCCCAGCTGGCCTTCGGGCCGCCAGGCCGGCCCAGCCGCACCCTACACCCCCCATATCCACACCACTGGGGGAAAACCCTAACCACCCACCCCACTTCCCCCACTCGTTCCCTCCCGCACGCCTGTCTCCCCTTCCCCGTCTGGATCGGGGTAGAGGGCCCCGACCCCCCTTCCCCACGTCGCTCGTTGTCTCTGGCACCCGGCCCCGTGCCCCGCCGCTGAGCTTGGTCACCGGGCGCCGCCCCTCCCGGTCTCCTTCCTCTCCCTCCTACACCACGCAGTCCTCCCCAACGCCACCACAGGACACCGCCGCCGCCCGAGGACCGCTCCGCCGTCGCCAATGCCACCTCGCCGGACGCCTTCGCGGGACTGCTTCTCCCGTCGCCCAGTCGTCCCCGTCGTCCTCCCCACGCCCTGCTGCCCATCCCCTACGGCCGCCGTGAGCACCTCCCGCTTATCCTCTCCCCTCTGTCCCTCACCCACGCACTGCTCGACGTCGCCCGCGGCCACGCTCGCAATCGCCGCGCCCAGGACCATGCCTTCTTCGGCGTGCCCGCACTCGTCGCCACTCAGCTAGCCTCGCGCCCACCGCGCTCCCACCCCGCTATGGTCGCGCTCACCACCGAGCCCTCCACCTGCACACGGCATGCCCTCTGCTCGCTGCTGCCGTGCCCGAGAGCGCCCTCGCCAAGGCTGCGCGCGCGGGCCGCGCCCCGTACCTGCCCGCGTCCTCCACCCGAAGCGCCGCCGCTCGCCCTGCACTGCGCACGCGCGCACTCGTGCGTCGCCCGCGCCCCGGATCTTCCTCGTCACACACCAGCCCAGCTTCTCTGACCACGCCGCCCGCGCCCTCCTTCTTACGCGCACGCCGCCGGCCTGCTCTGCCCCACCGCGGCGCCCCCCTGCCACTATGCTGCTGCGGCTCACTGCCGCCCCGCGCTGGTCCGCCCGATGGGCGCCTCGCCTGCAACGGCGCCCGCTGCCTAGCACCCGCTCGGGTGACACTCGCACCCGAGCGCCAGAACCCATTAAGGCCCCTGGCCCTATGACAAACGGGGCCCACCCCCCTGAGAACGAAAATGAAAGAAAAAAATAAATATAAATAAATAAATGAATATATAAATAAATAAATAATAATTACAATATTTAATTAAATAATTAATTAATGAACTCATTAAGATAATTAATCATATTTAATTAATCTAATTAACATGTTAGTTTAATTAAGCAGTAGTTACTTTAACCTAAACCCTAATCAACCTAACAGTGTGTGACAGGTGGGTCCCATTGGACACACACGTCTAGTTGACCTCATGCTGACATCAGCGTGCGCTGTTCTGGATAATGTTGAATTAAATTAATTAAATAAATGCTAAAATTGATTTAAACCTTTTAAAATTAATATAAAATGAACCGTAGCTCGGATGGAAAAACTTTGTACATGAACGTTGCTCAGAACGACTAGACCAACCCGGATACACAGCCCGTTCGTCCGCCACGCATCCCTAACCTATCGAACTCGCAACTTTCCCCCTCCGGCTCCTCTGCCCGAAAACGCGAAACACCGGGGATACTTTCCCTGATGTTTCCCCCCCTTCGCCGGTATCACCTCATACCGCGTTCGGGCACCCCTAGCACCGATACTTGTCATGTCATGCATCGCTATGCATCTGTTTGCTTAAATATTTATTGTTTCTTCCCCCTCTTCTCTCGCTAGACACCGAGACCGACGCCGCTGCTACCCAGTACGACTACGGTGTTGACGGCCCCTCTCTCTTGGCAGAGCAACCAGGCAAGCCCCCCCCCCTTGATCACCAGATATCGCCTACTCTTCTCTATACTGCTTGCATTAGAGTAGTGTAGCATGTTAATCCTATCCTAATGCATAGCCTGTCCTTGCTACTACTATTGTTACCTCTACCTGCAATCCTAATGCTTAGTATAGGATGCTAGATTATCATCAGTGGCCATACATTCTTGTCCGTCTGCCATGCTATACTATCGGGTCGTGATCACTCGGGAGGTGATCACGGGTATATACTATATACATTATACATGATACATGTGATGACTAAAGTCGGGTTGGCTCGAGGAGTACCCACGGTTGATTCACGAATTGGGGGCTGGAAGGACGTACTTTCCCGACGGCCCTCTGTGTGGATCTTTGTGGCGAAGCGACAGGGGAGGTTGAGACCACCTAGGAGAGAGGTGGGCCTGGCCCTGGTCGGCGTTCGCGGTTATTTCAAAATAACACGCTTAACGAGATCTTGGTATTTGATTTGAGTCTGGCTACTGGCCTACACGCACTAACCATCTACGCGGGGACAGTTATGGGCACTCGATGTCGTGGTATCAGCCGAAGCCTTCGTGACGTCAGCGACTGAGCAGCGCACGCCGGATTGGAACGTAAGCCTGCTCTTGTTTTAAGGGGGCTAGTTCTACTTACGGCCGCCCATGCAACATGAAGGTGTGCAATGGGCGATGGGCCCAGACCCTGGCGCCATAGGATTTAGACTAGCGTGCTGACCTCTCTGTTGTGCCTAGGTAGGGCTGTGACGTGTTGATATTCCGAGGCCGGGCATGACCCAGGAAAGTGTGTCCGGCCAAATGGGATCGAGCGTGTTGGGTTATGTGGTGCACCCCTGCAGGGAAGTTAATCTATTCGAATAGTCGTGATCTTTAGTAACAGGACGCTTGGAGTTATACCTTGACCTTATGACAACTAGAACCGGATACTTAATAAAACACACCCTTCCAAGTGCCAGATACAACCGGTGGTCGCTCTCTCACAGGGCGACGAGGGGAGGATCATCGGTTAGGATTATGCTATGCGATGCTACTGGGTGAACTTACCATCTACTCTCTTCTCCTACTGCAAGATGGAGGTTACCAGAAGCGTAGTCTTCGATAGGACTAGCTATCCCCCTCTTATTCCGGCATTCTGCAGTTCAGTCCACATATGATACCCTTATTCCTTTTGATACCAATGCATACATATGTATTGTAGTTCCTTGCTTGCGAGTACTTTGGATGAGTACTCACGGTTGCTTTGCTCCCCCTTTTCCCCTTCCTATACTCGATTGCTGCGACCAGACGATGGAGCCCAGGAGCCAGACGCCACTGTCGATGACGACTACTACTACTCGGGAGGTGCCTACTACTACGTGCAGCCCGCTGACGACGACCAGGAGTAGTTTAGGAGGATCCCAGGCAGGAGGCCTGCGCCTCTTTCGATCTGTATCCCAGTTTGTGCTAGCCTTCTTAAGGCAAACTTATGTAACTTATGTCTGTACTCAGATATTGTTGCTTTCGCTGACTCGTCTATGATCGAGCTCTTGTATTCGAGCCCTCGAGGCCCCTGGCTTGTAATATGATGCTTGTATGACTTATTTTATTTGTAGAGTTGTGTTGTGATATCTTCCTGTGAGTCCCTGATCTTGATCGTACACGTTTGCGTGTATGATTAGTGTACGGTCGAATCGGGGGCGTCACAAGTGGGTATGTACCAGTAGCTATGTGTTTGATCTCTCTCTCTCTCGTGTTCTTAAGATGATACGATCTTGATGTATCACGAGCTTTGCTATTATAGTTGGATCTTATGTTTCTCCTCCCCCTCTTCTCTCTTGTAATGAATTGAGTCTTTAAAGACTTGAGAACACTTGATGTATGTCTTGTCGTGGATATCTGTGGTGACAATGGGATACCATGTGCCACTTGATGTATGTCTTGGTGACCAACTTGTGGGTTTCGTGACATAGGGAACCTATGCATAGGGGTTGGCACACGTTTTCGTCGTGATTCTCTGGTAGAAACTTTGGGGCACTCTTTGAGGTCCTTTGTGTTGGTTGAATAGATGAATCTGAGATTGTGTGACGCATATCGTATAATCATACCCACGGATACTTGAGGTGACATTGGAGTATCTAGGTGACATTAGGGTTTTGGTTGATTTGTGTCTTAAGGTGTTATTCTAGTACGAACTCTAGGGCTGTCTGTGACACATATAGGAATAGCCCAACGGATTGATTGGAAAGAATAACTTTGAAGTGGTTTCGTACCCTACCATAATCTCTTCGTTCGTTCTCCGCTATTAGTGACTTTGGAGTGACTCTTTGTTGCATGTTGAGGGATAGTTATGTGATCCAATTATGTTAGTATTGTTGAGGGAACTTACACTAGCGAAAGTATGAACCCTAGGCCTTGTTTCTTATATTTGCAATACCGTTTACGCTCACTTTTATCACTTGCTACCTTGCTGTTTTTATAATTTCAGATTACAAAAACTATTATCTACTATCCATATACCACTTGTTTCACCATCTCTTCACCGAACTAGTGCACCTATACAATTTACCATTGTATTGGGTGTGTTGGGGACACAAGAGACTCTTTGTTATTTGGTTGCAGGGTTGCTTGAGAGAGACCATCTTCATCCTACGCCTCCTACGGATTGATAAACCTTAGGTCATCCACTTGAGGGAAATTTGCTACTGTCCTACAAACCTCTGCACTTGGAGGCCCAACAACGTCTACAAGAAGAAGGTTGTGTAGTAGACATCAATGTTCACCCAAACTTTAAACGCCTCTTAACCGACCGTCGGCTTCTCCCTCTTCGGTCAAGGACCAAAAAGTGTTATGTACTCCACCTGTTGAGAATATCGACGGTGTATCCGATAACCAGGCAATCGGGCCATAAGCCTGTAACAGACAAAGCGCGCTCAGGGAACTTATGCTATATTATTGACGAAGTGTAAGAAGCATCTTCGAAGAAAATAGTACCTCCACCGATACCTTTCTTCGGTTGCTCATTGTTACTATGAGACTTGTGCAATAGATTTTTTGTACTCATGATTTCCGTTGTGTGCCAACCATTATTGAAAACAATAAGAGCGCTAGCTTTCGGCTTCACCCAGTCTGAGGTACTAACTCGGATAACCTGGTAGTAACAATCGCAGAGGTGCTCCCTTTACCGCCTAGCCGAACAATCGGGAACGTAGGGGTCAGGCAACCCAGCTTGCGAAACACTTAAGTCAACATGGTGCATATTGTGGCGTAATACACGAACAAGGAACGAAGCCGTACAAATATAATCATATGCAAGAGGAAATGCTTCATAAAGGAAGCCCCCAAGTAAATGGGGTATTTGAATTTGCTTGCAACAAACAAGGTTTTGACAAAGAAAGTTTTTCGCAAATGACTTCTTGTCAAAAAAGCATAATGCTTGGTCGAACCGAACAAAATTTAAAACTGGAAGTTTTTGAGCATGAAAGCGACTTAGCTGGTTAATGTGCTCGGTGTTAATGACGCGATTCGGGTTTGTGGTGGGACGAAGACGGCCATTGATCTGCAATAGATCCAACAAGGTTCGCAGTCCTCGGCATGGCCGAGGTCCCAACCCCCAAGCCGGTTCCGAAGTGTTCGAGAAAAGAGCTCGGCTTGATGAAGTGGCGACATACCACGGTTGACATGTTGAGGAGCAGCCCCCAGTCCAGCCGAGCTGATGAAGCTGGTCGGCTGATGATGCCGGAATCCCCGGAGTAGTTTTGATGAAGAGATGGTAAAGCCCCAGTCCAGCCGAGGTGACGTGGTACGTTGTACGCCGAGGTGACAGCGCTGCCCAACCCGGATCATTTATCTGTGCACAGAAAATAGTGCAAGCCGGAGATAATAGTAGTAATAATAAATTATAAAAAATTCATAGCATAATAAATAATTTATGCAAAATGAGTAATAAGAGAGATATGGCCCGTGTGCCGAACAGTCGATGAGCTAGAGCTCTCTCAGCAATTCCAAAGTCCGCGAGGCAACCAAACATGTCGATGACCTACACATGTAAAATAGAGCAGTCCAAAAAATAATAATATAAATATATAAAAATTCTCGCGTAACTAATTTACGCAAAATAAATTATTTAACGAGACGTCGGCGTGACAAAGCCTGAATTCATAGGGCAGTCTGAGTCCCCGATGCGGCGTTTGTCTGACTGCGGACAAAATGTTCGGATACTCTCTGATGATGCTGCCGTCTGTGCAGAGTGTCCTCGGATCTATGCGGTACTGGACGTGCTAGGCTTGTGTACTCCTCGGTACCCAGCGGTGCGTACAACACATGTAGCCAGCGCAAAGTGCGATTGGCGTTCTGGCATTATCCTGAGCAGTTACGGCCACGACTGTAGCAGACCACAGCAAATAAGAGAAGCTGAACTGTACTGAAATAATTCCAATTATCATGAGGAATTGGATATTTCACGTAGCACCAGTTGATCTAGTAAACACGTAGTAGTAGTAGTACTAGTTGGACTAGTAGTCATCAATATACGTGGAGACCGGCTGCAAAACTAGCAATCAATTGTACTATTCCTTTTAGCAAGCAAAGGGCACCATTAGTGGATGATCAGCGGCCGCATAAGTGTTAGAATAAAAAAAGGAAAAAGGAATTAAAGAGAGAAAGAAGAGAATCTTCCTGGATGGCCATCGAGCCGAACTCTTGTCGGCCTCATGTGCGCCGCATGAGGAGTACTCGGGCGTGGTTCCTCGGCTGGGGCGCCATTTGATGGAAATTTCTTATAGCGTTGATCTTCCGCAGTCTGTTGCATGCGCGTCCATATGACATGACTACGGCGTGGATCCGATGTAGTACCAGACGCCGCATACTTTTTTGGTCTCAATTTAACTGCAAATAGGGCAATGCGAAGCAACGACCATAATTTTGCAAAAACAAGGTAGTTCATGCGAACAGATTTAACTGAAAAAATATCACCTGATTATCCCATCGATCCACGATGAACACCGAGCAGGCTCTCAATGAAAGCACCAATGCCGATTCAATATCCGGCGTATCTCGTAGTAGGGGTCCTAAGCTAGGCGTCTTGGAGCGATGGTAACATGGACACAAGATTTTACCCAGGTTCGAGCCCTCTTGATGGAGGTAAACCCTACGTCCTACTTTTGATTATATTCATATGGGTGTAGTACAGAGTACATATGTCTACCACGAGACTGTAGTAATGAATATTAGATTGTCTATTGACTAGTCTGGCCTCGATTTATATAAGACACCGGAGGCCTAGGGTTTTAGGAGAGTCCTTGTCTTGGGCGCCAAGTCTTGTGGAGTCTTCCTTGTAAGCAGCATGGGCTGTCCGAACTGGCCCAATAGTGAACCGTCGTGGGGGTCCTCGGCCCGATCCAGCTGCTCGGGAGACGACGTGGTGAATACCCCCTAGTCCAGGACACCATCAGCTAGTCCGCATCATTGCTACTAACATCTTTCAACATAGTTTTCTCTAGGAACATATCGAAAATAAACGGGGAGCTACATCGCAAGCTATTAATCTACAACATAGATATGCAAATACTATCAGGACTAAGTTCATGATAAATTAAAGTTCAATTAATCATATTACTTAAGAACTCCCACTTAGATAGACATCCCTCTAATCATCTAAGTGATCACGTCATCCATATCAACAAAACCATGTCCGATGATCACGTGAGATGGAGTAGTTTTCAATGGTGAACAACACTATGTTGATCATATCTACTATATGATTCACGCTCGACCTTTCGGTCTCCAGTGTTCTGAGGCCATATCTGCATATGCTAGGCTCGTCAAGTTTAACCCGAGTATTTCGCGTATGCAAAACTGGCTTGCACCCGTTGTATGTGAAGGCAGAGCTTATCACACCCGATCATCACGTGGTGTCTCAGCACGAAGAACTGTCGCAATGGTGCATACTCAGGGAGAACACTTATACCTTGAAATTTAGGGATAGATCATCTTATAATGCTATCGCCGAACTAAGCAAAATAAGATGCATAAAGGATAAACATCATATGCAATCAAAATATGTGACATGATATGGCCATCAACATCTTGTGCTTTTGATCTCCATCTCCAAAGTACCGTCATGATCTCCATCGTCACCGGCATGACACCATGATCTCCATCATCTTGATCTCTATCAATGTGTCGTCATATGGTCATCTCACCAACTATTGCTTTTGCAACTATTGCTATCGCATAGCGATAAAGTAAAGCAATTGTATGTCGCTTGCATCTTATGCAATAAAGAGACAACCATAAGGCTTCTGCCAGTTGTCGATAACTTTAAAAAAACATGATCATCTCATACAAAATTTTATATCTCATCACGTCTTGACCATATCACATCACAACATGCCCTGCAAAAACAAGTTAGACGTCATCTACTTTGTTGTTGCAAGGTTTACGTGGTTGCTATGGGCTGAGCAAGAACCGTTCTTACCTACGCATCAAAAACCACAAAGCGGTATAGTGATTGCTTTTTGATCTTCAGAAATAACCATGTTCATTGAATCTGATTCAACTAAAGCTGGAGAAACAGACACCCACTAGCCACCTGTGTGCGAAGCACATCGGTAGAACCAGCCTTGCGTAAGCGTACACGTAATGTCGGTCTGGGCCGCTTCATCCAACAATGCCGCTGAATCAAGAATCAACTAGTGACGGCAAGCAATATGTATATACCCACGCCCACAACTCCTTTGTGTTCTATTCGTGCATATAACATCTACGCATAAACCTGGCTTGGATGCCACTATTGGGGAACGCAGTAATTTCAAAAAAAATCCTACGCACACGCAAGATCATGGTGATGCATAGCTACAAGAGGGGAGAGTGTTGTCTATGTACCCTCGTAGACCGTTAGCAGAAGCGTTATGACAATGCGATTGATGTAGTCATGCATCTTCACGATCGACCGATCCTAGTACCGAAAGTACGGCACCCCCGCGATCTGCACACGTTCGGCTCGGTGACGTCCCACGAGCTCTCGATCCAGCTGAGTGTTGAGGGAGAGCTTCGTCAGCACGACGACTTGATGACGGTGATAATGATGCTGCCGTCGCAGGGCTTCACCTAAGCACTACGATGATATGACCAAGGTGGATTATGGTGTAGGAGGGCACCGCACACGGCTAAGGGATCAATGATCAACTTGTGTGTTCTAGGGTGCCCCTCTGCCCCCGTATATAAAGTATCAAGGGGGAGGCCGGCCGGTCCCTGTAGGGCGCGCCAGGAGGAGGAGTCCTCCTCCTAGTAGGAGTAGGACTCCCCTTTCCTACTCCTACTAGGAGAAGGAAAGGAAGGGGGAGGGGAGAAGAAAGGAGAGGAAGGAAAGGAGGAAAGGGGGGCCGGCCCCCTAGTCCAATTCGGTTTGGGCTAGGGGGGCGCGCGCCCTACCTCCTCTCTTCCACCACCTGGCCCATGAGGCCCAAAACTTCTTCCCCGTATTCCCATAACTCCCTGGTACTCCGAAAAATACCCGAATCACTCGGAACCTTTTCGATGTCCGAATATAGTCGTCCAATATATCGATCTTTACGTCTCGACCATTTCTATACTCCTCGTCATGTCCCCGATCTCATAAGGGACTCAGAACTACCTTCGGTACATCAAATCACATAAACTCATAATACCGATCGTCACTGAACTTTAAGCGTGTGGACCCTACGGGTTCGAGAACTATGTAGACATGACCGAGACACGTCTCCGGTCAATAACCAATAGAGGAACCTGGATGTTCATATTGGCTCCTACATATTCTATGAAGATCTTTATCGGTCAAACCGCATAACAACATATGTTGTTCCCTTTGTCATGGTATGTTACTTGCCCGAGATTCGATCATCGGTATCTCAATATCTAATTCAATCTCGTTACCGGCAAGTCTCTTTACTCGTTTCCGTAATGCATCATCCCGCAACTAACTCATTAGTTGCATTGCTTGCAAGGCTTATAGTGATGTGCATTACCGAGAGGGCCCAGAGATACCTCTCCGACAATCGAAGTGACAAACCCAAATCTTGATCTATGCCAACTCAACAATTACCGTCGGAGACACCTGTAGAGCACCTTTATAATCACCCAGTTACATTGTGACGTTTGGTAGCACACAAAGTGTTCCTCTGGTAATCGGGAGTTGCATAATCTCATAGTGATAGGAACATGTATAAGTCATGAAGAAAGCAATAGCAATAAACCAAAACGATCAAGTGCTAAGCTAACGGAATGGGTCAAGTCAATCACATCATTCTCCTAATGATGTGATCCCGTTTATCAAATGACAACTCATGTCCATGGTTATGAAACATAACCATCTTTGATCAACGAGCTAGTCAAGTAGAGGCATACTAGTGACACTCTGTTTCTCTATGTATTCACACATGTATTATGTTTCCGGTTAATACAATTCTAGCATGAATAATAAACATTTATCATGATATAAATAAATATTAATAAAAACTTTATTATTGCCTCTAGGGCATATTTCCTTCAGCATGCTCGGTGGCACCAGTGTCCATGTACCAGGTGGGATAAATATTATAAGACTGAGTCTTCCCTTGATGCTGCATCGTGTTGACTTGACGCTCATTGCCTTGCCGTTGTTGCCAACACCAAGAAAGTCAGGCTGGAAACGATGATGATAGCGAGACGCGACGTGGCGAGGAATTCCACACAACTGACAGGGGGCAGCAGCTCCACAAGTGGCACAACAAGCACATGCGCCCATTCTCGATAACGATGGTGGGACGTGACTGAGCAAGTGCAGCAGGAGATGCGGCGCCCTTGCCTCCCGCAGGAGGGCTCGAAGCAGCCGTAGTAGCAGTAGCACGAGCACCGAGACGAGCACCCCCCTTCCCGCCAAGAATAGCGGCGTTGACCAAGGGGGCCTCATCCGGATGACGACTGGCGAGGCGCTGCTTCATTGAGAGGAGGCGCTGAAAGAGCTCCTGCGGCTTGATGGGAACCTTGCGTTCCTGGATCACCTCCACAAGAGAATCATACTCGGCATCGAGACCTTGGAGGACATACGTAGTAAAATCCGTGTCACGAAGGGGCTCACTGATAGAGGCAAGCTGATCAGCGAGGCGCTTGATCTTGTTGAAGAAAACGGTGACAGAGTGATGGTCCTTGCGGGTCTCATTAAGCTGAGTACGAAGAGACATATGCTGAGACGAGGATTGTGCAGAGAAACTAGACTCCAGCGTGGCCCATACCTCATGAGATGTAGTAGCAAAAAGAACCAAACCGGTAACGCCCTCGGTGAGAGAGGACTGAATCACCGAGAGAATCGCTTGATCTTGAGCAATCCACGACCGGTACATATGATGATCCAGCAAGGGGCATGGCAAAGTACCATCCACAAAACCCTCCAGGTAGTGACTACGGAGGAGGAGGAGAATCTGTGCGCACCAGAACAGATAATTGTCCATCTTCAGTTTAACCGGGAGAAGATTGCTGAACTAGAACAGCGGAGTCATGATGACATCGAGGGCGAAGTCGTAGGGCGGCACAGGAATAGCACCGGATGAGGCGACATCCACCGCGTGCGAGGAATGCGGCACAGCCGGAGGAACCGGTGGTGGAGGAGGCAGTGACACACCGTAAGGAGCAGGCCTCGGGAATGACGCGTAGCCGGAGCCGTACGGAGCACCATAGCCGGCACCAGGAGGGGCGCCATGACCAACACCATAGGGGACGCCGTAGGGGGCGCAGTAGGGGATGCCATAGAAGGCAGCATAGGCGGCGGGGTCGTACGCATACGACGGTGGCAGCGCGTAGGGCGCCAGCGCGCTGTAGTTAGGACGCAACGCCAGTGAGCCGGGAAGAGCCAAGGAGGTCGCCCCGGAGAACAAGGCCCCCGTCGATCTAGTCATCAGGGGGGTATAAACAGGTCCTCCTTGGAGGAGATTGGACAGGAACGGCGACACATGGGCCGGCGGAGCGAAGACGAGCGCGCCCAATCCGATGGGATCGGCGAGTGAAGCAAGTGCCGAGAAGGGATCAGCGAGCGAGGTGGTAGCGGCAGACATAGTCGCCTCGTCGGTAAAAGCAGCAATGGTGGCCACGCTGGAGAGGGCAGCGGCGGCCGCCGCCGAGGAGTTAGCGGAAGACGACATGGGTCGGCGTGGCGGAGCTAGGTCAGGATCGCGAGACCGCATCTGATACCATGATAGACAAAGGGTTTTTGGGTGTTGTGGGCTTCGACGCCTAATGGGTCGGCCACGGCAACATATATATATAGAGGAGGTACCTCATCGGGTACAGGTACAATTGTACAGAAGTTACAATACATACATAACTACAAGTCTAACAAGCACAAATGTCATTGCAATGCTTGAAAACAAGGCCTAGTGTTCTACTTTCACTAGTGCAATCTCTCAATAGTGCTGACATAATTGAATCATATAAAAATCCATCAACGTGCAAAAAAGAATCACTCCAAAGTTCTTATCTAGCAGAGAACATAAGATGAAATTATTGTAGGGTACAAAAGCACCTCAAAGTCATCTTTTCTGATCAATCTATTGAGCCATCCCTATAAGTGTCACAAACAACCTAGAGTTCGTACTAAAATAACGCCATATGATGCACGTCAGTCAACTCTAATGTCACCTAGATACTCCAATGTCACCACAATTATCCATGAGCCAATTATATGATATGCATCAAACAACTTCAGGTTCATAATATTTAATCCAACACAAAGAACTTCAAAGAGTGCCCCAAGGTTTCTACCGGAGAAAGTAGGACGAAAACATGCATCGACCCCTGTGCATAGTTACCACAATGTCACCTCGGGAATCCGTGAGTTGAGTGCCAAAACATACATCAAGTGAATAAATATAGTACCTCATTGTCACCACAGGTATTCATATGCAAGACATACATCAAGTGTTCTCAAATCCATAAAAGTATTCAATCCAATAATAGTGAAACCTCAAAGGGAAAGACTCAATTCATCACAACAAGATAGAGAGGGGGAAAACACCATATGATCCAACTATATTAACAAAACTCGTAGCACATCAAGATCGTGCCAAATCAATAACACAAGCGAGCGAGCGAGCGAGCGAGAGCGAGAGCGAGCGAGAGAGAGAGAGAGAGAGAGAGAGAGAGAGAGAGAGAGAGATCAAACACATAGCTACTAGTACATACCCTCAGCCCTAGGAGTGAACTACTCCATCCTCGTCATGGAGAGAGATGGGATGATTAAGATGGCTTCTGGTGATGATTTCCCCCTCTGGCAGGGTGCCCAAAAAGGGCTCCGGATGAGATCGCTTCAGAACAGAGGCTTGCGGTGGCGGAAAAACTCATCTCGGCTACCTTTCGGGGTTTTCGAATATATATAGTTTTTAGCATTGGAATCACGCAAAGAGGTGCCACAGGGGGGGCACAAGGTACTAGGGCGCTGCCACCCCCTGGGCGCGCCCTAGTACCTTGTGGGGCCCCTATGGGTCTTCTGGTACTCCCCCGAAGCCTCCTGGGTCCCTTTCCTTCCAGAAAAATCATCAAAAAGTTTCGCTGCAACTGGACTTCATTTGATATGGATTCTCTGGAAAACCAAAAACAAGCAGAAAACAACAACTTGCACTGAGCACTAGGTCAATATGTTAGTCCATGAAAATCATATAAAAGTCATATAAAGTGCACCAAAACCATATAAAATTATTGTAAATATGGCATGAATACTTCAGAAATAATAGATACGTTGGAGACGTATCAGCCAGCACTGGCAGGTCCTTTGGCACTGGCGGCCCCCTCTGACATCGGTGGGACGAAGGTCGACTACGTCAGCTCCCCGAAGTTGGCTTCATCATGTAGGTGGACGGTGGAATGGACCGGAACAGTGAGGGCGGTAGCAATCGGGGTGGAGGTAAGAGGAAAGGATGAGCTTTGGCACGGAAACACTAGTGGATGTCCAAAATGCATGGGCTTCGGAATGTTTTTTTGGTGGACCAGTTGTGTGGGAGTCCGACATGGCGAATGTGCGGACGCCCGCAAACCTCCTATATGTTTTAGTTCTGGTTTGTGATATTTTGGACGGTCATTTAGAAGCGATCTAGTGGATCATGTTGAAGTTTCCCTAACAAGGAAGAGGAATGCTGGATCTATGAACCATCCAACAGGTTGTCTCCATGTTGAATTACTGCATCTTGTCTCTTTTTATTAGTAGAAACAGTTAGTTTCAAGCTTGAACAAGCCATTGTTAACTGTCGGAAAGTTTGCGAGTTTACTCATAATTTGACTTTCAGTCAAATTTAATTTACATAAATTTCTGAGGGAAAAGAAGGAAGAAAAAGGGTGGGGGGGGGGGATGAAAAAAGAGAGCAGTTGCAACCGCAACAGCTATGTGTCGCCCGTACCGATTCCTAATACGAATCGTGTACGGGCGACCACTAGCGGGTTGTCCCATTTAACGCGGTTGGTCGTTGCCCCTACTAGCGGTCGCTATGAGGTTCGCTCGATCAGTTTTCTTCCCTTTTTTTGTTTTTCTGCGAATTTCTGTTTGTTTTTTCACCGGTTTCCTTTTCCCCCTCATTTTACTTTGTTTTCTTTGATTTCTCAATGGTTTTTTCCTTTATTCTTTCTTTCTTCGCTATATTTGGGTTTTCTTTGGGGTTTTTTTTTCGTTTTCTTTGGTTTTCTTCGCTTTCCTTTTTGTTTCTTTGTCCGTCTTATCGCCTTTCTTTTTTCAACACATGTCTACTTTTTCTCGCTACACAATGTACAATTTAGAGCACATGTGAAACATTTTTCCGATATTCGTTGTACATTTTTCAAATACATAATGTAAATTTTTAAAAATATGTGTTTTGTTATAATGTTAGTAAACATGTTTTAAACTACGCGGACAGTTTTTTTGGCATAGTATAATCAATTTTTAAAATGTTACAGATATTTTTTGTAAACACCTCAATCTTTCTTTAGAATGTCATATATATTTTTTAAACCCATGCGAACATTGTTTTTTATATTGTACATAACATATTTTTAAATTTTAAGGACTTCTTTTTAAACGCGGGAATTTCTTTATAAAATGTCTCCTATATTTTATTAATGGTAAAAACATTTTCATAGTTTAAAAATATTTATTACATATTTTTCATACATTTTTTGAAGCACGGGAACATTTTTCATTGCCACGTACATTTTTTTTGAAAGTTATAAAGATTTTAAAAAACTGGGATAACAATTTGTTTATACTACATTAGCATTTTTCAAATTCATAGTTTAAATTTCTTAAGTAAATTCATTTTTCAGAGTACATGCATTTGAAATAAAAATAGAGAAGAAAAAATTGAGTGACATCTACATGATGACGCACGTCGCTAATGGGCCGGTGCACCACGTACTCCTTCCGGGGAGATGCAAGCTACTTCCTCGCAGCACACAGCACACGGGAGCTCCTAACCGGCGCTCTTAGCGCCGGTTCGGCTTACTAGCGCCTGAAGGCGTACGAGTTTCCCTAACCACCTGACCTAATGCTTGCTATTAACTTATTTCAGCGTAAAGCGTTTAAGGACATTTGTGGCCGTGTACTTTATTGCACGCATGCCATTAACTGTAGCGCTTTGATTTTTCAATTATTTGTAAACATTATCAAAAAAGTACATTGGTTTTGAAAAAAAACATAAAAATTAGAAAAAAGTTGAGCAATTTGAGAAAGTTCACAATTTTGAGAAAAAAGTTAACCTGTTTTGAAAAATAGTTCACAAATCTTGAGAAAAAAGTTCACGGATTTAAAAAAAGTTCATCGATTTTCGAAAAAGTTCACCGATTTGAAAAAAAAGTTCATCAATTTGAAATAAGTTCATCGAAATTGCAAACAATCCTCATCGTATCTGAAAAAAGTTCATCAAAATTAAAAATTAGTTCACTGAGTTTAAAAAAGTTCATCAAAATTCAGAAAAGTTCATGGATTTCGAAAAGAGTTCATCGATTTCGAAAAAAGTTCATCTATTTTGAAAAGAGTTCATCGATTTCGAAAAGAGTTCATCGATTTTGAAAAAAGTTCATCGATTTGGAAAAAAGTTCATCGATTTTGAAAAGAGTTCATCGATTTTGAAAAATTTCATCGGTTTTGAAAAAGAATTCATCAATTTCGAAAAGAGATCATCGGTTTTGAAAAAAATTCATCGGTTTTGAAAAAGAATTCATCAATTTCGAAAAGAGATCATCAGTTTTGAAAAAAGTTTATCGGTTTGAAAAAAAGATTTCGAAAAGAGTTCATCGACTTTGAAAATGTTCATCGATTTGAAAAAGAGTTCATCAATTTTGAAAAAGTTCATCGGTTTTGAAAAAGAGTTCATCAATATTGAAAAGAGATCATCGGTTTTGAAAAAGAGTTCAAAAAGAGTTCATCAATTTGAAAAAGAGTTCATTGATTTGAAAAGAGTTCATCGATTTTGAAAAGAGTGCGTTGATTTTGGAAAAAAATCATCAATTTTGAAAAAGGTGTTCATCAATTTTGAAAAATTAGTTCATGAATTTGAAAAGGTTCATCTGATTTTGATAAAAAAAAGAGTTCACACGTTTAACAAAGAAAAAGAAAAAGGAAAAAGGGAACAAAACCGTTCCAACAATGGAGAAAAAGAACAAGCAAAAGGAAAAAAATGAAGAAAAACAGCAAGACGAAAGAAAAGAGGGAAGAAGATGTAATTGAGCACATCTGATGTTATGGCCTCGTGGTTACTGTAGGTAAGGTGGAATGCAGAACTCTTGGGATCGAATCCCACACCCACACACTTTCCTTTTTTGCGGAATAAAAGCAGAACGTAGATGGGCCGAGCCCAAGTCGCTGCGAGGGGTATGCGCCCGTTAGGGAAAACAACTAAAACGGGCGCAGCGGGCGCCGTTTAGGAAATGCCACAGCACACACATAGCCGCACCCAATTGCAACCGGCGGTTCAAGGCCCTCAGGCGACAAGCCCAGTTTACATACATCTTACCTCTATGTTAAGTACGTTTCATACTCGCAAAAAGTGCTCGTGCACTGTAACGGGTGAAAAATATACCACACTTCCATAATCACTAGTTCACGTCCTTTATTTTAACACATGACATCTCATCTGTGTTATCACTTATCCTCCTTCCCACCATCATTGACGGTGACCTCAGTGTTCACACAATCACAACGCGTTTGAATGTTATCAATCCTAAGGCATCTCTCTCTCGGCATAAGATGATAAATCTGCTTTTTTTACTATGAGATTTTGGCGAAGCATGCATGTGGGGTTACAGATGTTATTTTTTTTTATTTTCACCTGATTTTGCTAAGGTGTTCATTTTCAATTCGAATCGGCACCAGTACGAAAGAAATGCATATTATGCACTATTAATTAAGATTGCACCTTACATACACTTTCCAAAGGTTAACAGGTAAAATAACATCATATTTAGATTATACACATATTCTAATCAAATTATATATATAAACATGTTTAATATGGAGTTAGGTTTAAAAAATATACATGTTTTTAAAGTATTTGATATGTACTGCAGGTTGATTAACCCAATTTCTTTTGGTCTACGAATATCTTTCAAATTTGTCAACATTTTTTCTTATCAAGAACATTTTCTTATTCGTGGTAATTTTTCAAAGCATGCACATTTTTAAATCCACTGAGCTTTTTTTAAATCATGGACATTTTCTGAACTTGGGAACATTTTTTGAAAATCTGAACAATTTGCTTTACTGTCAGAAACATTGTTTTGAATTTACGAGCATTGCTTGAATAAACATACATATTTTTAAAATATGGAACAAAATTTTAAATTCACTAACGTTTTTTGAAATGAATGAACATTTTTTGAGTTCATCAGCATTTTTTGTATCAGCAAAAAGAATCAATTGATGAACTTTTTTGAATTTGGGAACATTTTTTGGAATTCGTGAATATATTTAATTTACTAACATTTTATCAAACTCACGATTTGTTTTTGCAAATCATGAACATTTTTTGATTTCCCAAATATTTGCCTAATAATCGTGTAAATATTTTGAACGGCAAACATTTTTTAAAAATTACAAACATTTTTTGAGTCCGCGAACATTTTACAATATCCCAATCATTTCTTTTAAATCATAAACATTATTTAATTCATTAAAGTTTTAAGAATACTCTATAATTTATTTCAAATTAACAAATTTGAAATTTGGCGCTTTTAATCCCGAATTATAAAAAACCGAAAAGACGAAACAAAAGTAAAAAACGAAATGAAATAAACAGGGGGCATTTTGCCCAGCACATGGGCCGGTGCAAAAACGCATATGGGGGAGCTGGAGCCTGGAGGTGCGTGTTTCCTCAGTTTTCAGCGCACAGGTCACTAAGCACGGGGAGCTTCTAGTTGACGAGCGTGTTCACGTGTTCAGCGCGTTGGTAGGACCATAGCTGAAGGGTGCACGAGAAAAGCCGGCCCAGGCGCGCAGAGACAAGTGCCTCTTTTTTGTATTGTTTTTTGATTATTTCTTTCTTTTTTTACTTTTGTTTATAATTCCAAAATAAGTAAATATATTACAAAAATCACTCAACATAAAACACTTCAAAAATATTAAGCAAGCATATGAAAAATATTAAATGTGTATAGAGAAAATATTAATCATGTACGCGAAAAATGTATTAGAAAAATAAAATGTGTATGAACCAATTAGATCAGGTATTTAAAAAACTGTTAATCAGGCATTTACAAAAATGTTGAACCAGTGTTTGAAAATTTTAATTAAGCATTTCGTAAATTTTAAATGTGTGTAGAAAAATATTAACCATGTATTAAAAAATGATGAATTTTTTAATCACGTATGTAAAAATGTTAATCATGCTTTGAAAAAATGTTGAACAAGTATTTGAAAAATGGTAGTCAAGCATTTAATTATTTTTAATGTGTATGGAAGTTTTTTTGACCATGTATTAAAAATGATGAAATTTTTTCATCAGCTTATCTTTATCTTTACTACTATTAAACAAGAAAACATTTTCTTTCTTACGGACACCCCACAAAACATACACAATGAAGATAACACCAATAGATCAACCAACTTAATTAAATCTAACCATCTAGATTATACTAATCCTATGTGCGCGTAGTAATTTCCTGGAGCAGATGATGCTCTGCCTCCCGCTCACACAACCCCTTAATTATAGGAAATAACCAAAATTTCCTTTTCTTTTCATCGCCTCTTTCTTCCGAAAGAAGGAACTGCTACTTCCAAAAAGTGACATCTGACCACGGGGCAGCGGTGCCCGTTTTTTGTGAAGTCCAAAGAAACAGATTTTATGGCTTGAAAAAAAATCTTTTTCTTGTGTACGTGCACGTATGGTAGTGCAGTATAATGGGCCAGAATTTCACCAATATACGTACTTGCATGTGAGAGTTATAAAAAAGACAAAATACATGCAAATTTGGGGCTTGTTTTTGTTGATTTTGGGCCGAAATTTTGTCTTTTTTGTGCAGGGTACAATACAACATATTGTTGAACGAATGTCACAGATATTTGGACCATATACATACATAATCATTTAAAAAATAAAATAAAAATAAAATCTTTTAGGCACTTACTACCAAAAGGGCCCGTGCATTACAACGGGAAAAAACATAAATCATAATTTTTAATGGTCATAACCACATTTTGCTGCATCACCGAGATATATTATCACTCTCAATTTTGTGAA
This sequence comes from Triticum aestivum, assembly GCF_018294505.1. Taxonomy (NCBI): domain Eukaryota; kingdom Viridiplantae; phylum Streptophyta; class Magnoliopsida; order Poales; family Poaceae; genus Triticum; species Triticum aestivum. Next base: position 529,386,501 of record NC_057809.1, on the reverse strand, counting down.
ATCATGAAAAAAAATTAAACTCATGCACATATTTGAAATCATGAATATTTTTTCAATTCATGAAAGATTTTACAAATTTTCAAACATTTTCTAAAATCAACAACATTTTTTAAATTCATGAACATTTGATACTATTTTCATATATTTTAAAAATTTCTGAACATTTTTATCTTTTTTCTTGAATCGATGATCATTTGTAGAATCGAAGAACATTCTTTTGGAAATTGGTGGAACCATTTTTTAAATTCACGATTTTTTTATTTAACAAACATTTTTCAAATGCATGATCACTTATTGAATCTGCGAACATTTTATGAATGAATAAACTATTTTGTATGTCACGAACAGTTTTTGAATTTTTAAGATATTTTTTATTAATGAACATTTTTTGAATTGGTGAAATTTCGTTCAATTTCGTTAACATTTTCTAATACACGGACATTTTGAAAAATCATGAACATTTTTCAGTTTCCCGAATATTTGTTTTCAGAATTACGAACATCTTAGAGTAAGCAATTTTTTTTACAAATTCGCCAACATCTTTTGAATCCACAAATATTTTATTTCGAAATTATCTTCTTTTTAATTTTCAGAACTTTTTTCAAGTCCCAAATTATTTAAAGGAGAAAAAATAAATAGAAAAGAAAAAGGAAAAATTTTAAAAAATGAAATTTGAAAAACAGGCCATCTGGACATGGGCTGGCCCAAACAGACGCACTGCGTCTTCTCGCAGCGCGCAGAGCACAGTATAGGAGGTCCCTACTGCATGGGCCGGCCCAAGCTGGGAATTCCCCTTTGTAAAATGTTTTTTATCACTGGCATTGGTGGGTAATTTCTTGCATCTTTTGGACAATTTCATGACGCACTGCCAAAAGCAATAGCCCCTTTATTATTAGATATAGATATAGATATAGACTAGTAAAAGGCCCGTGCGTTGTAACCGGTAAAAAATAATAATAATATGTGAACCAACCTAAATTGAATGGTTAGTAGGACAATGATATACGTAGCCCACCAGAGTTCAAATCCTAGACTTGACACCGGTGCTCGCATTTCTGAATTTATTTCAGGCTTTTCTGCGATGTGCCTTCAGTGGGAGCTAGACGTTCCCATCGATTATGTTGATGTTTGTGGTGACTTCCTTAATCTTAAAATGACGTGCCACTTCAGTCTATCGGGGACGCTCGTAACGACAGAATGTGCGTGCGTACGTTCGTGAATGTATGTTCATATGTACGAGCGCCTGCGTTTGTACTATATTTAAAAAAGAAAATAATAAAGACATGAACGTATGTGCTTGCTAAAACAGTGTATAGCACTGCTATGGACAATTATTTTTCACCTTATAAATAAAGGGTAGAACAAAAATTGTTGAAGAACATCTACAAGGTATGTCAGCTCCATTCATTGTTCACACTACAGGTTTTCTTTGATTTTCAAACATTACAACTGACTTTGACAATGAGCACGTCCGACTATTGTGTGAGAAACTACATTTGAATACTACAGGCTCTTCTACAACATAGACATGAAAAAAAATCAGATTAAAATAGAGAAAAAGCCATATACAACGAACTTGTTTTGAGCAGCAGCCAGCCAGCTGGGCCAACTAGCCAAGCCGTCCCAACTAGCCCACAAGGGCATCTCCAAGGCTGACCCGCAAATAACTTCGGCATATGTTCGTTTTTATGTTCGAACATTGTCCGTGGACATGATACGGGAGAGCGTCATCCAACCCTTTTCACGAATTAATCCTTATATGTTCAATTGGGAGGAGAGAGGAGGGACCATGCGTGTACGAAGAGAGAAAAGAGAGGAGGATCACGCGGAGGCTTTTGATTGGTCAAGTGGATGTCCGGACTTAGATATAGCTCCCCCATGTTTGCCTCCACTTTGCAGAAAAACGGACGTCCAAACCACTTCACGGACCGATAAGGGCCCCCATTGGTTTGCAAAAGTGAACAAAAGTGTCTGGTCGGACATATGCTAGAGTTTTGAGGGTCTCCTTGAAGGAAATATGCCCTAGAGGCAATAATAAAGTTATTATTTATTTCCTTATTTCATGATAAATGTTTATTATTCATGCTAGAATTGTATTAACCGGAAACATAATACATGTGTGAATACATAGACAAACAGAGTGTCACTAGTATGCCTCTACTTGACTAGCTCGTTAATCAAAGATGGCTATGTTTCCTAACCATGGACAAAGAGTTGTTATTTGATTAACGGGATCACATCATTAGTTGAATGATCTGATTGACATGACCCATTCCATTAGCTTAGCACCCGATCGTTTAGTATGTTGCTATTGCTTTCTTCATGACTTATACATGTTCCTATGACTGTGAGATTATGCAACTCCCGTTTGTCGGAGGAACACTTTGTGTGCTACCAAACGTCACAACGTAACTGGGTGATTATAAATGAGCTCTACAGGTGTCTCCAAAGGTACATGTTGGGTTGGCGTATTTTGAGATTAGGATTTGTCACTCCGAATGTCGGAGAGGTATCTCTGGGCCCTCTCGGTAATGCACATCACTTAAGCCTTGCAAGCATTGCAACTAATGAGTTAGTTGCGGGATGATGTATTACGGAACGAGTAAAGAGACTTGCCGGTAACGAGATTGAACTAGGTATTGGATACCGACGATCGAATCTCAGGCAAGTAACATACCGATGACAAAGGGAACAACGTATGTTGTTATGCGGTCTGACCGATAAAGATCTTCGTAGAATATGTAGGAGCCAATATGGGCATCCAGGTCCCGCTATTGGTTATTGACCGGAGACGTGTCTCGGTCATGTCTACATTGTTCTCGAACCGTAGGGTCCGCACGCTTAAGGTTTCGATGACAGTTATATTATGAGTTTATGAGTTTTGATGTACCGAAGGAGTTCGGAGTGCCGGATGAGATCGGGTACATGACGAGGAGTCTCGAAATGGTCGAGACGTAAAGATCGATATATTGGACGACTATATTCGGACATCGGAAAGGTTCCGAGTGATTCGGGTATTTTTCGGAGTACCGGGTAGTTACGGGAGAAGCAATGGGCCTTGATGGGCTTTAGTGGAAAGAGGAGAAAGGGCCAAGGAGCTGCTGCTCCCCCCTCCCCTCTAGTCTGAATTGGACTAGGGAAAAGGGGGCCGGCCACCTTTCCTTCTCCTCCACTTCCTTCTCCCTTCCTCCCCTCTTGGTGGACTCCTACTAGGAATTGGAATCCTAGTAGGACTCCACATCCTAGCCGCACCAAGCCTTGGCCGGCCTCCTCCTCCTCCTCCATCCTTTATATACTGAGGCAAGGGGCACCCCAAAGACACAAGTTGATCTTCGTGATCGTTCCGTAGCCGTGTGCGGTGCCCCCCTCCACCATAGTCCACCTCGGTCATATTGTAGCAGTGCTTAGGCGAAGCCCTGCGACGGTTGAACATCAAGATCGTCACCACGCCGTCGTGCTGACGGAACTCCTCCCCGAAGCTTTGCTGGATCGGAGCCCAGGGAGCGTCATCGAGCTGAACGTGTGCCAAGAACTCGGAGGTGCCGGAGTAACGGTGCTTGGATCGGTCGGATCGGGAAGACGTACGACTACTTCCTCTATGTTGCGTCAACGCTTCCGCTATTGATCTACAAGGGTACGTAGATCACACTCTCCCCCCTCGTTGCTATGCATCACCATGATCTTGTGTGTGCGTAGGAAAATTTTGAAATTACTACGTTCCCCAACAGTGGCATCCGAGCCTAGGTTTTTATGGTTTGATGTTATATGCACGAGTAGAACACAAGTGAGTTGTGGGCGATATAAGTCATACTGCTTACCAGCATGTCATACTTTGGTTCGGCGGTATTGTTGGATGAAGCGGCCCGGACCGACATTACGCGTACGCTTACGCGAGACTGGTTCTACCGCCGTGCTTTGCACACAGGTGGCTGGCGGGTGTCAGTTTCTCCAACTTTAGTTGAACCGAGTGTGGCTACGCCTGGTCCTTGCGAAGGTTAAAACAGCACCAACTTGACAAACTATCGTTGTGGTTTTGATGCGTAGGTAAGATTGGTTCTTACTTAAGCCCGTAGCAGCCACGTAAAACTTGCAACAACAAAGTAGAGGACGTCTAACTTGTTTTTGCAGGGCATGTTGTGATGTGATATGGTCAAAACGTGATGAGATATAAGTTGTTGTATGAGATGATCATGTTTTGTTGAAATTATCGGCAACTGGCAAAAGCCTTATGGTTGTCTCTTTATTCCATAAGATGCAAGCGCCAAATAATTGCTTTACTTTATCGCTATGCGATAGCAATAGTTGCAAGAGCAATAGTTGGTGAGACGACCATGTGACGACACATTGATATAGATCAAGATGATGGAGATCATGGTGTCATGCCGGTGACGATAGAAATGATGACGGTACTTTGGAGATGGAGATCAAAGGCGCAAGATGATCACGGCCATATCATGTCACATATTTTGATCGCATGTGATGTTTATCTTTTATGCATCTTATCTTGCTTTGATTGACGGTAGCATTATAAGATGATTCCTCACTAAATTTCAAGATAAAAGTGTTCTCCCTGAGTATGCACCATTGCCAAAGTTCGTCGTGCCCAGACACCACGTGATGATCGGGTGTGATAAGCTCTACGTCCATCTACAACGGGTGCAAGCCAGTTTTGCACACGCAGAATACTCAGGTTAAACTTGACGAGCCTAGCATATGCAGATATGGCCTCGGAACACTAAGACCGAAAGGTCGAGCGTGAATCATATAGTAGATATGATTAACATAGCGATGTTCACCATTGAAAACTACTCCATTTCACGTGATGATCGGTTATGGTTTAGTTGATTTGGATCACGTGATCACTTAGAAGATTAGAGGGATGTCTTTCTAAGTGGGAGTTCTTAAGTAATATGATTAAATTGAACTTTAATTTATCATGACCTTAGTCCTGGTAGTATTAGCATATCTATGTTGTAGATCAATAGCTCGCATTGTTGCTTCCCTATGTTTATTTTGATATGTTCCTAGAGAAAACTATGTTGAAAGATGTTAGTAGCAATGATGCGGATTCGATCCGTGATCTGAGGTTTATCCTCATTGCTGCACAGAATAATTATGTCCTTGATGCACCGCTAGGTGTGACAGACCTATTGCAGGAGCAGATGCAGACGTTATGAACGTTTGGCTAGCTAAATATGATGACTACTTGATAGTTTAGTGCACCATGCTTAACGGCTTAGAATCGGGACTTCAAAGACGTTTTGAACGTCATGGACCATATGAGATGTTCCAGGAGTTGAAGTTAATATTTCAAGCAAATACCCGAGTTGAGAGATATGAAGTCTCCAACAAGTTCTATAGCTAAAAGATGGAGGAGAATCGCTCAACTAGTGAGCATGTGCTCAGATTGTGTGGGTACTACAATCGCTTGAATCAAGTGGGAGTTAATCTTTCAGATAAAATAGTGATTGACAGAATTCTCTAGTCACCATCACCAAGTTAGTAGAACTTTGTGATGAACTATAATATGCAAGGGATAAAGGAAACGATTCCCAAGCTCTTCGTGATGCTAAAATCGACGAAGGTAGAAATCAAGAAAAACATCAAGTGTTGATGGTAGACAAGACCACTAGTTTCAAGAAAAGGGCAAAGGGAAGAAGGGGAACTTCAAGAAGAACAGCAAGCGAGTTGCTGCTCAAGTGAAGAAGCCCAAGTCTGGTCCTAAGCCTGAGACTAAGTGCTTCTACTGCAAAGGGATTGGTCACTGGAAGCGGAACTACCCCAAGTATTTGGTGACTAAGAAAGGATGGCAAAGTAAACAAAGGTATATTTGATATACATGTTATTGATGTGTACTTTACTAGTGTTTATAGCAACCCCTCAGTATTTGATGTACTGGTTCAGTTGCTAAGAGTAGTAACTCGAAACAGGAGTTGCAGAATAAACAGAGACTAGTTAAGGGTGAAGTGCCGATGTGTGTTGGAAGTAGTTCCAAGATTGATATGATCATCATCGCACACTCCCCTATACTTTCGGGATTAGTGTTGAACCTAAGTAAGTGTTATTTGGTTTTTGCGTTGAGCATGAATATGATTTGATCATGTTTATTGCAATATGGTTATTCATTAAAGTCAGAGAATAATTGTTGTTCTATTTACATGAATAAAATCTTCGATGGTCATACACCCAATGAAACAAGTTCATTGGATCTCGATCGTAGTGATACACATATTCATAATATTGAAACCAAAAGATGCAAAGTTAATAATGATAGTGCAACTTATTTGTGGCACTGCTGTTTAGGTCATATTGGTGTAAAGCGCATGAAGAAACTCCATGTTGATGGGCTTTTAGAATCACTTGATTATGAATCACTTGATGCTTGCGAACCATGCCTTATGGGCAAGATGACTAAAACGCCGTTCTCCGGAACAATGAAGCAAGCAACAGATTTGTTGGAAATCATACATACTGATGTATGTGGTCCGATGAATATTAAGGCTTGCAGCAGGTATCATTATTTTCTGACCTTCACAGATGATTTGAGCAGATATGGGGATATCTACTTGATGAAACATAAGTCTGAAACATGTGAACAATTCAAAGAATTTCAGAGTGAAGTGGAAAATCATTGTGACAAGAAAATAAGGTTTCCACGATCTGATCGCGGAGACAAATATTTGAGTTACGAGTTTGATCTTCAATTAAAACAATGTGGAATAGTTTCACAAATTCATGCCACCTGGAACACCACAGCATAATGGTGTGTCCGAACGTCATAACCGTACTTTATTGGATATAGTGCAATCTATGATGTTTTTTACCGATTTACCACTATCGTTTTGGGGTTATGCATTTTAGACAGCTGCATTCACGTTAAATAGGGCACCATCTAAATCCGTTGAGACGACACTATGTGAACTGTGGTTTAGCAAGAAACCAAAGTTGTCGTTTCTTAAAGTTTGGGGTTGTGATGCTTATGTGAAAAAGTTTCATCCTGATAAGCTCAAACCCAAATCCGAGAAATGTGTCTTCATAGGATACCCAAAGAGTCAGTTGGGTACACCTTCTATCACAGATCCGAAGGCAAGATAATTCGTTACTGAGAATGGATCCTTTCCAGAGAAGGAGTTTCTCTCGAAAGAAGTGAGTGGGAGGAAAGTAGAAAACTTGATAAGGTAATTGTACCTTCTCCCTTATTGGAAAGTAGTTCATCACAAAAATCTGTTCTTGTGACTACTACACCAATTAGTGAGGAAGCTAATGATGATGATCATGTAACTTCAGATCAAGTTACTACCGAATCTCGTAGGTAAACCAGAGTGAGATCTGCACCAGAGTGGTACGGTAATCCTGTTCTGGAGGTCATGTTACTTGACCATGACGAACCTACGAACTATGAGGAAGCGATGATGAGCCCAGATTCCGATAAGTGGCTTAAGGCCATGATATCTGAGATAGGATCCATGTATGAGAACAAAGTGTGGACTTTGGTGGACTTGCCCGAGGATCGGCAAGCCATTCATAATAAATGGATCTTCAAGAGGAAGACGGACACGGATAGTAGTGTTACTATTTACAAAGCTAGAATTGTCGCAAAAGGTTTTCGACAAGTTCAAGGTGTTGACTACGATGAGAGCTTCTCACTCGTATCTATGCTTGAGTCTGTCCGAATCATGTTAGTAATTGCCGCATTTTATGAAATCTGGCAAATGGATAAACAAAACTGCATTCCTTAATGGATTTATTAAAGAAGAGTTGTATATGATACAACCAGAAGGTTTTGTCAATCCGAAAGGTGCTAACAAAATGTGCAAGCTCCAGCGATCCATCTGTGGACTGGTGCAAGCATCTCGGAGTTGGAATATACGCTTTGATGAGTTGATCAAAGCATATAGTTTTATACAGACTTGCGGTGAAGCCTGTATTTACAAGAAAGTGAGTGGGAGCACTACAACATTTCTGACAAGTATATCTGAATAACATATTGTTGATCGGAAATAATGTAGAATTATTTTGTAAAGCATAAAGGAGTGTTTGAAAGGAGTTTTTCAAAGAAAGACTTCGGTGAAGCTGCTTACATATTGAGCTTCAAAATCTATAGAGATAGATCAAGACGCTTGATAAGTTTTTTTTCAATAAGTACATACCTTGACAAGATTTTGAAGTAGTTCAAAATGGAGCAGTCGAAGAAAGAGTTCTTGCCTGTATTACAAGGTGTGAAGTTGAGTAAGACTCAAAGCCCGACCACGGCAGAAGATAGAAAGAGAATGAAAGTCATTCCCTATGCCTTGGCCATAGGTTCTATAAAGTATGTCATGCTGTGTACCAGATCTATTGTATACCCTGCACTGATTTGGCAAGGGAGTACAATAGTGATCTAGGAGTAGATCATTGGACAGCGGTCAGAATTATCCTTAGTGAAATAAGGATAAGTTTCTCGATTATGGACGTGACAAAAAGGTTCGTCGTAAAGGGTTACATCGATGCAAGTTTTTTGACACTGATCCAGATGATTCTAAGTCTCAATCTGGATACATATTGAAAGTGGGAGCAATTAGCTAGAGTAGCTCCGTGCAGAGCATTGTAGACATAGAATTTTGCAAAATACATACGGATCTGAATTTGTCAGGCCCGTTGACTAAATTTCTCTCACAAGCAAAACATGATCACTCTTTGGGTGTTAATCACATAGCGATGTGAACTAGATTATTGAATCTAGTAAACCCTTTGGGTGTTAGTCACATGGAGATGTGAACCAATCACATAAAGATGTGAACTATTGGTGTTAATCACATAGCGATGTGAACTAGATTATTGACTCTAGTGCAAGTGGGAGACTGAAGGAAATATGCCCTAGAGGCAATAATAAAGTTATTATTTATTTCCTTATTTCATGATAAATGTTTATTATTCATGCTAGAATTGTATTAACCGGAAACATAATACATGTGTGAATACATAGACAAACAGAGTGTCACTAGTATGCCTCTACTTGACTAGCTCGTTAATCAAAGATGGTTATGTTTCCTAACCATGGACAAAGAGTTGTTATTTGATTAACGGGATCACATCATTAGTTCAATGATCTGATTCACATGATCCATTCCATTAGCTTAGCACCCGATCGTTTAGTATGTTGCTATTGCTTTCTTCATGACTTATACATGTTCCTATGACTATGAGATTATGCAAGTCCCGTTTGTCGGAGGAACACTTTGTGTGCTACCAAACGTCACAACGTAACTGGGTGATTATAAAGGAGCTCTACAGGTGTCTCCAAAGGTACATGTTGGGTTGGCGTATTTCGAGATTAGGATTTGTCACTCCGAATGTCGGAGAGGTATCTCTGGGCCCTCTCGGTAATGCACATCACTTAAGCCTTGCAAGCATTGCAACTAATGAGTTAGTTGCGGGATGATGTATTACGGAACGAGTAAAGAGACTTGCCGGTAACGAGATTGAACTAGGTATTGGATACCGACGATCGAATCTCAGGCAAGTAACATACCGATGACAAAGGGAACAACGTATGTTGTTATGCGGTCTGACCGATAAAGATCTTCATAGAATATGTAGGAGCCAATATGGGCATCCAGGTCCCGCTATTGGTTATTGACCGGAGACGTGTCTCGGTCATGTCTACATTGTTCTCGAACCGTAGGGTCCGCACGCTTAAGGTTTCGATGACAGTTATATTATGAGTTTATGAGTTTTGATGTACCTAAGGAGTTCGGAGTCCCGGATGAGATCGGGTACATGACGAGGAGTCTCGAAATGGTCGAGACGTAAAGATCGATATATTGGACGACTATATTCGGACATCGGAAAGGTTCCGAGTGATTTGGGTATTTTTCGTAGTACCGGGTAGTTACGGGAGAAGCAATGGGCCTTGATGGGCTTTAGTGGAAAGAGGAGAAAGGGCCAAGGAGCTGCTGCGCCCCCCTCCCCTCTAGTCCGAATTGGACTAGGGAAAAGGGGGCCGGCCACCTTTCCTTCTCCTCCACTTCCTTCTCCCTTCCTCCCCTCTTGGTGGACTCCTACTAGGACTTGGAATCCTAGTAGGACTCCACATCCTGGCCGCACCAAGCCTTGGCCGGCCTCCTCCTCCTCCATCCTTTATATACTGAGGCAAGGGGCACCCCAAAGACACAAGTTGATCTTCGTGATCGTTCCTTAGCCGTGTGCGGTGCCCCCCTCCACCATATTCCACCTCGGTCATATTGTAGCAGTGCTTAGGCGAAGCCCTGCGATGGTTGAACATCAAGATCGTCACCACGCCGTCGTGCTGATGGAACTCCTCCCCGAAGCTTTGCTGGATCGGAGCCCAGGGAGCGTCATCGAGCTGAACGTGTGACAAGAACTCGGAGGTGCCGGAGTAACGGTGCTTGGATCGGTCGGATCGGGAAGACGTACGACTACTTCCTCTACGTTGCGTCAACGCTTCCGCTATTGATCTACAAGGGTACGTAGATCACACTCTCCCCTCTCGTTGCTATGCATCACCATGATCTTGCGTGTGCGTAGGAAAATTTTGAAATTACTACGTTCCCCAACACTCCTTTGGAGATGCCCTAACCCGTAGCCCGATCCCCACTTCCTCACCTCCTGCCTCGATCCCGATCCGGGAGAACTCCAACGCCGCCCTATTCCCCACGTAGTGATCGAACCGACCTCGCTTCGGAGCACGACCAGCCGCTATTGACCTTGCTGGCTAGCGAGCCTCCTCCGCGCATCTCTTCCTCTCCTTGTGTCACCGCCGCTATTGCTACTGCTTGCACCATTGCCGGTAGCAGGCAACTCCGGCGAGCGCCTCTGCTCTGCCCCCATGCCTCGCCCATGTCATGCCCCAGCTGAACCTCCTCATCCAGTGATCACCGACTCAGTTCGTCGAGCAGCCTCCTACTGCACCTCACCTTTGACAATCGCCTCCCTCTGCTCCGGCCTCCTCGCAGGTCTCCTCGCGCTCTCCTCTGCCTCCCTGCTTCACTTTGGTCTCGCCTCTTTCATGGTCAACACAGGTTCGGCCTACCGACCTGGGTACCATCCCCAACCAACCCTCCCACTCTGGCATTTTTGTAGATGTTGCCGCTTAGGTCCTTGGACCCTTCCTTCATGAAGCTTGAGGAAGCACTCACTTTTCTATCCACGGCATTCTTGGTTCTGCACTTAGTCTTGAACCTGTGTTGGTTTGGGACGTCAATCTCATTTGTCAGCGGTGTGTGCCGCGTACTATGATTGCTTTCTTCTTGCTATCAAATCCCAGTCTATCTTTCACTGAGCTTCCTTCGCTTGGAATTCAAAGTCCAAAAAATATGCGCGCACACCCGACTCGATCATTTTCTTCGTCTGTTTTTTGATCCTCGAGATGGCTTGCTGATTTGCAAGCAACTCAGCAGGATATATAAATCCTACAATTTGATGACGAAAATCAAGGTGGGACTATTTCAATAATGCAGCAAACCTTGTTTTGAGCACAAGCCTAAGAGTTTTTGGATGGTTGCAGCCATCATGATAATAGGTTGAAGTGCTGAGTTTTCTTTTATCGACTGACAATCTATCAGAAGCAAGCGGTTGATCTACTGGTTGCATCCTTGGGGACCGAAGAAGAAAGATGGAGGTCTTGGGTTCGATGCCCAAAAGTAGTGATTTTTTTGGGTCAAACTGTTATTTTTGCTATAAAAATTGTTCGTGCTCAAGTGGCCAGTGTTGCGCGGACGAGCTATGGGCTGGAGTTGGCCCATCCGACTAAGTAGATTCCCCTTGCTCCAACCCAGCATCGACTACGCTTGGAAACATTTGCCACCAGTGAACGAAACATTTTTTTTAACTTATCGGTGGCATCAAGGGTAATTTTTACCAACTTATAAGGGTAATTAGGATGACGGTAAACGGACAGAAGCATCCGCACTTTATTATAATAGAAAAATATGCATGTGTGTTGTAACGGGAGAGAAAATCTACATCTTGGAGGTGTACAAAGTAACTTCTTTTGATACAGTAGGGGAGTGTCACAAAAACCAGCCATCCATCATGACATGATTCATTGTTAAGCGTGTTGTTACTGCCTCCTTTGCCTGCCACTTTGGCTAGGCCACCCAGTACACATCCACCAGCACCAACATCGTTAGCGCTACTTCACCACACTCCTCGAAGACCTTCACCCCAATCGGGGCCAGGGAGTAGAGGATGGAGAGAATGTTGGATAAATCGTTAGGGGATGAATGTAGATGTTGATGTGTGACTCCTCATTTGATCATCATCTCCAACACCGGCTACACCAAGACTTCCAGTTTTGCACTGACGAATTCGTGAAAATATCCTAGACATAGATTCTAGTTTTCCACCGATGAATTCGTGAAAATATCGGGCATGCCAAATGCTTAACATATTTAGCCCAAATCAGCTTAAGAAAAAAGAAGTAGCACATATTCCCACGAGTGGTCATGCATTAACGTCTCATCATAATTCCACCGTGATTACAACGCGCAGCTAGTTTACTTTTTTTGTGGGACAAACCATGCACGGGAGCAAGTAGACTGGCACAGTTGGGCCAATTCGTCCCAGCCAGGCCAATTCCCAGTGTCTGTAACCTAACCCACAAGCGAGCGATGTGACCCCATCGGCCATCGCTCGACTCCTCCCTCCTACTAGCGCTACCAGGCACCATGCTTGCCCTAATTTTCTCTTCCTAGCATGAGAGGCCCCGATACAGACTCTCTCCTCTCCCTCCTCAGCCCCGAATCCATCCTGCCGTTACTCCTTCTCTTCTCGGGGCCTGTCTCACACCCAAGAGGGCCACCCATCGAGCTCTTTGCTCGCCACCCGAGGGAGCATTGATGCTCCCTCCTTCCTTCTCTCCTATGCAGCCATATCACACTCGAGAGACCTGCCCGTTGCTACTTGTGAGCTGCATTGGGATTTCCTCGAAGAGGAGAGGATGAAGCAGTACAATAGAGATAAGTATTTCCCTTAGTTAAGAACTGAGGTTATCAATCCAGTAGGAGACCTCGTTAGCAGTACCTACACACACAAAAGCAAATACTTGCACCCAACGCGATCAAGGGGGTTGTTGAAGGAAATATGTCCTAGAGGCAATAATAAAGTTGTTATTTATATTTCCTTATATCATGATAAATGTTTATTATTCATGCTAGAATTATATTAACCGGGAACTTAGTACATGTGTGAATACATAGACAAACAGAATGTCATTAGTATGCCTCTACTTGACTAGCTCGTTGAATCAATGATGGTTATGTTTCCTAATCATAGACATGAGTTGTCATTTGATTAACGAGATCACATCATTAGAAAATGATGTGATTGACTTGACCCATCCGTTAGCTTAGCACGATGATCGTTTAGTTTGTTGCTATTGCTTTCTCCATAACTTATACATGTTCCTATGACTATGAGATCATGAAACTCCTGAATACCGGAGGGACACTTAGTGTGCTATCAAACGTCACAACGTAACTGGGTGACTATAAAGACGCTCTATAGGTGTCTCCGATGGTGTTTGTTGAGTTGGCATAGATCGAGATTAGGATTTGTCACTCCGAGTATTGGAGAGGTATCTCTGGGCCCTCTCGGTAACGCACATCACTATAAGCCTTGCAAGCAATATGTGACTAATGAGTTAGTTACGGGACGATGCATTATGGAATGAGTAAAGAGACTTGCCGGTAACAAGATTGAACTAGGTATTGAGATACGGACGATCGAATCTCAGGCAAGTAACATACCGATGACAAAGGGAACAACGTATATCGTTATGCGGTTTGACCGATAAAGATCTTCATAGAATATGTGGGAGCCAATATGAACATCCAGGTTCCGCTATTGGTTATTGACCAGAGATGTGTCTTGGTCATGTCTACATAGTTCTTGAACCCGTAGGGTCCGTACGCCTAACGTTCAGTGACGATTGGTATTATGAGTTTATGTGTTTTGATGTACCAAAGGTAGTTTGAAGTCCCGGATATGATCACGGACATCACGAGGAGTCTCGAAATGGTCAAGGCATAAAGATTGATATATTGGATGACTATATTCGGACATCGGATGAGTTCTGGGGGTCACCGGATAATTATCGGAGTGTCAGGGGGTTATCGGAACCCCGGGGGGACTAATGGGCCAACATGGGCCTTAGTGGAGAGAGAGAGGGCCGACCAAGGTAGGGCCACGTGCCCCTCCCCCTCTAGTCCGAATTGGACTAGGGGGGGCGCCCCCTGACGAAGCTATGTACCTAGGGTAGGGTCATGGATCTGTCCAAGATACCCTCCCCAAGGACATCTCTAAAAGAACCAGAAGCAGTCGAAGAAAGATCGTCATCCACTCGACCATGAAGTTATGTTCCACTTGACAGCTTTGAAGACACTCGACCATGCGAACAACCACTCGACCACCAGAAGATGTGAAGCCACTCACTCCACATCGGTCAGGATTTAAGTCATAGCTTTAATAATCATTTATAACACTTTACTTCGGACGTTACCAGTAATGCTCCTCCTTTATGAATATTGAACCCTGAGTAACGGAGGGGAGCTGGGGTCCTGGCGCACTCTATATAAGACACCCCCTCCTCTGGGACAAGGGTTCGCACCTTTTGTAATTCACACGCATATATCCAGTCGACCGCCTCTGGGCTCCGAGACGTAGGGCTGTTACTTCATCCAAGAAGGGCCTAAACTCGTAAAACTCGCGTGTACAACTCCTCCATAGCTAGGATCTTGCCTCTACATTCCTACCCCCTATTCTACTGTCAGGCTTAGAACCACGACAGTTGGCGCCCACCGTGGGGCAGGTATCTTAGCGATTTTTTGGAGAAGTTGCAAGTTTTCCGATCCCCGTCATCATGGTCTCAGGCGGAGGTTTGGGTGAGGGCCGCGAGATCCGTCTCGGTGCGCTCATGTTTATCGCGGACGACTCCGCTTGGCTTCAGGAGGCTCCACTCGACGTCGACGCGCTCCCCGTCCGCGGGGCGACGCACTTTCGTGCGTGCGTCCGCGGTGTCCTCATGCGGCAGCCGTCGACCCAGTATCAGTCGTCTCCAGCAGCTTTCCCCCTCCCTGCGGCCCGTCGGAGCAAGCGTTCCGGTCGGTCGAGGCTTCAGCGGTGGGTGAGGCATGCGGTGGCTCGCCAGTTGGCCATCCCTCAAGTCGCGGCAATCGAGCCCGATGAAACTCTCTACGGCTTGTTTGATCTATCGACTCGCTCCGTAGAGACTGCATCCGAGTGCGACAACAGCGACCCAACGACAGAAGTTTTGATGGTCAATGGACCACGCGGTCCTCCTGGCTTCACCCATGAAGACGGAGGTGATGGGGACGGCGACCCATCGTGCGTTCATGAAGAGTACCGCCCCGAACCCCTCTCTTCGCAGCAGAGGGAGAAACTTCGCCGCCGGAACATGGATGCACTGCACACTCCTATAGTTGGAGAAACCCCTGAGGCCCAAGACTTGGAGCAGGCGCGCTTGGCCAACTTGGCTGAGCGCACTTGACTGGAAAACCACCAGCGCGCACTCGACGATCGCTCTTGGCAACGTGCCCCCGAATCCAGTCGACGCCAGCTTTTTCCACCTCCAACTCAGGTATACCGAACCCCGATCCAAAATCTAGCAGCTACTGCCCGGATAGCGGAGTCGATCCAACCTTCCCAGTCAGAAGCTGGCCGAGGTTTGGTGCAGATCCGAGCTTTGCTCCGAGCGGCGGGGTAACAAAACACAACCATATCTTAGTCGCGGAATAGGATCCATAGCAGATCCGTGGTTGCAGACAGAGTTCAGTCGGCCCACAGCCCGAGATCGCCCCCGAGGCGTGAGGGACGTGGAGATCGACGAGATCAGTACAAAACTCGTGAGCAGTATGATCACCGAGTCGATCGCGATGATCGTCGTCGAGTGGCCACGCCTCCCCCAAGGAGTGGGTCGTACGTGCCTCGGCAGCATGAAGACAAGCGCCCTCACAGCATTGGGCGAGGGATTCCAGTCGACCCCATGGAGCCAGGCTTTGATGCGAGATCTATTCTCGTTCAGGGCTTGGTCGACATAAACAGAGCTCACCGAGAGGGCCATGACAGGGATCCGCAAACCAGCAGCAGGGTGCATGTCTCAGGTCCAGAGTGCTTCAGCAGAGCCACCAGGGCTGCAGTGATTCCCCCCAACTTCAGAGTGGCGACTGGAGTCAGTAAGTTCACTGGTGAGTCCAAGCCTGACACCTGGCTTGAAGACTACCGAGTGGCTGTCCAGATTGGTGGCGGCAATGATGAAGTGGCCATGAAACACCTTCCTCTGATGTTGGAGGGCTCGGCTAGAGCACGGCTGAATCAGTTGGCACCTAGCAGTATTTATACTTGGGAAGATCTCGCCCGAGTGTTTGTCAGAACATTCGAGGGCACTTGCAAACAGCCAGCAGGTTTGACAGAATTACAGTGTTGTGTTCAGAAACCGAATGAAACTTTGAGGGATTATATCCAGAGATGGATCACCCTGCACCACACGGTGGAGGATGTGTCTGATCATCAGGCAATTTGTGCCTTTAAGGAAGGTGTCAGGTATCGGGAGTTGAATCTGAAATTCGGTCGGACAGGAAATATGACTCTGGCTCGGATGATGGAGATTGCCACCAAGTATGACAATGGTGAAGAGGAAGAACGACTCCGGAGTGGCAAGCACAAAGCAGTCGCCCATGAAGCCAGAGGAGGAAACTCCAGTCGGAAACAGAAGCGCAAGGCCGAGCCAGCTGCTCCTAGTGAAGCCTTAGCTGTGGTTCAAGGAAAGTTCAAGGGGAAGCCCAAAGGGCTGTGGAACCCCAAGAAAGTAAAAGATCAAGATGGAAATGACGTGCTGGATCTGCCGTGCCACATCCACACCAAAAAAGATGAAGAGGGTAATTTCATTTATCCGAAGCACACCACGAGGCAGTGTCGACTCCTAATCCAGAAATTCCGAGAGAAACACCCCAAGGAAAAGGAGAAGGAAGCAGACAAGGATGAGGATGAGGAAGAAGATGATGATGGTTATCCCCACGTGAATTCCACTCTGATGATTTTTGCTGACGTTGAGAGCAAAAGTCGATTGAAAGTCATCAATAGAGAAGTGAACATGGTCGCTCTAGTGACACCCAGTTATTTGAAGTGGTCGCAGACTGCCATTACATTCGACCAGTCTGATCATCCAGCGCACATAGCCACCTCTGGGAGGCAAGCACTGGTGGTTGATCTAGTGGTCGAAGGCACTCGGCTAACAAAGGTCTTGATGGATGGTGGTAGGGGCCTGAACATACTGTATGCAGAGACGTTGAAGGGAATGGGCATTCCGATGTCCAGACTCAGTGAAAGCAATATGAGTTTCCATGGGGTCATTCCAGGCAAGAAGGCTGCATCGCTCGGCCAGATTGCTCTCGACGTGGTTTTCGGTGATTCCTAGAATTACCGCAAAGAAAAGTTGACATTTGAAGTTGTGGATTTCCAGAGTGCCTATCATGCCATTCTGGGCAGGCCAGCTTATGCACATTTTATGGCTCGACCATGTTACGTATACCTCAAATTGAAGATGCCTAGTCCCAAAGGGGTGATCACTATCACTGGTAATCGGAAGAAGGCAGAAGAGTGCTTCCAGAAGGGTTCAAAGATCGCCGATGCACAGATGGCCATGGCAGAATTGCAAGAATACCAGAAAAATGCAGATCTGAGTGATTTGTTGCGAGCCAAGAAGCCAGCCACAGATTCAGCATTCCAGTCGTCTGGTGAAATGAAGTCGATTCACATTCACCCGACAGACCCCAATGCTGCTCCGACTCACATTTCGACCACACTCGACTCCAAATAGGAAGAAGCGCTCATCCAGTTCCTTCGTGAGAACTGGGAAATCTTTGCATGGAAACCTTCGGACATGCCGGGTGTTCCCAGGGGACTGACTGAGCATCATTTGCGAGTCGACCCAAAAGTGAAACCAGTCAAAGAACATCTTCGACGGTCCGCCGTACAGAAGAGAAAGGCAACCGGTGAAGAGGTGGCTTGGCTTTTGGCAGCTGAATTTATCCGAGAGATTTACCACTCCGAGTGGTTAGCCAATGTTGTCATGGTCCCAAAGAAGGACGACTCACTTCACATGTGTATTGACATCAAGCATATCAATCGAGCATGCCCGAAAGATCACTTTCCTCTCCCTCGCATCGACCAGATAGTCGACTCGACTGCGGGGTGCGAGCGTTTGTCCTTTTTGGACGCCTACTCCGGGTACCACCAGATCCGTCTGTACGGACCCGATGAGATAAGGACAACTTTCATCACCCCGTTTGGGTGCTTCTGTTATGTCACAATGCCATTCGGTTTAAAGAACGCTGGAGCCACATTCATGCGGACGATTCAGAAGTGCCTGCTCACTCAGATCAGTCGGAATGTGGAAGCATACATGGATGACATCGTGGTCAAGTCACGTAAAGGTTCCGACCTACTGACTGATCTTGCTGAAACCTTTGCCAACCTCAGAGGGTATGATATCAAGCTTAATCCATCAAAGTGCACGTTTGGAGTTTCGGGCGGAAAATTACTCGGTTTTCTCGTTTCCGAACGAGGGATCGATGCTAACCCAGAGAAAGTGGGTGCTATACTCCGAATGAAATGCCCGATGCGTGTGCATGATGTCCAGAAGCTTACTGGTAGGGATGGCAATGGGTCGGGTTTGGGGCGGGTGGAGCTGGTCCAAATCCAACCCATGACCCATCTTCCTACGCTCTGCCCATCCACCAAATTATCCATGGGCACAACTTGTGCCCATGCCCAAACCCGCTGGATACCCACATACCCATGGAGCTCCATGGGCATAGAAAAGTCTGCATGAAGCCTTCCAAAAGATTAAATTAGCTCATTGTCATTCACTCACAAATGACTACATAAGCTACATGCATAAGTAGGCAACAAGTAATATGATGAGTCCTTAAGTGTGACATACCAGAGGTTGATTCTGAAGCATATAGCTTATGGCACCAGTTGCATATTGCCTGCCATTTCCCATTGATTCGCTCTTTCTACTATCACTGGCATATGGCCTCACATGTCATACGGGTATCCATTGGATATCCATGGAGCACAAACTATAACCGTGCCCAACCCGGCTGTTCGTGGGTATCCATATCCACGGACCCATGGGCAGAAATGCGCTCCATACCCTTGCGCAACCGGGTCGGGTATCCATGGGTACCCAAATCCATGGATAAAATTGCCATCCCTACTTACTGGTAGCTTGGCCGCCTTAAGTCGATTCATTTCTTGCCTCGGTGAAAAGGCACTGCCTCTTTACCGACTGATGAAGAAATCAGATAAGTTCGAGTGAACTCCTCAAGCCGATGCAACATTTGCGGAGCTAAAAGCCCTGCTTTCCACCTAGCCGGTGCTTGCTGCCCCAATCAGCAAAGAGCCTTTATTGCTTTATATAGCAGCCACTGGACAAGTTGTCAGTACAATACTTACAGTCGAGCGGGAAGAAGAGGGAAAAACCTACAAAGTTCAGCGCCCAGTTTATTATATTTCTGAAGTTCTGACTCCGTCAAAGCAGAGATATCCACACTATCAGAAGCTCATTTATGGAATTTACATGACCACGAAGAAAGTTGCACACTATTTCTCTGATCACTCTGTTATAGTCGTCAGCGACGCTCCATTGTCAGAGATTCTGCACAACAGAGATGCAACTGGTCGAGTGGAAAAATGGGCGATTGAACTCCTTCCCTTAGATATCAAATTCGAGGCAAAGAAAGCTATTAAGTCCCAAGCAATAGCAGATTTCCTCGCTGAGTGGATTGAACAACAACTGCCGACTCAAGTTCACTCGGAGCACTGGACCATGTTCTTCGATGGATCCAAAATGCTGAATGGTTCCGGTGCTGGGGTGGTTCTGGTATCCCCCCAAGGAGACAAGCTCAGATATGTCCTCCAGATCCACTTTGATTCTTCCATTAATGAAGCTGGATATGAAGCACTCCTGTATGGGTTGCGTATGGCCATCTCACTCGGTGTCTGTCGCCTGATGGTCTACGGCGACTCAGATTTGGTAGTCAATCAAGTGATGAAGGAGTGGGACGTCAGAAGCCCAGCCATGACTGGTTACTGCAACGCGGTGAGGAAGTTGGAAAAGAAGTTTGAGGGGTTAGAGATCCATCACATACCCCGACTGAAAAATCAAGCAGCCAATGACTTGGCAAAGATAGGTTCCAAGAGAGAAGCCATTCCCAGCAATGTGTTTTTGGAACATATTCACACACCGACCGTTCAAGAAGATCCTTTTACTGAAGAGCCCCCGGAACCTAAGAGCACCACAGATCCGACTGAAGTCGAGGTCCCAGCAGTGGTCGACCTGATCATGGAGGTTCTGGTCATCACACCTGACTGGACAGTGCCGTACATGGCGTACATCCTCAGAAAAGAACTCCCAGAAGACGAAGAAGAGGCTCGACAGATCATCCGTCGATCCAAGGCCTTTACTGTGATAAGAGGACAGTTGTTCAGGGAAAGCATGACTGGAGTCGGTCAGAAATGCATAACGCCAAAAGAAGGTCGAATGATCCTCAATGACATCCACTCGGGGACCTGTGGTCACCATGTGTCCTCTCGGGCCATCGTGGCTAAAGCATACCGAGCCGGATTCTATTGGCCACGAGCAAATGAAATGGCGAAAGATATAGTCGACAGATGCGAAGGCTGCCAGTTTTACTCTGACATGTCTCACAAGCCAGCGTCAGCCCTGAAGACCATTCCCCTCGTCTGGCCCTTTGCTGTTTGGGGACTGGATATGGTTGGACCACTAAGAACTGGTAGGAGTGGCTTCACTCATGTGCTCGTTGCAGTCGACAAGTTTACCAAATGGATCGAAGCTAAACCTATCAAGAATCTTGAAGCCAGCACCACTGTCAGTTTTATCAGAGAATTGACATTCAGATATGGTGTCCCCCACAACATCATCACCGACAATGGATCGAATTTCGAGTCCGATGAGTTAGAGCTTTCTGCGCTTCTCAAGGCACACGAGTCGACTATGCTTCAGTCGCTCACCCGCAGTCAAATGGACAAGCAGAAAGAGTCAATGGCCTAATTCTCAAAGGATTGAAACCCCGACTGATGCGTGATCTCAAACACGCAGCAGGCACTTGGGTCGATGAACTTCCGTCAGTTCTGTGGGGCTTGAGGACAACTCCCAACCGGTCGACTGGACGAACTCCTTTCTTTTTGGTCTATGGAGCCGAAGCTGTTCTACCAAGTGACCTACTCCACAACGCACCCCGAGTCGAGGTTTTCTCCGAAGAAGAAGCAGAGCAGGCCCGGCAAGATTCAGTCAATCTCCTAGAGGAGGAAAGAGAGATGGCCTTGATCCGGTCGACCATCTATCAGCAAGACTTGCATCGATTCCACGCCAGAAATGTGAGAGGTCGAGCCTTCCAAGAAGGAGACCTGGTTCTTCGAGTGGATCAACAGAAACCACACAAGCTCGCCCCGGCTTGGGAAGGCCCCTTCATCGTCGCCAAAGTTCTCCACAGTGGAGCATACCATCTTTACAGTGTTGAGCATCAGAAGGACGAGCCACGAGCCTGGAACGCGGAGCTGCTCCACCCCTTTTATACTTAAGCACCCGTTCGAATAAAATGTAATAAGAAACACCTTTGTAATTTGTTTACCAAAGACAAGAGCTTTACAGTCCTCTCGTACGATTGTTGTTGTTCTTATTTACCTCTGAAATCCCCAAGTGGGTGGGCTTGGCCGCGAATCTATTTCAGCTAAGTTCGAAAGAAAATCCTACCGAGTGACGAGCAAGCCTCTCATTCGGGAGGCTTAGCTGCGAATCCATTTCGCCTAAGTTCAAAAAAATCCTACCGAGTGGAGAGCAATCCTCCCACTCGGGGGCTTAGCTATAGTCCAATACTCGCCTAAGTTCTCTCACTCGGAGACTTAGCTGCAGTCCGGCACTTGCCTAAGTTTAAAAAAATCCTACCAAGTGGAGAGCAATCCTCCCACTCGGGGGCTTAGCTGTAGTCCAATACTCGCCTAAGTTCTCTCACTCGGAGACTTAGCTGCAGTCCGGCACTCGCCTAAGTTTGAAAGAATCCTACTGAGTGGAGAGCAATCCTCCCACTCGGGGGCTTAGCTGCAGTCCAGTACTCGCCTAAGTTCTCTCCCTCAGAGACTTAGCT